>NW_028227273.1:86877593-87367593 GCF_978045245.1 Mus caroli
CAGTTGTCTGTGGGGCCACAACAGGGCATCAGATGTCTGGAACTGAGCCCTGACACCACTGCTGGGAACTGACCTCTGGTCCTCTCCAAGTGCAGCAAGCTGTCTCTCTAACCCATGGCTTGATATTTGTGAAGAATGATAAGAAGGCCCTCCTTTCATCACATTGTCTAGGTTTCCTAACTGAATAATGGCTTCTTGGCATACATGATAATCTGTTATGCTTGGCGCCTCTGGAGATCAGGTTTCTACATATTTTTGTTTTGTTTTGTATGAAGCCCAAGAAACTGCACATGCTAAACAAATGTTCTAACACTAAACTATACCCCTAGCTTCAGGATATGTACGTGTGTGTATACATATATATATGTACATATATATTTATATATGTATATTTATATGTGTGTGTTAAATGTGTGTTTCAGGGGCCTGTGTGAGGGTGTCAGATCCTCTGAAGCTGGAGTCACAGACAGTTGTGAGCTGACATGTGGGTGCTGGGAGTTGAGCCCTGGTCCTCTGGAAGAGCAGCCAGTATTCTCCTAACCTCTGAGCCATCTCTGCAGGCCCAGGTCCTAAATATTTAATAATCATGTTGTTGATGTTCGTGCAGGTGGTCTGGATAACACTTAAGAAGCTGGCTAGTGGAGACTAGTGAGATGGCTCAGCGGTTAAGAGCACTGACTGCTCTTCCAAAGGTCCAGAGTTCAAATCTCAGCAACCACATGGTGGCTCACAACCATTCATAATGAGATCTGACGCCCTCTTCTGGTGTGTCTGAAGACAACTACGGTGTCCTTACATATAATAAATAAATAAGTTAAAAAGAAAAAAGAGAGAAAAGATATACTGTCTTATAATAAAAAGAAGAAGCTGGCTCTTTGCGAGTGGAGGTGCAGAGGTGGTACATCTCTGTTCCCAGCACTTTGGGGGCAGAGCAGGTAGATCTTTGTGAGTTTGAAGCTACTCTGGTCTGTGAATATAAAGTATGTTCTAGGACTGACAAAACTACACAGAGAAACTCTGTCTCAAAAAAACAAAAACAAAACAAAACAAAACAAATCAAGCAACCAAGCAAGCAACTGGCTAGCTGCTCGGGCAAGCAGGATCCATGGCGCCTTCTATCACCTCATGAAACAGAGACATCTTGAGTCCCTGTTTGTCACATCCCAAGCCCTCTCTCCTTATATTTGCACAAGTTGTCTCTTGTGCTTCTGCGTGTAGCCTTGTCCCTATTTCCTTATTCATATGACTCACACTTCCCGTAGAACCAAGGCCACTGCTGCCAGCTTTTCAACAATGTGCTTCACTTCTCAGTTTACTTAACTCATAGTCAAATGCTACTTCTGTTTAAGTCATACTTACATATGGTAAAGGTTTTGTTTTGGCTTCCAATTGCTTCAACTGTTAGCACAGGAAACAAGGACCTAGACACATGACTAATGGTTCCATTGTGTGTAACCAGAGAAGCATGAGTTTATCTGACAGAACCTCTCTGACAAGACAGCCTTTGATAAGGTGGGGGGCTCCATCGGGAAGAATCAAACATCCTTCTGCACCAAGGACTCACAACTGCAGAGTACTGACTGAGGAAAGCTGACTTAAGGAGGAGCACACTGGAGAGTGTACACACCACTTTCCGCTTGACCTGAGGTCTTCCTGAGCTGTGGCTCACACAACTGCTGAACTCCTAAGGGCGTGGTGCCCCCCTCAGCTCCCTGTACAGGATGAGCCTTTGGAAGTACCCCCTTCTTTCCTTTAGAAATTAATCTATTTACTTCGTTTCATTGCATGCATGTTTATGTACCATATGCCTGCTTAGTGAACTCAGATCAGAAGAGGGCACTGGGCCTGGTGAAATCACCTTGAGGGTGGTAGAACTCAGATCAGAAGAGGGCACTGGGCCTGGTGAAATCACCTTGAGGGTGGTAGAACTCAGATCAGAAGAGGGCACTGGGCCTGGTGAAATCACCTTGAGGGTGGTAGAACTCAGATCAGAAGAGGGCACTGGGCCTGGTGAAATCACCTTGTGGGTGGTAGAACTCAGATCAGAAGAGGGCACTGGGCCTGGTGAAATCACCTTGAGGGTGGTAGAACTCAGATCAGAAGAGGGCACTGGGCCTGGTGAAATCACCTTGAGGGTGGTAGAACTCAGATCAGAAGAGGGCACTGGGCCTGGTGAAATCACCTTGAGGGTGGTAGAACTCAGATCAGAAGAGGGCACTGGGCCTGGTGAAATCACCTTGTGGGTGGTAGGAACTGACTTGGGTCCTCTGCAAGAGCAACAAGTGCTTTTAAGTGTTGAGCCCTCTCTCCAGACCCTGAAGTACACACAATGGTGACCTTTTTAAGTTTTGTTTTGTTTTGCTTTTTGAGTTTCTATTTACAGACAGGTGTTCATTAGCAACATGTGGTATATCCCTAACAGGCCTAAAAACTCACTGAGTACCATAGACCAGGCTAATCTAAAACTTACAGATCTGTCTGTTACTGCATCTCAGGTGCTGGGAATAAAGGTGTGTACCATTGTGCCTGGCTAAATCCTTAAAAAAAAAAGTTTTTACTTATTTTTCTTTATTTATGTGTATGCTATGTGTATAAGGCTGAGTTAGCTCATGTGCACCCTAGGTATGTAGTGCTTATCCAGGCCAGAGGGCATAGGACTGTCTGGAAATGGAGCTGCAGACAGTTCTAAGCCACTTGATGTGGGTCCTGGGAACCACACCCAGATCCTTTGCAAGAACAAGAAGTGCTCCTGACTGCTGAACCATCATCTCTTCAGCTGATATTGGTCATCTTTGCACTGGTAGTTCAGGTGTTCATTAGCAACACAGATCTTTCAGGAAGTCACTTGCTGCCCCTTCGGCTTCAAAAGTTCATTTTCTGTTATAATCTCACCTTTTTTGCTCTTATGACTTTAAAATCTGGTGAAAATCTGTCATTCTTCTTGCCTTTTTCAGATTTCTTACCTCGTCTTGTGACTATTTTATATTGGCATCTACCCTCTGCCAGTAAAATGTGGGTGGTATTTTTAATAGGCACTGTAGGGAACTTTAAAGATAGAAATGAGTGAGCTACATACATCTGGAAGGCATGAACTCTTCTTGCCTGTGTACATGGTCCAGCCACCAACGTCATATGCATACCAATGACACAATTACAGCTAGCTTTCTGCATCTGGTCAAAACTAAAGTACAGGCCATCTAGGGAAGTTCCAGGAAGCTTCCAACACTGCACATATCCTATGATTCTCTGGGTACTACGGTATGTCTCAGCTTCCTGACCATATAGATGGTCGACAATGTACGGAGGTGAGACACCACCAGACCCAGAGTCTATGCAAATGAGCCTCACTGTCCCATACTCTCATCAGTCTTTTTAAATCTAGTGTTTGCAGCCATATTGACCTTACCTGTGATGCCCATGTGGTAGTTGTGAAAGGCATCTGTAAGACCATCACAGAGTATGCTGTCAGTCAGTGGCACCTCACCCATCCTGACTCCTGTTCTCAGATGAGTCAAGTGAGGAGCCTGGACACAGGAAGGAAGAACAGATTTAGGATGGTTGTCACTGTCTCTCAGGATCCCACTCAGAGTCAGGAGGCTTGGCTTGTACTTCCTCCTTCTTCATTACTCTATCACCTGCCCATTTTTGTTTCTTGATCAAACCTGTCCACCTGTGTCTTAATTCTTATGATTCTATTATTTCCTTCCAGATAGATAATTATTACCTAAGGAGATAGCATAGAAACCTAACTCCTGTACTACTTTCAAAAGATGTTTTGTGTGTGTGTGTGTGATGGCAGGGGTTGGGGTTAGCGGTGGTGGTGGTGGGGGCTGAATGAGATTTTGTGTACCATGTGAGTGTGTGCCCAAAGAGAACAGAGGGTATTGGATGCCTTGGAGCTGGGTAATAGGCAGGTGGTACACACAGGACATGGATGGTAGGACCTGAACTTGGCTCCTCTGCAAGAATGGCACAGGCTCTTCACACACTGACCTGTTTCTCCAGCACATCTAGTATCTGTTTTAGTCGGAGACAGTGAGAATATTCAGGCTGTAAAATGCACTGAGAGGAGGGTTTCTGAGTAGAAGATATTTTAACATTCAGCGATTCAAAGGCAGCCAGAATGTAATGGAAAGCTTAGTGGACAAAGAGTCAACAGAGGTATTAATGAAAATAATGATGTCTATGAATAAAATGATATAGTTAAATAGTTTTTTTTTTTTCCCCCCGAAACAGGGTTTCTCTGTATCACCCTGGCTATCCTAGAACTCACTTTGTAGACCAGGCTGGCCTGGAACTCAGAGATCTGCCTGCCTCTGCCTCCCAAGTGCTGGGATTAAAGGCATGCGCCACCACTGCCCAGCTTAATAGTTTTTTATGTTTCTTATTTTTAAGAAGTAAAGAAACAAAAACTGTGCATTTAAGTGGTGGCTCTAGTCATCAGTATTCCCACCTTTAAGTTGGGAATAACAGCACTGACTCCATATTGGCTCTTGTGACCACGCACAACAGTCCTGGGTGCTGGTATGCAGCTTAGTACATCTAACCAGAGGGACTCGGCTCACTCTGTGACCTCCAGCCTGCCTCCTCCTGAGCTCTGCAGAAGTTGAGCTCACTAGGTTTCTGACCAGTGGGTTCCAAGGTCAGACCTCCAGCATAGGAGGAAGATGCTATTCCGCTGCAGCGCCAGCGAGACAGGGGGAGAAGGAAGCCTCCTGGAGAGGGGCAGCTCTCCATGATCCTCAGCTACATTCTTTCTTTCAGTTTCTGAGACAAGGACTTGTATGTGACCCAAGCTGTCTTGAGCTTCAGGGCTCATGTGCTTCTCAGCCTCAGGTCCTGAACAGTTGGGCCTGCATGCTTCACCACAGGTGTCTTTCACGTGTTCTACCTACCCTCTAGGAGATCAGAAGTCTGACCCCTGGGGTCTGTCCTGACCAAGAACCACGACAAGAAGGTTAACTGGCAATGTGTGACTTGACTCTTCTTCACAGTGGGAAAGCAAGTCCAAACTGACTCAGCCTGATTCCTGTCTCCCCCTGGTCTGGGATCAGAAGTGGAGATCTGTAATGCTGAGGCCCCTCTGCTTTGTATGCAGATCATGGTGTGGGTTATTCGAATGGACTGTTCTGACCTTTGGTTCCAGGTTAAAATTAGAAGAACACTTTCTAGGGATGAGCTGTACCTAGGAACAGAACATTCCTGTTTCCCAGATCTTACCTAATTTGTTTGAGTTCAGTTGCCCTAATAATTTTAAGCTGTGGGCCTTTAAGCAGCACCTCTCTAGAAGTTCAATAACAGAATGAACTAGGGACTTCCAAACAGCAGAGCTCATGTCCCATTGTCTCTCCACAAAACAAAGCCAGCCATGCATGTGGAGCCATGCATGTGGAATTCCAGGGTAGTCCAAGATACAAAGGACCCTGCTTAAACTAGGGGCATAGGTGACACCCACCTTTGATCATAGCACTGCAGAGACAGGCAGATCTCTGAGTTTAAAAGGGAGTTCCAGGACAGCCAAAGCTCTACAGAAAAACCTTGCCTCGAACACCAAACAGACACACACACACACACACACACACACACACACAGGGAAAAGAAATGTAAGCAGGTAGTGCTGGTGAGATGGGTCAGTACACACAGGCACTTGCCCCCAGCCTGATGACCTGAGTTCAATCCCCATCTGGTGAGATGGAGAGAGTCTTCTCCAGGATGTCATTCTCTGACCTCCATAAGTATGGGTGCATGTGCAGTCCCCCAGTAAAAGGGGTAATAAATGTTGTGCCCTACCACACCCCACCTGTAATTTTTTTTTTTTAAGAAGTGGAGAATTAGTGTAGTGCATGATGGGAAACAACTCACCACGGGAAGAGATAACATGACAGCATCTCAAGTGGAAAATCTGGGAACCTCACCAGGATAGTCATGACCTTCATTGCATCATCGAATTTTCATTTGTTGATAATGAGTAGAGAGCTGGATTATAAACCTGGAGGACTCAGGGTCTTAATGACCTTGGTGTCAACTTCCTAAGAATGACACCCTCAGAAGTTATTGCCTGTGTATTATCTTTTCCCTTTCTTGTGTTCTCAAAATGAATGTGCTGTACCTGGCATGCTTATTAACTCTCTGGGTACAACGAAAAGGAGCTTCTCAAAATTTTAAGATTTTTAAGGAAGACAACTTAAAAAGTTTAGATGAGTTGGAAAATATCCAAAGATATTCTTAGCACTCTAGATGCAGAGCAGGAGAGGCAAGCATTTAAGGCTAGCCTAGGCTACATAGCAAGTCTTGGGCTAACCTCAGCTACATGATAAGCAGGAATAGCAACCAAATGATCTTGTGGGTTCATTTCAGAAAGCACTGTATGCTGCTAGAACAACAGCTTAGAGAAATTACATTCTCCTCCAGCTGCCTGGCTGATAGACGGTTCTTCACATGGGATTTCTTATCCAACCTGAAGAGCTGTGGGCATTCAGTCAGGGGTCAGGCTGAGTCATTTTCTGTGGGTTCCTCAGCAGGACCTGCCCTCTAGGTGAGCAGCACCTCTGCACTTACCTTGCTCATATTCTCCATGCCTCCAGCTACCACAATGGTGGAGTCGCCCATGGCTATGGACTGGGCTGCAAGACACACGGCTTTTAGGCCCGAGCCACAGATCATCTGGCAGCTCCATGCTGGAACCGAATAGGGGATCCCTGCACCCACACTGGCTTGTCGAGTAGGATTCTGCCCACAACCTGGAACAAGGAACACAGAAGCCTCAAAGTCTGTGGTTCTCAAACTGTGGGTTGAGACCTCTTTGGGGGCTGCACCTCAGATATTTACATTACAATTCATAACGGTAGGGACATTCAGGTATGAAGCAGCAACGCCCTACTTTTATGGCTGTGGTGATCACCTCATGAGGAACTGTATGAAAGGAACTGCTGCCCGTGAAGAGAAAGGTTTTTAAGACAGCAGGTTCAAGTGTGGGCTCAGTGCCAGGAGACAGCCTGCCGCTTTGGCAGTGCCTTCAGGCCAGCTAAGTTCCCACAGCAGCAGAGAAGCCTGTCCTCCTCTCTGCCTGTCACTCTAGCCCTGGGACAGATGCCACCTTGTGCAATTGTTAGGTGTTTCAAAGAGAAGCCTCCTCCTCCACAGCGTTCCTGATACGGTAACACAGCATGGTAAGATCTTCGTCTCTAGAGAAGTTGACTTGTCCTCCTGTTAGAGGAGAAACGTAACTAAGAGCAAAGGTACCAGCCAGCTAGTTCCAGCCCTCTAACACAGGCAGAACTCAGGCATGCAGTGCACTGTGCTCTGATGCTCAGGGTCTAAGGTAACTAGGAAGGAAAGAGGGTTACCTTTAGGAGGAAATCTGTGCACAAAAGCTGTGCACTATGCTGGTGCGGTCGCTCACACTGTAATCCCAGCATTTTGTAAACGGAAGTAGAAGGATCTCAGTAAGTTTGAGGTTAGTTTGGGCTACATATTAAGTTTGAGAAAAGCATGAGCCAAACGGCCAGTTCAAAGGCATTCTGAATTACATTATGAGTGAATTTCCAGCCAGCCTGCACTGCATAGTAAGGCCTTTTCTCAGAAAGTAAAAAATTAAGTTAAATATACTTAACAAAATTAGAGCCAACAATTCACCTAAGATTTCCTTCAGATGCCAACACAAACAAACAAACAAAAATTCCACTTCCTTAAAAATAGCAGAAAAATAATTGAGTCAAAAATTCTGAAATGCTATTAATCACACTGTAATAATGACAAAGAGTGGTTTTCTCCTTTGCAAGTTCCAGGTACACACACATCTACATATCCTTTCCTTAGTATGCCTGTTAGAGAAGTACTAATGGGACACTGTCAAAACTTAGCAACTATATTAATTAGTGCCATTAATCTGAAGTTGGTTTAGAAGTGAAAAGCACATAAAATGATTCATCTCCTTAATGCTTTGCCCTAACGAGGAAGCAGCAGGAGGATCCGAGTTAAGACAGGCCAGGGCATCAGACAATGTTCTGTCTGAGAGTAGTGGCTCCTGACTGTAATCCAGTGATTCAGGAGTTAAAGGTAACGGGTTTGCTTCAAGGATCGCATATGTTGAAAGGTAGCCTCTCAATGTCTCAGAAATTAAAAAGTAAAAAAATTCAAAATTTCAAAATTAAACTAATAAGATACCTTTCATTAGAGAGATTGCTATGCCGGGCGGTGGTGGCGCACACCTTTGATCCCAGCACTCGGGAGGCAGAGGCAGGCGGATTTCCGAGTTCGAGGCCAGCCTGGGCTCCAGAGTGCTGAGGTTGCATTTATAGATCACCAAGTGAGGCAATGGAAAAGGTCTGAGTGCTGAGATGCTACTACATGACCACCACTGTCCAGCAGTGGGCTGCAAATGATGACCAGGATTTAATTCCTACTCAGAATTGGGTTCCAGCCACATAAACATCCTTACAGGGATGAAGATGAAGATCATAGATATATTTTTTCTTTTTTTTCTTTTCCTCCCAAGACAGGGTTCTCACGCAGCTCTGGCCGTCCAGGAAACTTGCTCGGTAGACCAGGCTGGCCTTGAATTCACTAAGATCCACTTGCCTCTACCTCCTGGGTGCTGGGAATAAAGGTGTGCACTACCACAGTCTGGTGATATATTTACTTGTATGAAAGTTTTTCGTGAATGTATGTATATATGTATGTTTGAGGGTGCCTGGTAGTTATGGAGGCTAGAAGAGGGTGCTGGATTCTGGATTCCTGGAAGAGTGAAGAAGGCTCTAAGAATCCAAGAGGGTGCCAGGAAACAAATTTGGGCGCTTTCTAAGAACAGTAAGTGTTCCTAACAGCTGAGCAATCTCTCCCCTCTAAAGGATGATGATACTTCTCAGAGACACTTGGCTTCTTTGCTCTTTCAGACGACCAAACAATGAACTCCTCAAAGACTGGACTCTCACGCTGGGAGAAGGAACAAGTTGAAGCCTGGTACAAGGCAAAGGAGATCTTTCCTTCCAGGGAAAAAGATTCCACACACTCTGAGGACTTGCCAGACCACCCTGCTAGAGAGACCCAGACAATGGGTCAATGCAGGGGGTGGGGCCATAACATGACCTGACTGTTTAGATGTGCGAATCTCCAGCTGTCTATTTAAAGTTTAATCTCACTTCTGGAGCATGAAGATGGACCTGAGGGGGTCCCTGGATCTCCTCCCAATTTAACCAAATTAAATAAAGCTCCCTTTTTACTCTCCATTTTGCTGTTCCACCTAGAATATGAAGGACAACTAGCCGAACCTGGTTTCTTGAGATAATGATTGTGACACCAAGTTCTCTAACAATGATCCTTTATATAGATACAGATGTTGCAAAATCTAGAAAGTGGGGATCTGATATCAAAACAATTCTAGCCCCAAATGTTTCAAAAAACAATATTCAACAGGCACACATACAAATGGTCTCAGACAGAGTAAGAGCAGAACTCGGTGTTGAATATTAACAATTTTCTCTACAGTTGATTCAAATGTGTGCTGAGGGAGCACAGGGCAGGGCAGGAGGGTGAACTCATGACCACATGCATGCTAACCACACACTTCACCACTGAGCTATACACCCAGGCCCCAAACCAATCATCAAGATCAGTAGTCACTGGTCTCCAAGCCCAGCAGCAGGAATCGGAGGTGTGATGAAGCCTTCTTAGACTCTCCTGCCTTCCTCCGGACAGTCCCCTGGAGTGAGGAACAGCCTATCTCCTGACAAAGTGGACAAGGGTAGAGCTGCTCTGCTGCAGCCCCACTCGCAGCTGTGGCACAGTGCCAGGCCCACACACTTTTATTGACTGTGTGACATTTTAGGGGTGTGTGGAGGACTGTGAATACTTTGCTGTGCTTCTAACAATGCAAAGGCGATACAGACCCCGTGGTCTAAGATCACTCAGGGAAAAAGGCTTGTAAAGAAGCTGTGACTTCAGCCAGAGGAAGGAGCAGGGACAGAAAGAATCCTAGCAGAGAGAACTCCAAGCAAAGCAATGTGTGGTGGTGGTGGTGGTGGTGGTGGTGGTGGTGGTGGTGTGTGTGTGTTGGAGCGCGTGCGCACACATAAAGAAATGCTGTTTCTAGTGAACCAGATCTGTTCTGGGCTACTGAGGAGTTACCTGCCGTCAAGACATGTCCAAATATGACCTCGGACACCTCTTCTGGAGCCACCTTGGCCCTTTGTAGGACTTCTTTGATGACAGTTGTCCCCATTTCGTGGACAGGCACGGTGGACAGGGCACCATTGAAGGAGCCTACAATGAAATGGGGAAGAGGGAAGGAATCTGAACCAAGAGCTCAGTGAGGACCACCGAGCGGGAGACGGGGTCACATGCATTCCAAATAAAAACGGCTGCAGCCGAGGCGGGCAAAGACGATGGTGACTTCCAGAACAATGCCAACGCCAAGGCCTGCCTGGAGGACCAGCTCAGACCACCAGCTCTCGGCCCCCCGACACCACAGCGTGATCAATGGTGCACCGCCGAACAGACCAATCAGCGATCAGGACAGAGAGCGCGTCCCAACGTTATCCAATAGGTGAGCCTGGCAGAGCGGTGGCTCTACTGCGAGGAGCCAATCGCAACACGAGGGGCGGGGCCGCGGGCGAGGCGCGGGGCACCGCGAGCTGTGGAGTCTGTGGCCGGCCGCCCCCTCCCCGTCACGAGAGCCCGAGTCTCCGCGATCAGGTCGGGAAGGAGGGTCACAGGCTGAAGTGACCTGGCGGGACACTCACCTATAGCGGTGCGCGCCGCTGAGACGATGACCACGGGGTCTGAGCCGGCATTCATCTTGTCGCTCCGGTCTCTGCTAGCTCTGAGCCTCGTCCTGTCTGCGACTGAGGTAAAACTTCCTCCAGCCTGACAGGCCCTGCTGGGGGGGCGGGGCTACGGCCTCCACGCCACGCCTCCTCACGCCTGCGCAGGAAGCTGGTAGGGCTAAGTCCCAGAATTGAGTAAGATGGAGACTTTAGTTTGATATGGGGTGGGTGGTGTCTACCCAACCTAGGTGTGTCGGGTTAGGGTGGGGTTTGGAGGATCCAGGGATGTTGGGTTGGAGGTAGACAGCCTAGGGGTGTCGGAGAGCGATGCAGTGTGCAGACGGACGGTCTAGGGGTCATAGGTGGAGTCGGGTCCAAGGGTAAGGCTTTTCTCCAGGTGACACTCTGGAACCTAGCCTAACCTTTTCTACATAGGCATCTCCCGTCTCTTCTGAAGGTTCTTCTCAGCGCTGACAGCTTCCGAGTGGGTAGCCTCCTTACTAACAGAGATCCTTAGGGCAGTGGATCTCTACTGTCCAATCCTCTCGGACTTATTATTCAGCCAAAGACAGAATCTGCCAGACTCTACTTACCTCTCTCCCTTGTGTCATTCTCATGCCTTTTGCAGGCTCCCTCTTGCCACCCCCCAGTCCCAGCCCTAGCACTATCACAGGTCACCTTCGGTGTCCCCAGTGTTTTGAAAGGAGAGTCATCCGGGTTTGCTTCTGCAGCTTGCTGGTCTACAGAGAATGCCATCTGTTTAGGAAAGCAGAATCCTGTGGTGGAAGGAAAGGCTTTCTAGGCAAGTCTTGCCGTCAGTGGGGACAGTGGACAGTGAAGTAAGAGAACTGCGCCACAGGTTGTGAGAAAGGAAAACAAACAAACCTAACAACAACAACAACCTGTTAAGCTGGGATATCGTCCTGAAATGTAAAGCAACCTGAAAAAATTAGTATTTTGAGAGAGGTGGATGGATCAAAGTAGGTTCTAGAGATGAGGCTAAATTCTGGATTATGTTCCCTGTTTCCTCAAGGGTCCAAGAAATGCAAGGAACTTCCCATGGTTTCCTCCCCCTCTTACTCCTCCTCCTTATTTATTTATTTATTTTTTTGTTTTGTTTTGTTTTTCGAGACAGGGTTTCTCAGTATAGCCCTGACTGTCCTGGAACTCACTCTGTAGACCAGGCTGGCCTCGAACTCAGAAATCCGCCTGCCTCTGCCTCCCGAGTGCTGGGATTAAAGGCGTGCGCCACCACGCCTGGCTTAATAATTTATTTTTATGTGTCTTTGCTCGCATGCATGTATGCGTCCTTGCATGTGAGCCTAGTGTCTGCAGAGGCAAGCAGAGGATGCTGGATCCCCTGGAAGTGGAATTGCAGACAGTTGTGGGCTATCATATGGTGCTAGGTACGTGCTCTCTGCAGGAGCAGAAGTGCTTATCACCACTGTGTCACCTCCCTAGCCCTCTGTTTTTCTACTACTCTGGCCACTCTTCAGTTCCCTTTGTGGCCTTACTCTGACAGCCCCTCACCCAACATGCCACAGCATGTTCACCCCATCCCTTCAGTTACCCCCATTATGCTGACAACTCTGGAATCCTTCTTTCTAATTTTGTTGCCTGTGAGCAGACTGGCTCTCTCAATTTAAACTTTCTATAAAAAACAACTTATGACATCTAACCCAAACTTGTGTTTACCTCTTCCGCTTATTTCTTTTGACTAAAGAAAGTCTCAGTGAGTGGTGTGAGGCTCCGTTAGCTAAGGTAGAAATCTCTGGACCTCCGCTTAGGCTTCACTTCCTCCAGGAAGCCTTCTTAAATCCTGCCTTGGCTCTTATTCCTAATCTTATCTTTGTTAACCATATAATTCTTAGTTTCCAGTTTTCTTTTCTTTTTTCTTTTTGTTTTTTGAGACAGGGTTTCTCTGTGTAGCCCTGGCTGTCCTGGAACTCACTCTATAGACCAGGCTGGCCTCGAACTCAGAAATCCACCTGCCTCTGCCTCCCAAGTGCTGGGATTAAAGGCATGCGCTACCACTGCCCAGTTCCAGTTTTCTTTATTATGCTATACAAAACTTGGTCCCTTCTCAGATTGTTTTATTATATATGCCTAGCACATTTTAGGTACCAAAACTAATGAGCAATAATATATTCCAGATGTTCTGTGCATATAGATAAATGGATATGAGCCAGGGGTGGTGACACAGGCCTAGAAGCTGAGCATTTCAAAAACTGACGAAGGAGGATGAAGAGCCCGAGGGTAGATGGGCTGCAGGAGTCTTGTTTTTTTTTGTTGTTGTTGTTGTTTTTTTTGTTTTTTTTTAAGATTTTATTTATTATATGTAAGTACACTTTAGCTGTCTTCAGACACTCCAGAAGAGGGTGCCAGATCTCATTTAGGATGGTTGTGAGCCACCATGTGGTTGCTGGGATTTGAACTCCGGACCTTCGGAAGAGCAGTCGGGTGCTCTTACCCACTGAGCCATCTCACCAGCCCCCTTGGTTTTGTTTTTAAAAAGACAAGCAAACATGGATCTGTGGAGTCTGTTCACTGCCTGAAGCATTTGTGCTGACAAGAGGACTGGAGTTTGGATTCTGAGACTGCATGTAAAGGTTGAGTGGATGTGAAAGTCCATTTATAATCCTAATCTCAAGGCAGAGACAGGGCATCGGGGGATTGGAACAAGTGGCTAGTTAGGTCGGCTGTATCGCTTAGCTGTTGGTTTACTGATCAACCATGCCTCAAAAGAAGATAGGCCAGTGCCCGAGTAGGCTAAAAGAGGTTGTTGCATCTTCTGGGACTGGAATTAGAATAGGTTGTCAGCTGTCCTGTAAATCCTAGGAACTAAACTCAGGTTCTCTGGAAGAACAGGAAGTGCTCTTGAAGATCTCTTGACACTGGTCTCAGGCCTCCACACGTAAACACTCATGAAAAAAAAAATGAGCAGGAATACTTTCTTCTAGGGACAAGGTGTTCACTTGTCTCCTTCCTGGAGGCTATACACAGAGTCAGCAGTGCCAACTGCTTTTGTCGAATGACTGACAGCAACACCGAGAAGTCTTCATTTTAGCTCCTGGTAATGGTCTACTGAGAGACGTATGTGCCAGATGCAAGTCAAAGATAATGAAGGGGGAAAAGGGTAAGAGGCTAGTTTCTACTTTTTTCTTTTCATTTATTATTTTGGTTTACAGTTCCAAAAGGAGAGTTCATTGAGGCAGGAAGGCATGGCAACAGCGAGAGGAAACATGGCAGAAGAAGGAATCTGCTATTGGTCGTATTCTAATCTATACAGGAACCAGAGGGCTAGAATATTTTTGTTGTTAACTCCTTTTTTTTTTTTTGCTTTTTCTAGATAGTTTCTTTTTGTAGCCTTGACTGTCCTAGAATTTGCTCTGTAGACCAGGCTGGCCTTAAACTCAGAAATCCACTGGTCTCAGCCTCCCAAGCGCTGGGATTAAAGGTGTGTGTCACCATTGCCTGGCTGCTTGGTTTCTGAGACAGGAACTATGTAGTTAGTTCTGGCTGGTCTGGAACTATGTAGACCAAACTGACTTCCAAATTATAGATTCCCTGCCTCTGCTTCCTGAGTGTTGAGATTAAAGGTGTGTCTCACTATGCCCAGTTTTTTCCTGTGTTATGTGTGCAGCACACATGTGCAGGGGCCTGTGGAGGCCAGAGAGGGCTTTGGGTCTCCTAAAATTCAAAGTTATAGATTATTGGATGCCAAGAATGGAACCAGAGTTCTCTGCAAGAGGAGTAAGTGCTTTCTCACTGCTGAACCATCTCTCCAGCCCCTAGAATAGTTTCTTAAATAACACCTATATCTAGATTCATATGCTATTAGACTTGGGGGAAAAAAGGAAAAAAAAAATAGTGGTGCTACAAACTATTTGTCCTTAAGGGGTCTTGCAATCATTCTGGGGTTGTTTCATGACTAGTTACAGGAGTCCAACTGTCAGAAAAATGCTGTTTGTTCATGAATATTACTTTTACAAAAGGCCGTATTAAACAGTTGAAAGGACAAGCTCATCTGTTGAAGTGTATTTTTAATAAGCAGCACTTTTTACACATGCTCACATTCGTCTTCTCAATAGTAGATTCACTATGAGATAGTAGCTTCAGGTTGGCCTTGATTTCTCAATCCTGTTTCACCCTCTCAGTGTTTTGATTAGACAACATAAAACAGCTACCATCACAACCAACTGTTCACTCACTGAACTGAGTATATAACAACTAGCCCACCTTCCAATGCTAGACTTGATGCTGCTTCCAATCTCTTTTGTTCATAAACTGTTTTTTTGTTTGCTTTCTCTTTTTTTGGATGGCCTGGGCTGTGACTATGCTAAGCAAGCAGAGCCACACCATCCTCAAATTGCTTCCAAAGACTGTATTTAATCAAGCTTGTTGCCTTAGCCTGCCATCTTTAACTATATACTTAAAAGCTTTTATAATTTACATTTTATTTTGAGTACATTCTAGCTGTCTTCAGTCACACCAGAAGAGTGCATCGGATCCCATTACAGATGGTTGTGAGCTACCATGTGGTTGCTGGGAATTGAACTCAGGACCTCTGGAAGAGCAGTCAGTGCTCTTAACTGCTGAGCCATCTCTCCAGCCCTTAATTTGCATTTTTACTGCACAGCCATCACGTTCATTTCTGGCTCCAATCTCTAAATATTTGGCACAGCAACCTCAAACCCTGCTCAGGTTTGTTTCTTTTCTTCCTTTTATTCAGAAGCATGAAGGGAGGCAGGAAAACATTAAGGACTAAGCTCAGAATCATGGTTGGGTGACCTGCTAATGTAAGAGTGGATGTTGTCAAGGGAGCTTAAATGATAGTCCTCTAAGTGTTAGCATCCCAGGTATCACTGCCACATTTTATGAGAAGAACAATGGCAAACTAAGGATGATATAAGTCTGACAGATGCATGGGTGGGGAGAAGAGGAAGAGAGAAGGTGGGCAAAAAGGGAGTGTGGTGACGAAGAGATGGCACAGCTCTTAAGGGTACTTGTTTCACATGTCCAGACCCATAGACCTCCTTACAATACATGCAAGGATGCTGTTTCTGGAAAAAGCATTATTTGGCCAATGTTTTAAAGCAAACATCTCTGTAGCTATTCCCTGAAATCAGATCTGAAGAACAAACTGCTCTTCAACAAAAACCTAAAATTTGGTTAGTTTTTAAAAAATGAGAGCCTTACGTCAAGAGGGAAAAAAACCAAAACCAAAGTCCTTGAACTGTAGTCAAACTCCCACTTCATTCTGCAAAGAAAAGTGCAAATTAAAATGAGGTGGATAGTCAGGCTCAATGCATAGACTGTTTTAATGTGATCTTTGTATATGCTACAGAGTAAGTAGCCATTCAGCCATTCAGTGAAAAGAAAGGACAATTGCTAAACACACCCAAGACAAAAGGAAAAAAACAAACAAGAGTCGTAATAAAAATGTTTATTTAGGTTTGGTCAGTACAGGTGAGATATACTGGAGTCACAGGGCAATATGCATTAACAGGACACAACAGTTCATAAAAACTTAGTAACTATGCACACAGATTTCTTAACATTCAGTCACCTAAAGATGAATGCACCTAAAGATGTATGGTGGAAAAACTTTATCTAACGCTGAAACTACTATAGGACTCCAAGTCCAACTTTTTAGTGATAAAAACTACTATACTGGGCAAACTCGGCAGTCCTAAACCCACATCTACTCTAACAAGTCTGAATGGTGCGTGAGTAACAACAGCGTGAGGAAGAGGGCCCTGACAGCACAAGTTCTAGATAAGACACAGATTTATACAGACGTCATTGCTATAGATTCCCATTTACAACTTCACATTAACTCATATAAAAATAACTTGACCCTACACAAAATGTCATTTTAGCAACGTTCAAAGTAATTAACTGTTACACTTTTCAAAGTGGCAGAGGTATTGAAGCAATTAAAAAAAAAAAAGGAACCAAACAAAACAAAAACACACCCACAAAAAGGTAAATTGTGACAAAAGTATGCATTAATTTGACAGTATCCTTTCCCCAATTAAATGACACTGTATAAAAATTTTCCTGGAAAAATATTACAAAACTGCACCCTGTACATTTACACTTGAGTCCAAGCCATTCTGAACATGGCGGGAACCCACAGTTCGATTACCTTTCCCACTCACTGCTTTCTCCTCTTGAGGGTCATGACTGGAGTCTGTGTCATTTGAGTGATGTGTGAGAGAGTTTTCACTGCCCGTGGGAGAGTCTACACTTTCATACCCCGCACTGAGTGGGTTTATGTAACTACTACCTCCTCTGCCAGTTCTCTCCTCTGAGCTGTTGGAGGCCTTATTACCATTCCCTGAAGAAGAAGGAAAGTCATCCTCAGGTGTGCTCCCCTCCCTGTGAAATCCAGACCCAGACGTCCTCTGGCGGGAGGAGCTGCCATTACTTGGTCCATTTGCCAGACGACTGCAGTCTTTGCTTGTGGCCTCTGCCTGATCTACAGGTTCGGAAGATGTAGTCCTGCTGGTACTTGGAGCTGAAGCTTGAGACTGCTGCTGCTGGTACTGTGCCAACTGCTGTCGTGTCTCCTTCAACTGTTGCTGAAGAACTAGAATGGTGCTCTGCATACCCTCTACTTCTTCATCAAGTTGAATGATGAAGTCATTCAGTTCTGTGCAAAGGAGAGCCAAACTTTAGTATCTTAATTTTTTTTGTTTGTTTGTTTTCTGTATGGCCCTGGCTGTCCTAGAACTCACTCTGTAGACCAGGCTGGCCTCAAACTCAGATATCCACCTGCCTCTGCCTCCCAAGTGTTGGGATTAAAAGCGTGCGCCACCACCACCACCCGGCTAATATCTTAACATTTTAAAACATTTCTGTGTTGTTGTATGTGCACACACCCACTCACTTGTGTATGTGTGTGCACTGAGAGGCCAGAAGTCAACACCAGAGGTCTCTTTCTACAGCTCTTTACTTCTCATTGAACCTGGAACCTACCCATCTGGCTAGACTAGTTGACCACCAATACCCCAAAATAGATTCTTTAAAGAATTTACTTGGAATTTTAACCACCAAGAAGGAAACATTTGGAGGGTGGCTGGATGTTTTAAATACTAAAAAGAAATCAAGCTAAAATTTGATTGCAACCATTCTGCCTCACACAATTGATAACTTGTAAAATCTTATCTGTGTCCCTTTTCTTCACCCTTAGCCAGGGCCTTACATTAAATCTACAGCATCTCTAGCCCTCAAGACAGTGTTAGTTTTTTACTCTAACCTTACAAAGAGGTATGTGTATGAACCAAAGTCTGCTCCACATACAAGAACACAATCATATAAAAAATAACTGGGGCTTGCTAAAGTATACTAGTCAATTTTAAGGCTTTTTTTGTTTTTAAGGCTTTAAGAACAAACAACTCTCAATTGCTACATAAACTCTCCCCACTTCCATGTTTACTCAGTAAAAACTAATAATGACAACATTGTCTATTGGCTTTCTTTGCAACCAAGAACCAACTAACTACACTGGTTCTCAGTTTACAGTGTGGATCCATTTTTTACTCTTTTTTTTTTTTTTTTTTTTTGGTTTTTCGAGACAGGGTTTCTCTGTGTAGCCCTGGCTGTCCTGGCACTCACTTTGTAGACCAGGGTGGCCTCGAACTCAGAAATCCGCCTGCCTCTGCCTCCCGAGTGCTGGGATTAAAGGCATGCGCCACCACGCCCGGCCCATTTTTTACTCTTAATCCACTTCACAAAACAAACAAAAAATGCAGCTACACTTAGATAAAAAAGGACTATAGTAACAAACACATTTAGTTTGTCTCAGCAAATTTAAATACTAAATCCTCTTTTAAACGAAGAGTACTACCTTAAGGAAGTATAATTATGTTGCCTTTAATCCCAGACACTGTTAATGATGCCCATGCACTGGGTTATCAATGTTTACATCTTAAACAAAACATCTTACAAACACAAACTTAGAAAAATTTCCCAGCATAGAAAAATTTCCCAGCATGCTATTAGTACCTTGGGAAACACTGTAACATTCAATGGTTTTGTTTCACAAGTCAATGATAGGTGTTGCATGCACAATTTTAGGTAGCCATCACCTAAGAACATGCACAGAATCTCATCCATCACAAGGCTGGTAGCTATAAAGCCAGTGCAAAGTTAAACAAAAAACCTCCTTACCATCCTGACTGCTTTTAAGCTCCTCACTATATTTCTTCTGTAAAGCCAATTCTGCTTCAAGCTGTGCAATACGGCCCTGGGACAGCTGCCTTCCAAGCTCTTGGTTCTCCTGGATAAGCATTCGACACTTCGCCATTAACTTTTTGCCTGTTTGACTGCAAAGGAAAGAGCCCATCATCACAAAATGAAGACAAAGCTCTCTTTAGCCTTTGCTCACAATTTAATAACTGGAGCATTAACACGTACAGAACATAACTATGTTACAGAGATGCCACCCTGTAATTACCATCTTCTTTTCTGGAACATGTCCATCTTCTGCACTTCAGTATTTTACCAATAGAGCAGCAAAAATAAACCTTAAACAAAAAGTGCCAAATAGCCACTTTTTGTTCCTACTGTATCAAGGTTCTCATCCTAAATTATCATTTCAAGAAGAAGTAGGCCATTTAACATGTATCTTGGATTTAACTGTTAATGTAACACCAAGGTACTAATTCATCAAACAGAAAGGTTCTTTAAAAAAATACGTGTAGTATCAATTACAAATGCATGCCCCTTTATCATCTATAAAATATCTATAAAAGAATAAGAATATATTCGTACTAGGAAACGCACATAATGGATTCCTTTAACTAGGTAGTTCTCTGGCACATATAACAAGAATGTATCTTTTAAAAGACTTCCCAAATAGAAATCCATTAATTCCTTATTTAACTAAACTGAGACATAATTTCCTTTCCTTTTGCTGTGTAGTAGAGGATGATGTTAAAATTGCAAGCCTCCTACTTCTTAAATACCAGGAATACAGGTGTGAGCCACTATCCCTGATGAACATACAATACTGGGATGTGATTAAGACTGCATAATACAAGTCACAAAAGTTTGGGCTATTTCCCAAACCTTGAATTATCTTCCAGATTATGAGTGCCACAGAACAGTTTAATTTTCAATAATAGTGTCCTGGGCTGGTGAGATGGCTCAGTGGGTAAGAGCACCCGACTGCTCTTCCGAAGGTCCAGAGTTCAAATCCCAGCAACCACATGGTGGCTCACAACCATCTGTAACAAGATCTGACTCCCTCTTCTGGAGTGTCTGAAGACAGCTACAGTGTACTTATAATAAATAAATAAATCTAAAAAAATTAAAAAAAAAATAATAGTGTCCTACCTATTCAACTCCTACAACAACTGAAAAGGGCAATCAAAACTTCAAGTAACAAACCAATAAAAATCTCACTGCTTTCAGCCTTAGCAATAACAGCAGAAATAACTTTAAAATATGTAACTGTGATACTAACTTTGAGACTTGCATAGGAACAGTTTAACATTCTTCAAATTGTGTTAGGAACACTTTGGTACTGGAGTGTTTTTTTCCCATCTATAGCGGGACTTGCACTTCCCAGACACACATTTTCATCTGATCCTAGGAACACCTAAAAATAGTAGTACTTTGTAGACAACTCTTTTACAGGTAACGTTGTAGGATTCCTTAACTTACAGCTTATGTTATATAATACAGTTCAACAACAACAACAACAAAATGCAATTAAAATTTCCTTACAGATGTTTTTGGAACATTAAAAACCACATTACTAATGTTCAAAGGAGTCACAGTAGAAGCCCTGAGTGCATGTATTAAATTTTATTTGTTTAACCATTCCCTTCAGTTATTGTAGCTCTACATCCCTACCCACATTTCCTATCAACCTCCTCAGAATTCAGCCTCCACTAAACAAGCACTTAGAATTTAACAAGGAAACAAGATGTGGACACCACTGTCAAAGACACCAGAGCTCCTCCTTCCTTCTAGTTATCTGCCCATATTCCAATAACTTCCTTTCTTTTTTTCTTTTGTTTTTTTTGTTTTTTTTTTGTTTTTTTTTTTTTTTTTTTGAGACAGGGTCTGGCCCAACACGGTGTTTGCCTTTAATCCCAGCAGACACAAGATTTCTGAGTTTGAGGCCAACCTGATCTATAGATTGAGTTCTAGGACAGCCAGGACTACACAAAGAAACCCTGCCTCAAAAAAACAAAACGAAACAAAAAAGGGGGGGGGGGAGAGAAAGATTCTTACTATCCCTGGCTGCCCTGGAACTGACTGTTCTTAAAGTTTGTATTGGATTAAAGTTATGGCTTCCTGTTTCTCGGAATCATATACAACAGATTTTCTAGCCAGAAAAACTCTACTTTTCTGTGAATTAATAAAGACTTTTAAAAAAGAAAAAGGGTAAAATACATTAATTGGTCACTTGCCTTGGCCCCATAGAAAAATATCAAAAATGTTAAAGTATTTTATTTAAAAATGGGTAACATAGCTTAATGCTTATTAGCAGGCTGATAATAGTCCTAGCATAAACTGAAGCTAGTTTTAGGCCAGCACCAGACACACAGAGAGACCCTGTCTCAAGAATTACCTCTAAAATACCTCAAAACGGCTTTTTAATTTTTATGTTAGCAACTATGTTGTATAAAATCTGTAGTTGTGGTTATAGCAGCACACATAAACACACAGCACACATAAGACAGTGAGGGAGCTGGGAGTGTACTCTGAGTTTACTTAGCAAGTGAGGTAGGTCATGGATTCAGTCCTTAGTACTCTTCACCAAAGAAGAGGCTCCACTGTGAAGTGCTCGTCTAGCCTGGTCAAAGCCCTAGATCCAGTCCTCAGCAACACAAAATAAGTAGGAAGAGAGAGAACTTAACTACAAGTAACTATTTTAAAATGGATACTAGAGGTTATTGCTTTCATTAAAAAAATTTAAAAAATAGGTGCTGGAAAGTTAGATCAATAGTTAAGAACACTGACTACTTTACAGGGCCCAGGTTTGATCCCCATCACACACATGCTGGCTCCCAACCTTCTATAACTCCAATTCTAAAGCATCTGGCATCCTCTTTTGGCCTCCATATGCACATGGTGGAGAGAAAGACATGCAGACAAATCACTCATATATACATACAAATAAGTCTTTAAAAATAAAATGCCTTTGTATTTTAAAAATATTTCTGTTCTCTTTTCGTGAGTGTGGGTATTTTGTTTGCACATAAGTCTATGCAACACATGCACGCCTGGTGCTAGAGGGAAGCATATTAGTTCTCCTGGACTGGAGTTTTCGATGGCTGTAAGTTGCCATGTAGGTGCTGGAAATTGAATCTGGGTCCTCTGGAAGAGCAGCAGTTCTTTTTTTTTTTAAATAATTGTATGTGTATAGGCATTTCCCTCTACGGATGTCTGTGTGCCATGCCCAGAAGAGATCATCCAGTCCTTTGGAACTGGCATTACAGTTGGTTGTGAGCCACCATGTAGGTGCTGGGACTCAAACCTATGTCCTCTGGAAAAGCAGGCAGTGACTTTTATTTATTTACAAGTACACTGTAGCTGTCTTCAGACACACCAGAAGAGGGCGTGGGATCCCATTACAGATGGTTGTGAGCCATCATGTGGTTGTTGGGAATTGAACTCAGGACCTCTGGAAGAGCAGTCAGTGCTCTTAACCGCTGAGCCATCTCTCCAACCGAGCAGCCAGTTCTTAACCACTGGGCCAAACTCTCTAGTTCCTTTGTTTTTTTAAGAGTCTCAATGTGATGTCCTGGCTACACTGAACTTCCAGAGATCTGCCTGCCTCTGCTTCCTAAGTGCTGAGATGACTCCTAAAACCAAATAATCCCAAAGTAACAGGAAATACTTAAGGACTTCAAAACACAAGGGACATCAGTATATATTACCTTAATAATCAAGGGAAGGAAGGCAGGTTACTTTGTAGAGTTGTACATACAACTGCCTAAATGACTAAGTTGAAAATGACCAGTATATTCCTAAACACTTATAATGATTGTGTTGTCAAATGAAATAATGTAGAGCTGACAATATTAGGGAAGGAATCACAATCCATCTCTTAGTAGTTCTTTTTTATTTTTTGAGATACAAATTTATGAACGTACTCCTAAATTCCCTATCCTACTGTATCAGCCTCATCACTGCTGGGATTAAAGGCATAAGCCACCACATCCAGCTAAAAAGATCTTTATCCCTCAAAATTAGAACTGCAGCAAAGGGAGGGAATACCATATACATATAGGAAACCTTACAACCCAATCATTGGGATCATTCCACATGACTAATTAAGCACTACTTATTTTCAAATTAATAATGTAGTTTTAGTACTTGATTCATTATATCACATGGTTTAGTTTTATATAATGAAACCTCATTGATGGGTTGTTAAAATAAGATTAAAAAATACTAAGAAACCATTAAAAAGGTAGTAATCTAGATATGCTAAAAAATACCTAGAAGATAAAAATGAAGGAAAATAATAAAGCTTGGAACCATGTGTGTGTACCATATGATTACATTTCTTTAAAACCAATATACATGAAATCATTGTGTATCACAAATTATCTCGATGACACCCAAGATATTTAACAGTGGTACTGGTCCTGTAGAGCAGAATGGGGCAGTTTGACATCAGGTCCATGAGTGACACTTTCCATCTCCCATCTTTCTCTAGTATTTCATTTGTATACATGAACATGTATTGTCTTATTAAGAGAGAAGATTAACAATAACAAGAAAGCAGGCCCACAGGCCTCAAAGTCACTGTATTCAAGCAGCAGAGAAAGACTGGCTAAATCTGAGTACACACTAGCAATACATTTTACCAATTACTATTCAACCCACTAAAACTAAGTCATTTCAACCATGAACCTGATAATGCATGAAATAAATACAAAAGATCCAATTTTGTCACAATAAACTACTTTTAAACAGATTGGTTTACTTACCCTCCAAACCCCCAGTGACAATTTTAGAAGCAGACTTGTTCCTGAAAAGTTATACACATCATTCCTCCAGCCCACCCTGCCCACAGTCAGTGCACTAAAGCACAAACATAAGCATACTTACAATTGAATGGAACGGTTAAGAGAGAAGTTAAGCCACCCTGGTTAAAACTGCACTTAAACGTTGGGGCATGCTGGAACATTTATCTTCTACTCATCTCAGACTCCATTATCACCAAGGGAAAATTCAAACTGCTGACTTATAGACGAAAAAAATTCACCTCCACGATTGGATGGAAGCATGAAGAATATAATGCCTCATTTATCTAAATGAGCAAATGAGTTTGCTAGAAATGATCACTATACCTTTTTCAATTCACAAACCATCTCACTTGGGCCAGCCCAGAGGTCCAACACATTATTTTCCCAATCTTCTGGCAGGCACCTTGTGAGACTGTCCCACAATATGTTCTACTGTAATATCCTGGGGCCAAATGCCAAGTCTCCTTGTCTTTTATACCATCTGGAATAGTCTTTTAAGCGAGACAGCCTTTTCCTTCACTTTGAAGAGCACAGAATAAATTTTCCAAAGTGTTGATCCTGCTCTCCATAGCCCCCCAAAGTAAAATATTGAATACAACAAAATTATCAGAGTATTCCTTGAATTAAAAAAAAAAAAAACCCAACTATTTCAAGGCACATTTAATTTAATATCAGGAATTCGATACAAAAGGCCCAATACAATGAAGGAACACATTCCCCCATTTCACACCAACGACAATGCTGTTCAACATGTGCCTGCTGAATGAGATGAGGGTTTACTGAATAATGGGAGTCTCATCACAGCCAAATACCATATACAATCTAGTTGTGAAATGAATGCTTATAATGCTTCAAACACTTTAAACCTGAAGTGTGAGATAACACCTTCACGTTTGTACAGTCCTCGGGTAAGGTGATCTACAGTTTCCACCATTCAAAAGACAAACCATTGATAAAAACCACATAGATTTAAGGCTCCATTCTATAATATAGAGCCCAGAGCTAAATGGATAAATATATGCTCTACTTGTACTGGTAGCTATGACGTGATTGTCTCACGGCTATTAGTTGGTTCTTAGCAAGTAAATCCTTTAAAGGCAAATTCACCTCATTTGAGTTTTGACCCAGTAGTTCAACAATCATGAAGTCCACAGTCTTATTGGCATAACTGATGTACAGTGTCTCTAAGTCACTATGCTCATGGTTAAGAGCGATGCATATTCCATTTTTACAGTTTACTGGAATTTTACATGTTCAATTCATGATTTAAAACCTCTAGGATTTCAATCCTCCAAACTGTCTGAAGACACAGTGTGCCACAGACTTAAGACTTGTTTTTCCCTCTATTTTCTTCAAACAGAAACACTTCTCAAAGTGTCTACATGTCCTAGAAGGGGAATTTTTCGGAGTTGGCCTCTTCTTCGGAATAGTCCGACGGCATCAGGCCTCTGAAGCAAGGGGGAGGGGAAGAGAAAAGCTGAAACACAAGGTTCATCTGGTAAGTTTTACATTAACCATTACAAGCTGGACAGTATAAGAATGTGGCTTTTTTGGCTCAAAAAGTCTGAGTCTTGGTGTGGAAACGAGTACTTGGCTGTCCCACCACAGCTTTCTCGAGGTGGGACTGTCAGGGAAGTCTTGACTGGGGAGTATGATTTGTTTACCTATCAGGCGTAAACTTCCAGGCACTCAGTTCATTTTGGGCTTGTTCCAGTTTGTCTTTAGTCTGTTCCAGTTCACCTTTCATTTTTAGGAAAAACAAGTTGATCGCTGGGTCTACCATTGTTGATCTCAGTTGGGCCACACTCGGCTGCTGAACTTGCTTGAGGTACTGGATTTGAGTCTATGCAAAGCAAAGAGTACAATTACTACCAAATCAAAAGAAACCCCTAAGAAGAGAAATACTCTTTTATTAACCGGACACTCAGTCAGCCTATTTGTTAGGTCTGTACCCCTTTGATATTAAGTCTCCCTAAGGTTAACGGTGTAGCTCTTTAACAGATAGCACACACACAGAACAAGGCCCTTGAGTCCAATCTCACACAATTTCAAACAACAACAACAACACAAACCCTAGAAAAAGTACCAAAACTGAGAACAATGGCATATGCCTATAATTCTAGCCCTTAGGAAGTAGAGAGAGGATTTTAAGCTTCCTAAGAGTTAAAAAAAGACTGTGTCTTAACAAAAGAAGGATACCAAAGGCTGGAGATGTAGCCTAGTAGCAGATCACTGGCATTATATGGGAAAGGCCCTACGTCTTAATCTCTACAACCACAAAGGAAAAAAGGGGACAAAAGAAAACACACGTGTTTGTTTAAGGCAATTCATGAGGTTACTTTCATTGTACAACCAAAACAGCATTAAAACAAAACAAAACAAAACAAAGGCCATATCATAAGGTGGGGAATGGTGGCTCATGCCTTTAGTTCCAACACTTAGGAGGCAGAGGCAAGCCTCTGAGTTTAAGGCTAGCCAGGACTACAGAGAAACCCTGTCTGAAAACCAAACTCTACCAAACCAAGCCAAACCAGGGTTACATCATGCTCAGCAGTTAGAAGGATGAACTGGGGTCTGGAGAGAGAGCTCAGTGGATGAGGGCACTGACTTTTCTTTCAGAGGACTGGGATTCAAATCCCAGCTCACAACTGTCCATAACTCCAAGATCTGACACCATCACACAGACATATACAAATATGCATGAGGGAAAATGCCAATGTACATAAAATGGAAATAAGTAAATAAATAGATAAGAGCATGAATTGCTCTTACAGAGGCAGAGGATGAAGAATTCTAGCTCTCAGCACCCACAATAGACAGCCCAAAACTGCTTAGGACTCCACCAGGGTTGGAGGTAGGGCTGTGGGTGGGCGGATCCAATACCTCTGGCATCCTTCAGCAGAAATTCACAGACACAAACATTAGTAAAAAGAACTTAAACCAAAACCCAAACCAAACTTGAACATGGGGGAACATGGGAGGCAGTCTGATCTATGCAGGGAGTTCTAAGCCAGCCAGGGTTATATAGTGAGATCTAGTTTCAAAACAAAACCAAAAAACAAGCAACATGTTTTTATTTTAAGGACTGACAACTGCTAGAAAGAAGCAAAGTTTAACTTTATACATGGTACTAGGACCCTCTTACTTACATATGAAACTTTCAATTTCAACTTCAGTTGTGCTATTTACTAGAGCTCTAAAATAACTTTTTCTAAAATATGAATTAAAATTCCCCTAATCTCCTTCATATCCAAAGTACTACTAGATCAAGAGTCTTGTGATGCTCTAACGTTTGCTTTTTAAAGTTTAAAAGAGCCAGGCAGGGGCTGGTGAGATGGCTCAGTGGGTAAGAGCACCCGACTGCTCTTCCAAAGGTCCAGAGTTCAAATCCCAGCAACCACATGGTGGCTCACAACCATCCGCAACGAGATCTGGCGCCCTCTTCTGGAGTGTCTGAGGACAGCTACAGTGTACTTACATATAATAAATAAATAAATCTTAAAAAAAAAAAAAAGAGCCAGGCAGTGGTGGCGCACTGGTCTACAGGGTGAGTTCCAGGACAGCCAGGGCTACACAGAGAAACCATGTCTCGAAAAACAAAACAAACAAAAAACAACAAAATAATAATAGTAATAAAGTAAATACAATTTAAAAGAATTACATTTATTATTTTGTGCTTAGGGGGTGAATGCAGTCCTCGTCCTCCAACCATGTGGGTCATGGGGGTTGAACTCAGGCCTTTTAGCACAGTAGCAAGCATCTTTGACTACTGAGTCATATAGTCAATTCTACCCTACCCATGTTTTAATAAAATAAAGTTTAAATTCCCTACCATAAATGTAGTAGAAGGCACAAGTATACTGATTGACTTGAGACTACATTTACTTCTGAGTTCACTGTACACAGATAGAAAAGAATATTTATGGAGATACTATGTTTTTCTTTTGAGACAAAGTCTAATTATGTAGACCTGGCCAGCCTGGAATTCAGAGATCCATACTGTACAGAGCAGGATAACACCATGAGCCCAAGCTTGCTCTAACAGTATTTACTTCATTTTTGTATCTGTATGTTAGTATGAGCATGTACCTGAGGGTACCCCCAGGGACCAATAGATCCCTGGGGCTGCATTTATATAGGGAACTGAGTGTACTGGAAAGAGAACTCCAGTCCTCTGCACAAGCAGTAAGCAAGCACTTTAACCATTAGATCATCTTGCCCAGCTCCTTTGGAAAAATGTAAAAGAAATTTATTTTAAACAGAAACTTTACCCGTTAATTCAAAGTACTGCTAGCTACTAAAGTTTTTTTTTTTCCTCCCCTTCCTTTCCCTCCCCCTTTTTTGTAGTTTTTCAAGACAGGGTTTCTGTGTGTAGCCCTGGCTGTCCTGGAACTCACTCTGTAGACCAGCTTGGCCTCAAACTCAAAAATCTGCCTGCCTCTGCCTCCTGAGTGCTGGGATTAAAGGCGTGTGCTACCACTACCCAGCGCTACTAAAGTATTTTAAGAGGAGAGTTAAATAAACATCACATCAGTGTGTCTCACCTGCTCTCCTCATTGGTTACAACAATCTCACAACATTGACTCAGACTAAATCCCAACAGTAAGCACTGTTGGTCATGAAAAGGAGGCGAATAGAAAAGGAGGCAAATGTAACCAGAACAAACTCCCCTTTGCCAGGGAAGAAAACAGGAGGAAAGAAAGATAGTTTTAAGGTTGGCAAGAAGATGACTAAGCAGATAAAGGTGCCTGCTGTCAGTCCTGATAATATAAATTTAATTCCCAGGATCCACATGATGGAAAGAGAACCAACTCCCACAAGTTGTCCTCTAACTTAAATACGCAGGTCATAAAATATCCATAAATAAATAAATGAAATATAGTAATAAAAAAATCTTAAGGGGCTAGCAAGATTTTTAATGGGTGAAAGCACTTGTGGCTAAGTCTGTTGACCTGAGTTCAATCCCCAAGATCTGTAGGGTGAGAATGAATTGCTGCAAGCTGTCCTCTGACTTTCACATTAAATACAATTTTACTAAAGATGTAAACCTGTGTTTCTGTATAGGCCAGAGAACCATCTTGAGTGTTAGCCCGGCTATACACCTCTAGTATTTTCCCTCCCTAGACAACATCCACTTTGTTTTTGGAGGCAAAGTATCTCACTGGCCTGTTGCTTGTTGACTGCAGCCAGGAAGCCCCAGAGGTCTGCCTCGCTCCACTGGCTCCTCAGGGCTCTCCATGTACAACTGGTACTGCAGTTCTGAACTCAGGCTCTGAACTCTACAGACATTCTCTTAGTTCTGTTTAACTATCTAAAATTATCACCTGCTTTAATTACTCCATTCTTACTTTTATCCCTAACCCCCAAAGCAACAGGTCCTACTAAAGTAGCCTACCATCTTTCTGACTGCTAAACATAAAAATTTTCAATTCCTATTTTTACTAAAACTACCTTTTGCCTCGACACTTGGTGGTGGAGTGGACAGAAGAGGTGATCTGCAGTTCCTGTTTCCCTAGCATTATGCTCTCCTCTTTCTAAATTCCATTTCTTTCACAGTCACACAATATAAACATGAGACCTACCTATGACTTATTGAATAACTTGCCCAAGAAGGTCTAATTGATCAGGTCCTACTGATTGTGCCTAGTAGACTATTTAACACACCCTTCCCAGGTCCAGTGACTCAATCAACCTCAGGAGTCTTTTGCTGAAAAAATTCCCACTAGTAGCTGTACAGAGTGGTGCACATCTTTAATACCAGCACCAGGAAAGCAAAGGCAGGCCCATCTCTGTAAATTCAACCCCAGTCTGGTCTACATAAGGAGTCCTTCAGGCTAGCCGGAGCTACATAGTGACATACTGTCACACAAAACAAAACAAAAATTTAAATAAAAAAAAAAAGAAAAAACAACCAACCAGCCAAACAAACAAACAACTGCAGCTACTCCTACACAGCACTGGCTGCTCTTGCTCTGGCACTTACACAGTGGCTTATAACCATCAGTAACTCCTTTTTCAGAGGATTCAATGCCTACTTCTGGCATCCACAGGCACCAGGCAAACATGTAGTGCAGAGTCATAAATGCAGGCCAAATGCTCATAAACATAAAATAAATATTAAAAATATGACAAGAAAAGCTTAAGGCAAAATAAGTAAATAAATAGATAGATAGATAAAAAATCCCAACGCAACCCAAAACAAAACAAAAACCTAAAACTCATCTCAAAAGGTGATGGGAGCACCACTGTCCTCAAAGCCCTGGTGATTCAAAGTGCCACTGTATGCACAACAGTTGCATATTCAATTGCAAGCAGCACAAATTGCCTAATAATAGCAAAAGATACACAGACTCCATCGAAATTAGGAATTGAGATGGAAGCAAACATAAGAACCTCCCATTCCCAGCTGGCCGGTGGTGGCACACGCCTTTAATCCCAGCACCTGGGAGGCAGAGGCAGGAGGATTTCTGAGTTCGAGGCCAGCCTGGGCTACAAAGTGAGTTCCAGGACAGCCAGGGCTACACAGAGAAACCCTGTCTCGAAAAACCAAAATAAAACAAAACAAACAAACAAAAAAAACAAAAACAAACATACCAAAAAGAACCTCCATTCCCAACCACTCTCCATTGGACCCTTTAAAAACAGTACTTATATTTGCTATTATCACTATTTAAAGACACTCACAGTGCACTCTTGCATCTCCTGCTCCTTGGTTGCTAGCCGCATGACAAGAATGTTCTCCCTGCGTGCAGACTCCTGCTGTTGCTGCTTTAGTTTTTCTTCAGATTCCCTTAAACCAGTCACATCGTTTGCTGAGTAAAAGAAAAGAAATCAAAATTACAAATTTCACTAACCAAAAGAAAATTCTCTGTCAAGATTAATCAAAAAATTCACAGCCTTTAAGTTTTCAGTTTTGGACACAAGTTATTTATTCCTGCTCGGGAGAGCTCCCCAGGGAGTCATGGTGCCATGGTGTCACACTGAGCTGCTTCTGTACTCCACCAGTCATACCTGAACACAGGAGACCACATGCCTACACTCACATATAGTATATTTAATATATAAAACTCACAATAACACATTCTAACCTACTCAATAGAACAATGACATTAACTGGCCTGGCAGAGCAGAAACCTGGCTATAACACAGCACTCAGGAGCCTGTGGTAGGAGATCTTAATTCCAGGATATTTTCTGCTACATAGTATAAGACCCTGTCTCAAGCAGGGCGATGGTGGCGCACACCTTTAATCCTAGCTCTCGGGAGGCAGAGGCAGGCGGATTTCTGAGTTCGAGGCCAGCCTGGTCTACAGAGTGAGTTCCAGGACAGCCAGGGCTACACAGAGAAACCCTGTCTTGAACCCCCCCCCCAAAAAAAAACAAAAGACAACTATAATATCTTTATCTAGGAAGGATCAAACTTACAATTAAGATCTGTGTACTTTCCCTCCAAAGCTTGAACATATGCTTCATATTGTTTCCATCTAAGTAAAAAGCAAATTCATATTAGTGGTTACATTGAAATTACCTTTATTAACTACACTAGGAAAGCACACCCATAATCATAAGAGTAAAAACTGTGCTGGGTTATTAACTTTGACATAATTACAAACATAGTTTAATGAGCAACGCATTCATTAGCTTTACTGTTGCTTCACACTTTACAGAAGACAGGCAAGGCAAAAGAACATACATAGGTTGGGCATAGTGGTAACTGGCCTACAATCCTAGTTACCTTCAAAGGCTCTAGGCCAGCTTGGAAGAACCAGGTAGTGGTAACTTTAATCTCAGCATTGGGAGGCAGAGGCAGACAGATCTCTGAGTTCGAGGTCCACCTGGTTGGTTTATAGTTCTAGGACAGCCAGGACTACATATAGAAACCCCATAGTGAAAAACCTAGGGGTGGGGGTGGGGACCATCCTTTGAAATTGTATTGAAATAAGACTACCGGTCAGACTATTATAGTATACCCTTGTATTTCTAATATTCAGAAGACTAAGGGAGAACTCTAATTTGAGGCCAACTTGAATATACCCTGTTTCAGAATAACATCCATTCCTATAGTTTTTTTTAAGATTTATTTATTAATATATGTAAGTACACTGTAGCTGTCTTAAGACACTCCAGAAGAGGGAGTCAGATCTTGTTGCGGATGGTTGTGAGCCACCATGTGGTTGCTGGGATTTGAACTCTCTCTGGACCTTTGGAAGAGCAGTTGGGAGCCATCTCACCAGCCCCCATTCCTATAGTTTTTAGTAAAAACTTATTATTTTATATGGGCTCACATTTGCCATGGTACACATGTGGAAGAGACTAAGGAATAGTCTTGTAGACTTTGTTTTTGTTTTTCTTTCCAGCTTCATGTGGGTTCCAGGGATTAAGCTTAGGCTACAGCTAGGTCTACACAGAAAGGGCCTTTACCTTACCCACTGAACCATTGTGCCCTCCCTGAGCTTGCTGATTTATTAAACTGAGCACATTCTCTAGCAAGGTATATATTAAATATAAATGCTTCCTGTGTAACTAATCTGAGTATTTTACCTCAATATCAATCTATGTATCCCCTAAACTAATATTATAGTTCTTCTTGCTGACATACTGAAGAATCATAGGAAACACATTCGAAAAATATTTCAAGTGACTTGAGGCTATATTAACATTTAAAAAAAAAGTCAGACTGAATCAGATAATAATGGCACACGCCTTTAATTCCAGCTGTGGGATTTAAAGACAGGTGAACTCTTTGGGTTAGAGGTTCCAAGACAGCCAAAGCTACACAAAGAAACCATGTTTTAAAACAAAAACTCCCCACACATACATACCCCAATCCCCACCCACCAAAACCAACCAAATAAAAAACCCAAACTAAGCTAACCCCCAAACACTACAAAACAACCATGTCAGCTACTGTAGTGGAAACATGCCAGTATTCCTATCCCTTGGTGGGCTAAGGCAAGAGGATCTTAATTTCCATAGAAAGACACTGTCTCAAACATAATCAGTAACAAGGAAACCCCACAGAACAAGCAAACCCAAACTAGGGATGGCATAATGGTAAGTACGTAGTCATAGTATGATGTATATGTATTTTTGATGAAAGAACATTTTACCTTAGAATTAACTCATCCCGTGCCATAACTTTGAAGTCTGTTTCACTCAGTCGGACCTAGAAAGAAAATTTAAAACTGAGTATTCTTTCAGAGCACAAAGTGGTTTCCACAGGAGCAACTCTGAAAATAGCTTTAAACTGAATGTGAAGGTTGGAGAGAGCTTATCAGTTAGCAGTGCTTGGAACTCTTCAGAGAACCAGTTTAGTTCACAATACCTAATCAGTCAGAGAGTGCACACCTGTCTGCAACTCCAGCTCCAAAGGACACCATTTCTCCACTTCAGAGCATCTCCAACATACAGATACACAAAAAATTCAAAATAAAAACCAACCAAACTAGTGAAATGAAAAACTCACATCAGCCAGATTAAACTTTCACATGCCACATCAATCAGTATTTGCATCCTTGAGCATACAGACCAAATAAAGTCAACATTCACAAGTAGCTTTATTTGTGACTGTCCAAACTGGGATCGTCCAAGTGTCCTTTAACAGGTAAATGCTTGTAAAACTGTAATACAGAGGCAGGTGGATCTCTCTAAGTTCCAAGACCAGCCTATTCTACAGATCAAATTCCAGGACAGCAGAGGCTACACAGAGAAATCGTTATGAAAAACCAGAAAAAAAACAAAACAAAACAAAACAAAACAGAAAAACTGATCCAGCCATATATTCAATATTCTTCAGCAGCAAGTAGAAATAAGATTACTGATATGACGGGCGTGGTGGCGCACGCCTTTAATCCCAGCACTCGGGAGGCAGAGGCAGGCAGATTTCTGAGTTCGAGGCCAGCCTGGTCTACAGAGTGAGTTCCAGGACAGCCAAGGCTACACAGAGAAACCCTGTCTCGAAAAACCAAAAAAAAAAAAAAAAAAAAGATTACTGATATGTGATACAAAGTGAAAAGATAATCTTAGAAGGACACACATGCCTGATTTCCTTTCTGAGGCACTCAGGAAGTTAAAGAAACTGGAAAATGGATTATCATTGCAAGACTGGGGAAGGAGGGAGTGGATCAAAGTGCCCTGTGGTAAGGATTCGGATGCTTATCTTGAGATACAACTGCAGTTGTATAGAGAATGTTTGAAAAAAAATGAAGAAATTTGAAAAAATTGTGAGTGTACCAGTTCCCTATTTTTAAACTATTAATCCAGATGCTGATTTTGAAAGAAGCTCATAGAATGTTCCTAAACATCTTATTAATCTACAACTTTCAATAGTTTGAGGGCTGGAGAGGTGGCTCAACAGTTAATAGTACTGACTTCTCCAGAGGCCCTGATCAATTTGCAGCAACTACATGATGGCTCACAACCATCTGTAATGGGATCTGATGCCTCTCTCCAGGTGAGTCTGAAGATAGCTACAGTGCACTCACATACGTTAAATATTTTTTTGAAAAGTAGAACCTAAGTTGAAGTTGTTTCATACATTTAGAAATGCTTGCTTGCTTCTCTCTCTCTCTCTCTCAAGATTAATTTATTATTAGGTGTAAGCACACTGTATCCGTCTTTAGACACACCAGAAGAGGGCATCAGGTTCCATTACAGATGGTTGTAAGCCACCATGTGGTTGCTGGGAATTGAACTCAGGACCTCTGGAAGAGTAGTCGGTGTTCTTAACCACTGAACCATTCTCCAGCCCCTAGAAATGCTTTTTCTATGGCTCTATTAATTTCTCTTATATAAAAAAAAAAAATTCTTGGCCAGGCAGTGGTGGCATGTGCCTGTTATCCTAGCACTTGGGAGGCAGAGGCAGGTGGATTTCTGAGTTTGAGGCCAGCCTGGTCTACAGAGTGAGTTCTAGGACAGCCAGGACTGCAGAGAAACCCTGTCTCGAAAAACCAAAAAACCAGACCAAACCAAACAAACAAAAAAAACAAAAAACAAAAAAATTCTTGGGAGAGGGAGCCTAGATAAAAGGAGAAGTGCCTGCACAGCATGCAAGAAGCCTACTTTGATTCCTAGAAGCACAGAAAACACTTTCTTTAAAAAGTTTCTAAGTATTAAACAGTAACACTAGTGTTACAATACAAAACAGTTTAAAAAACACTGAACCTGAGAAAGCAAACCACAGTTCCCACATCACTAAATACTTAGTTCATTACTCACTCCTGAGTAATGTTGACTCCAAAACTTTAGGCAGAATTTTATATAACATTACCCTTTTCCAAACTGAATTACAAATCCTTCCATAGCCTATATAGCACACTGTTTAACAGAACTTCAGGATACATGTAGTATTCCCTATAAGTAATGATAGCTAAACTCAGTAAAGGACTATAGAACCAGAACATCAAGTTAGAAAGTAAAGGGAAAAAACAGACTACGAGAACTAATTAGGTGTAGCCTTGAAAAATACTCAGGTGGATAAAGTTACAACCCTGGGGGTTTAACAAAATAGGAGCAAAAATAGGAACATATACAATACATGCATACATTACACATATATGTGTGTGCGTATACGTGTGTAAAATCTGTAAACTATTCAGAAATTGTTCCCGTGAGTATATGGTAATGTAACACAGGCTAAGAAGTGAAGATCACAGGAATACTGTAACACCTTCTAAAAGCTGTGAAACAGCACATACAGAGACACATCTTAAAGCTGTAGTCCCTTGATGCAAACACAGTACGAGGGAAAGGAAGTGGAAAATCAGGACATAGAACAGCCCCTTAAACTTTAAGAAACGAGGGTTTGAAGCTGCTGACATACCTTTTTAGGAAGAGGTTCTTCGTTGGTCATCTTGCACCCTGAAAAAATAAGGGGGAAGGATTTGGGGGAAAGATTATCAGTTGATTTTCTTTCAATTAAAGTTTTTTCTCAAAACAAAACTGTTTTGTGAAATAGCTATTAAACAATCGTGTATTTCACAGTACTTTGGTCCCTTCATTCATTGTAGTGAAAGGGATTCAACCCGGGACTCTTTATACACAAAACATGAATTCTGCTGGGCGTGGTGGTGAATGCCTTTAATCCCAGCACTCGGGAGGCAGAGGCAGGCGGATTTCTGAGTTCGAGGCCAGCCTGGTCTACAAAGTGAGTTCCAGGACAGCCAGGACTACACAGAGAAACCCTGTCTTGAAAAAAAAAAAAAACAAAAAACAACCAAACAACAACAACAACAACAAAAAAAACCATGAATTCTTGGGTTGAAGGGATGGCTCAGCAAGCAGTTAATTGCTCTCAAAAAAGATCTAAGTTCAGTTCCCAGAACTCATATAAAGTGGCTCACAACTCCAGTTGCAGGGAGAACCAACACCTCTGGCCTTCACAGACAAGCACATGCACACTAGCACACACAGAGAATTAAAAATAAATCTTTAGGGGCTAGAGATGGCTTAGTGGTTAGGACAACTGGCTGGGAGTTGAACTCAGGTCCTGAGTTCAACTCCCAGCAACCACATGGTGGCTCACAGCCATTCTTCCAGCATGCAGGTATGCATGCATGTAGAATACTGTATATGCAATGAATAAATCTTAAAAAGTTCCTATAATAACACACCTGATATTTTCTAACGTTCAAACTTAATAAGGAGTCAGTTATCACTAGATCCTAGTTCTCAAAGTTACCTTATATTTTTTTCCACTTTATTTTACTTACTATACCTATCAAAAATTCTAAACTATAAGCTGGGTGTGGTAATATATGCTTCAAATTTGAGCACTCTGAAAGGATAGACAGGTGGACCCCTGTATTTTGAGGCCACCCTGCATTGAGAGTTCCAGACAGCCAAAGCTACATAGAGACTGTCTCAAAATTCTAAATGATTAAGATTTTGACTGAAGCCAGGCATGGTGGCACATGCCTTTAATCCCAGCACTCGGGAGGCAGAGGCAGGTGGATTTCTGAGTTCGAGGCCAGCCTGGTCTAAAGTGACCTCCAGGACAGCCAGGGCTATACAGAGAAACACTGTCTCGGAAAAAAAACAAAACAAAACAAACAAACAAAAAAAGATTTTGACTGAACATTTTGTTTTACTGTTTTTAAAAACTATTTAATTTCCTAATGACTATTTGACTTGTCATAGTAAAGATTTTTCCAGTATCAATTTACATATACTCCCATATGCATGAAATAGTCCAGTCACACCACCACTGAACCCTTGGCTCTCAATCAGGTCTGCTGTACAGAAGAAACCAGTATTTTAGGAAAACACTCTAAATGAGCATATCATAAATTAAATCTTCTCTATTAAAAATCTCACTGTGCCGGGCAATCGGGAGGCAGAGGCAGGTGGTTTTCTGAGTTCGAGGCTAGCCTGATCTACAAAGTGAGTTCCAGGACAGCCAGGGCTACACAGAGAAAACCCTGTCTGGAAAAACCAAAAAAAACACAACCCCCCCCCCCAAAAAACAAAACAAACAAACAAACAAAAAAAAAACAACAAAAGCAAAACAGAAAAATTCAAACACGAATAATTTGGCAAGCTTCCAATGACTGGTTTTAAAATTACACAAGGTGGGAAGCAGCTAGAGAGATGGCTCAGAATTTAAGAATACTGACTGCTCTTTCAGGATTCAATTCCCAACACTCACATTGTAGCTCATAACAATTGTTACTCCAGTTCTAGGGATCTGATAGCCTCTTCTGAACCTCCAAGGGCACAGCATAGATGTGGTACAGAGACAGACGTACAGACAAAACACCCATAACATAAAACTGAATAAATATATTTTTAAACTTAAGTTATTTGTGTAGACAGTTTAAAGAATACAGAGGATGCTATCTACTCTTAAAGCCTAGCTTAGGTTGTGGAATTACTAAGTGCCTAGCATTCCAGATCATAACACTATGATCCTAAGTTAGGCAACTTAGTACTCTCTGGAGAAAGGCAATCACAGGCCAAGGTAAGTTATGAAAGAAGGCATGTACATGCCTTGCTAAAATAAATCACAATGGATGTAAGAAATGGACTGCAGGAGTAAGAGAACTCGTTAGAAATCAGAATGCTATTTCAGTCTCACAGGTTTATTTGATCAAGTCACTTAATACTTTGGGCTTCAGTTTCCATATCAGTCAAAGAGAATGCCAGTGTTGCTTGGTGTACAAAGTGCTGCAGATCTGTTATTGGTACCATAAAAACACTATATAAACAAAGATTGCTTGAACACAATCAACAGAGAAAATAAACTCTACCAACATCATCTTTCAGGCAAAGAACAAATGCCCAACACCCTGTATCAATAGCTTATTCAATTATGGGAATACTGAAAAATTTCCCCAAGCTTAGTTAGTTACAAGAAATATAAAGTATTTAGAGGCAGAAAAGTGGAATAAAGATAAGAATGCTATCTTGATTTGCTGAAGCTGATAAAGTAAAACTTCTAAAGACCACGATACAAGTAATACAACTATATTATACACCAATAATCTAGATGGCTAACATTTATAAGAGGAGCCTACATTAGATACATAAGACAGGAGGAGGCTTGAAAATTACAAGTTGCCGGTGTGGTGGCGCACGCCTTTGATCCCATCACTCGGGAGGCAGAGGCAGGTGGATTTCTGAGTTCGAGGCCAGCCTGGTCTACAAAGTGAGTTCCAGGACAGCCAGGGCTATACAGAGAAATCCTGTCTGGAAAAACAAAACAAACAAACAAAAAAGTCATAACAAACAGTGTACAAACACACTCATCTGTTTAAGAGTAAAGAACTAAAGCACTCTTAGAAACCCATCTGCCCAATCCTTAAAATTCAGTTTCGATCATATCAGAAGCCATCCTGTAGACTGCAACCTTCCCTAACTTGCCCCAGCAGTAGTGAATGAATGAATGAATGAAACCTAGCCACCTCAAAAATGTCTGTTTTCAATAGTTTCAAATCGTCTACATGTTTACCTATAAGAAAACCTGATGCTTGGTTTAAAAAAAAAGCATTTAAATTTTTTTTTTTTTTTTTTGTTTTTCGAGACAGGGTTTCTCTGTGTAGCCCTGGCTGTCCTGGAACGAACTCTGTAGACCAGGCTGGCCTCGAACTCAGAAATCCGCCTGCCTCTGCCTCCCGAGTGCTGGGATTAAAGGCGTGCGCCACCAACGCCCGGCCTAAAATTTTTTTTTTTTTTTTAATTTATTATATGGTAAGTACACTGTAGCTGTCTTCAGATACACCAGAAGAGGGCGTCAGATCTCACCATGTGGTTGCTGGGATTTGAACTCAGGCCTTTGGAAGAGCAGTCAGTTCTCTTAACCGCTGAGCCATCTCTCTCCAGACCGCATTTAAAAATGTTTTGTGAATGTTTTGCATGTATATATGTGCATCACGTGCATGCCTGATGCCACCCACTGAGGTCAGAAGTGGGAAGTCAAAATTCCAGAACAAGAGTTAAGGATGAGCCGGGCGTGGTGGCGCACGCCTTTAATCCCAGCACTCGGGAGGCAGAGGCAGGCGGATTTCGGAAGTGCGAGGCCAGCCTGGTCTACAAAGTGAGTGCCAGGACAGCCAGGGCTACACAGAAAAACCCTGCCTCGAAACCCCCCCCCCCCCAAAAAAAAAAAAAAAAAGAGTTAAGGATGGTCAAGAGCCATCATTCCTGTGCTGGAAGAGAAACTGCTGAGCCAACTCTCCAGTCCCAATGCTCAAATATATAAGCTAAAGGGAGAGAAAGGTAGAATGTGTAGTAACTGATCTGTGCCTTCCACCTATCTTTCCAAACAATAAAATTAACTAAATGAAAAGGCTAGGCTAGAGCGTGTAAACGATGAAAAAGGCGTAAATAAAACTTAGAGGATTATAACATGCTCCTTGAAGCTTTAACGGGCTCACCGATCTTAACAACCAGTTTACAGTGTCTTCTTAGTCCTTTGGGGTTAAATTAACTGACTTCCTCATTCTCAAACCAAAGAACGGCAGAAGGCTGGCCTAGCATGCATGCACAAGGCCTAGCCGCCCCCCACGCCCATAAAACATGCACACAGAGAGGAAAACTTAGGTCTTGTTCTACTGTGCACCCGCTGTCTTATGCAAAACAATTTTAAATACGGTCAAATCAGCCTTACAGAGATCCAAAACTAGACTAGAAGTTCACGAAAAATTCCACGAAGCTGTCAAAAAAATTGAACTACTCTCACAATGCATGCACTTATGTAAAAATGGGAGTCCACAGGTGAACGTGGTTGCAAAAGACAAGCTACTGCGTGATACGAAATTTGTTTTTTTAAAAAAACCAAAACAGAATGCTTCACTTGTGCCATACAGAACTGTGGGTACCTCTGGGTCCCGGGTGACGAAGCCTGGAAGGTGGGAGGGGGCGACAGAGGCGGGGAAAGGACCGGCATGGCCAGTCAGCCCCGAGAGGGCGGCCTCCGGCCTCCCCGCCTCCCCGGCCGCGGGAACGCCCGCCCTGTCCCCTGCCGTCAGGGACGGAAGTAGAATGGCCGCGAAGCGGTGCAAGGATCCCCACGGGCAGCAAACCGCTCTGCCTAACGGGAAGCCTACACGGCCGCAGGCCCGGCCGCCCTTCCGGCCCGGAGTGCATTTCCCCGGGTCTAGGGCGGCCGCGCCTCGCTCCCCGGCCCCACAGGCCCTCGTAGCCATTCCCGCTGCGGGCTGCACCTACCTTCCCAGCCCGAGGCTGCGCGGGCGCCGCCAGTCACACAGGCCGAGGCCGCGCCGCCGCCGGCCCCCCCGCGCTCCTCCCGCCGCAGCGCTGGCGAGAACCTTTATTTGCGGGTCTCGCAGCCACAAAATGGCGCTGAGGGAGGAAAGCCGGCCCCGCCGCCGGCCCCGCCCCGCCCGGCCTGCGCCCCGCCCCGAGCGCGCCGCGGAGACCCCGCCCGTGGCCCACTCACCCGAGACGCGCCTCTCGGGCACCTCCTCGGTCACCGCGCCGGGCGCCTCTGGAGAGAAGGGGCGAGGGGAGGCCGGCCCGGCCCCGCTCGGGACCTCGGGGCGCGGAGAGGCAGCGGCACGCCGCCGCCGCCCGGAGACAGTCCGCGGAAGCCCGCACCGGCCCCGTCGGGGCTCTGCAAGCTCAGCGGGGCTGGGAAGGGAAGCGGCCGGAGAGAAGGGCGGGCCCGCGAGGTCGGAGGTCACCCGCGAGGCATCTCGGGACGGCGGCCGCTGCCGGACAAGCTCGGCGGGGCCACCTGCGGCTGCAGCGCGGCCTGGGCGGAGGAATCCGAGCCGACTAGCGCGTGATTGGCTCTTCGCGGTAGTCTCACTGCTCAGGATGCTTCCGCGCATCGTGCCGGAACGGGGAGACAGCCGCTTCGTGCTTAAGCGCCCCTCGTTCTAAGTTGGGGGCGGGGGACTTAGAAGTCGTCGCTGTTCTTGCGGCAGGAGGCTGCCCGTGTGGGCAGTTCCATAGCAGATTGCAGACTGGAAGCCCTGGGAAGGCAGCCAGGTGAGGGTTCTGGAGTACAGCAAGAACAGCGGTGCTCGGCAGTCTCTTCAGCACTTCCCAGATGGGACAGTCATATTTAGGCTTAGTCGGTTTTATGAGCCCGGTTAATCCCCAGTGAAGGTGTCCTGCCTGAGATCATTTATAAGGATACAGTTACAGTAGAGACCAGATGCCACCACTAGGTAGTTTACATCGCAGGGTCCTTGGAAAACTAAAGAAAATGGAGAAGGACGTGAACAGATGGTTCACAGATCCTTAAATATTCCATAGGAGGAGAATCAACTTTGTTTATAATGGAAATATACATTGAAATCCTGTTTCCTGGTGAGGATGCAGACATTAATAGTTATGTGTTACTTCGGAATGAGTCCTGGCTTGAGTGAATAAAGCAAGGTGTAGAAATACATATACACATATATGTAGGCACATATTGGGAAAATGGAAGAATATTGCAGAAACTTAATAGTTACTCAAAAAGAGGGTAATGGCTGTAGGAGATAAAGGTAGAAACAAACAAGACTTGAGTTTTCAAAATTTATGAAACGAATAGGTAAAACAAAAAAAGCCTTCCAAAGTCCAAAACAAATTGAAAGGAACCAATTCACTTTTAAGTAAAATTGATAGCGGAACTGAAAGATACACAAAAGAAAGAATATAGCTGCAGTATTTGAATTTCACGCTCTGGCTCTGTGCCTACAGAGGGCTCTGTCCTAGATACCTAAGAATCACTCAGTTTCACTAAGTGATTTGTAATTATAACATTGTTGCTGTGGTTCTGAAGTTACATATATTGTAGTACAAACATTTTAATGTTACTTTCTTCAAAGATTTCTAGTGTAAAAGATAATGAGATACAAATTCAAATACCAAAGAAGTTCAGAGACACTATTTTAAATTTAAATATCAATTTGAGGTTGGAGAGATGGCTCAGTGATTAAGAATACTTGTTGCAAGCCGGGCGTGGTGGCACACGCATTTAATCCCAGCACTCGGGAGGCAGAGGCAGGTGGATTTCTGAGTTCGAGGCCCGCCTGGTCTACAGAGTGAGTTCCAGGACAGCCAGAGCTATATAGAGAAACCCTGTCTCAAAAAACCAAAAAAAAAAAAAAAAAAAAAAAAAGAATACTTGTTGCTCTTTAGAGGACCTGGATTCAATTCCCAGCATCCACATGATCGCTCATAATTGTAACTCTAGTTCCAGAAGACCTGATGACCATTTCTGGTCTCTGTAGGCATACATGTGGTTTACTGTGGTACAGACACATATATTTGAACCCATTGTACTAGTCAGGGTTCTCTAGAGCCACAGAACTTATGGGTAGTCTCTATATAGTAAGGGAATTTGTTGATGACTTACTGTCTGTAGTCTGACTCCCAACAATGGTCAGCAGCAGCTGTGAATGGAAGTCCAAGGATCTAGTAGTTGTTCAGTCCCACAAGGCAAGCAGGTGAAGGAGAGAGAGTAAATCTTCCTTCTTCCAATGTCCTTATGTAGGCCTCCAGCAGAAGGTGTGGCCCAGATTAAAGGTGTGTGTCACCTTGCCTTTAACCACAGCTGACCTTGAACTCAGAGATGTCCCTGTCTTAATCTTCTGGAATTCATAGCCACTATGCCTCTAGATCTCCATGCCAAGATCCAGGTCAGAAACTTGTATCTCCCAGCCCCCAGATTGGAGTGGTGAGCCTTCCAATTCTGGATTGTAGGTCAATTTGACTACATCTGGGATTGAGTAAAACTCAAATAACTGATAGGGATTGTTTCTTAATTGAATTGTTAGAAGTAGGGAGACCTACTGCTATTCAGGATTTGAGGTAGAAAGATAAACCTTTGATCCAGATCTTTTGAAGTGGAAAGGTCCAACTTTCTTTATTTATTTTGGGGGAGTGGTTTCGAGACGGGGTTTCTCTGTGTAGCCCTGGCTGTCCTGGAACTCACTTTGTAGACCAGGCTGGCCTCCAACTCAGAAATCTGCCTGCCTCTGCCTCCCAAGTGCTGGGATTAAAGGCATGCGCCACCACTGCCCAGCCCTTTCAGTGGTGTTGATTCACCATTTTCCTTAAGAGAGAAAACTCTAAAGGCTTCCATTTAGCCTTTCCATATATAACAGCCCTCATTCCAAGGTCGGGGAACTAATGTAATGTGATGGTTTGTATATACTTGGAGTAGGGAGTGGCACTTTTAGAAGGTGTGACCCTGTTGGAGTAGGTGTATCACTGTGGGTGTGGACTGTAAGACCCTCATCTGGCCGGGCAGTGGTGGCACACATCTTTAATCCCCAGCACTTGGGAGGCAGAGGCAGGTAGATTTCTGAATTTGAGGCCAGCTGTTCTACAGAGTAAGTTCCAGGACAACCAGGGCTACACAGAGAAACTGTCTGTCTCAAAAACAAACAAACAAACAAACCAAACCAAACAAAACAAAACCCTCATCCTAGCTACCCAGAAGCCAGTGTTCTATGCTAGCAGCCTTCAGATGAAGATGTAGAATTCTGGTTGTTGCCATGTTCCTGCCTTGATGAAAATGGACTGAACCTCTGAACCTATAAGTCAGCCCCAATTAAATGATGTCCTTATAAGAGCTGCCTTGGGTTGCAGACCCCTTCAGCTCCTTGGGTACTTTCTCTAGCTCCTCCATTGGGGGCCCTGTGTTCCATCCTATAGATGACTGTGAGCATCCACTTCTGTATTTGCCAGGCACTGGCATAGCCTCATACGAGACAGCTGTAACAGGGTCCCTTCAGCAAAATCTTGCTGGCGTAAGCAATAGTGTCTGGGTTGGTGGCTGATTATGAGATGGTTCCCCGGTGGAGTGGTCTCTAGGTGGAACAACAATATGAACTAACCAGTACCCCCAGAGCTTGTGTCTCTAGCTGCATATGTAGCAGAAGATGGCCTAATCGGCCATCATTGGGAAGAGAGGCCCCTAGGACTTGCAAACTTTATATGCCCCAGTACAGGGGAACGGCAGGGCCAAGAAGTGGGAGTGGGTGGGTAGGGGAGCAGGGCAGGGGGAGGGTATAGGGAACTTTTGGGATAGTATTTTGAATGTGAATAAAGAAAATATCTAATAAAAAAAAAAAAGAGTTGCCTTGGTCATAGTGTCTGTTCACAACAGTAAAACCCTAACTAAGACATGTAGAATGCTGCCAGTCTCTAAGTATATCTATCTCTGGGGAAGGGCTAGGGAAAAGCTAACCATAAACTTTTAGGCATTGTGTCAAGGCCCTTCCTCAGGGGAATAGAACTGTACCTTCATTCTGGGGGTTCGGGGGTCTGCAAACTGGCTCAAGTCTGGAAATTGGTTCATTGGTCAAGATTTCCTTTTGCATCATTCCAATGGAGCCTTCCTTTGAGAGTTTTCCTACTTATACAAATCAAAACAGAAACACAATAGGTTTCTTATCTATTTCATGATTGGAAATACCATGATTGATTAGCCAGCACCAAAGGTCTATATGAGTCATGCACAATAAACTTCACTTTGTCTGTGATGACCATTATGGGTCAGGCTATTATGTTCTGCCTATGCTGCCAGTTATGATAGTCAAAGGCTATTGACGAGCTTTTCGTTAACTAATCAATGAGTGTGAGGGGTGATTTCTCTCTGATAAGGCATATTCTTTCTGTAACATTTCTACTCTACCTGCTCTATCCTGCCAAACAGCAGAGAAAAATCAGCAAGTCGCCCAACAACAGCAGTGAGCTGAGACACCAGGACAGGACTGCTCCGTAGCCCAAGCACATGGAATTGCGCTCGTCTGGCATACGTTTTTCAACAAAAACTGTGCTGAAAGCTCTGTACAGTGCTGCTTTCTGGGAAGAAGCACCACCTGGTGGCCACGCGGATGCAGACTATCTTTCCTTGTAGTAATAGATGTGAGAACAGTGTTTGTTGTGTATTTTCTAATGGAGTTGGGGGACATTGCATGTCATTAACAGGGGAGCTTTTAGAAAGGCCTGCTGGTTTCAAATATGGGATGAGCCTTCTTTTCAACCTTCCTTGATTTGGTTCTAGTTTCTTGGGTTCCTTGCAGGGGTGGGAAGAATTGGTCAGGTACCAGTCAAAGGAAATGGCAGGAGGCTGAGTCTTCAGTGAAGCTGAGAAGCAAATGTAATCTAGGCCTAAGGTCAGAAGAAAAGGGGAGTAGCAAGCCTCGGGTTAGAAAAACTAATGAGGAATTGAATGTAAGAAATACAATGAGAAGGTCAGGTAACGAAAGGCACACATGGAGAAGGTGTGTAGAGGCAGTCGGAGCAACATTTCTAAACAGACTGTATAAAGACAGGTTTGACAGCTGCGCATAGAAGGTGCCCCTTTGTAAGCTCTTCACTCTGGAAGCCAAGGAAGGAGGATCCATATGTGTATGTATATGGGACTTGGTTGGGAGATGGCTCAGTGGGTAAAGTGGCTGTTGGAAGTATAAGGATCTAAGTTCAGATCCCCAGCATCCACATAAAAGCTGGGAATGGTAGTGCCTGGCTGTGACTCTGTTGCTGTTGGGGTAGTGGTAGAGACAGATGGGGACCCAGGAAATTGATGAACTTCAGCCTCATTGGGAGAATGATTTTTTTAAAAAAAGATTTATTTATTATTTATATGTAAGTACATTGTAGCTGTCTTCAGACACACCAGTAGAGGGTGTCAGATGTCATTACAGATGGTTGTAAGCCACCATGTGCTTGCTGGGATTTGAACTCAGGACCTTCATAAGAACAGTTAGTGCTCTTAATCCCTGAGCCATCTCTCCAGCCCCCGGGAGAGTGATTTAGAAAGATATCAGACATTGATCTCTGGCCTTCCATGAGCCCAGCACCTACATACACATAAGCATCCGTCCATATGACCATGTACCTACATCACTTACATACAAAAGGGGTGAGGGCAGGATTTGTGTGTGAGATACATTTCCCATGCCTGTCAGAGAACAGAACAGAGGAGCAATCAGTGTCCCTGCTGTGTGTCTTATCCACCTACATAACTATGTTGCAACCAGTTAGTGACTCTGCTGGCTTCTTTAAGCTATCCATACTAGATGATAGAATCCCAGGCCACGGGAGAATGGGGACCGAGCTGCTAGAGGTGGTGGTGCATGCCTGTACTCCAAGCACCCTGGAGGCAGAGGAAGGAGGTTTCCTCGGGTTACAAATATTACAAATGGGAAGACAGGACATCAGCCTAAGCTGGCCAGCTTCAGATTAAGCAAGAAGGAGACAGATCGAGGAGGAGCCCTGTCAATGAAGAGCAGCAAGCCTTTACTGAGTTGTGGGTGAAGTTTAGTTGTCCATGATTTACACAGTTTCAAAAGATGATGTTCTTCCAGAGTGCAAGCACTGGCCTTGAGGTTTCAGGGTGACAGGCAGAGGCTTAACTCGGGAACTGTGGGATTTTCTTGACATTATCATCTTGCATAACTACCATAGCCTCATGGTTTGGTTTGAACCATATAATAAGGCACAACAGTTGCTCATGATTCAGAGAAAGACCAGGTGGGGCAGAAGAGACACATAACTGTCCCAGAGCATAGCAGGCCAAGTTCACACTGTGCCGTGGTCGGCAGCAAAGCATTTCTCAAGTGACTGGCAAGTCTCGAGTTGAGTCCGACTCTAAAGTTAAGACAGACAAGGGGCAGACACAACATGAAGACAGAGGTGCCCAAGCTGTGATTCCATTTAACTCATCTACTAGGTGGACAGACTTTGATAAGAAATGGAGGTTGTCTGGGCCACGGTTCTCAAATGCACACATTGAAGCTAACAGGAAACTAACCATGTGTTGCTCAGCCATGTGGCCTCTAGAATTAATGATTTTTCAGTTAATTAAGTGAAGAATTAAGGATTGCAGCCTCTAAGGGGATAGGAACTCCACAGGAAGACCAACAGAGTCAACTAACCTGGATCCTTGGGGCTCTTGGAGTCTGAACTACCAACTAAAGAATATACACGGGCTGGACCTAAGCCTCCCCACACACATGTTCCAGATGTGTAACTTGGTTTTCATGTAGGTCCCAAACAACTGGAGAGGGGGCTATCCCAAAAGCTGCTGCCTGTATGTGTGATATGTTCTTCTAGCTGGGCTGCCCTGTCCGGCCCTGGTGGGAGAAGAAGCGCCTATCCTCGCAGAGACTTGAAGTGCCAGGGTGGGTGGGTGGAGGGAGAGATATCCAGTGGGGGATACCCAGAGGGTCCCCACCCCCTCAGAGGAGAATGGAATGGGGATGGGGAAGGGTTGTGGGAGGGGGTGACCAGGAGGGGCAGTGGGTGGGAGGTAACGTGAATGAGTAAAAAGAAAATAATAATAATAATGATAATGATAACGAGTTACTGAGGGAGGGGCTTCTTTAGGACTGTTGTCATGCTGGTTTCTTGTAATAGCTCCTCCTTCTTCTCTCATTTGTGCAGCCATCTTGAGCCCCACTAGTTTTGGCAGCAAGTCCTGTAACATTGTGGCCTTATGTGGCATTGAGAGTATGCTTTCAAAGCCCCTGGCACCTCAGTCTCCGTCTTGTCCCTTGGCCATCATCTTTTTTTTTTTTTGGCTTTTTGGGACAGGGTTTCTCTGTATTCTCTGTATAGCCCTGGCTGTCCTGGAACTCACTTTGTAGAGCAGGCTGGCCTCGAACTCAGAAATCCGCCTGCCTCTGCCTCCCAAGTGCTGGGATTAAAGGCGTGAGCTACCATGCCCAGCGGGCCATCATCTTTTAATTAACACTTTTGTTTCTTCTACAATCTTGCTTTGGTTGACTCTGGACATTTTATAATAGGGGATTTTAGGCTATAATAGGGATGTAGGTTAAGGCAGGAATTGTAATCTTAGGGTGGAACAAAAGAAATAGGCTTCAGGCAAGATTTTGGGCTTGGACAAGGAAGTGGGCTGAGGTATTTTGGTCATTCTGACTAGCCCTTGGAAACAACTGTCACGGGAGTAATCACGGGACTTTGCCTACTGCCTTGCTAGTTCCTTATTGTACTGCTTGCCCTTAATACTTGCATGTAATTAAGATGGCATAAAAGCGGATTGGGAAATTAAATTTGCATTCAGTTTCAGAATTGACTGGGGTCATGCTAAAAAAAAAAAGAAAGAAAGCAGCTAAGTAGAGTTTTTGGAGCTCCTCAAGCAGGGGTTCCTTTTGTTACACAATTGTCTTATGAGAATGCTACATTAGCCTGCCATGTGGCCATCCAGCAAAAATCCCCCTTTGTGCAGAAATTGGACCCTCATACAATCGGGGGCTGGCTATGGCTGCTGCTGCCTTGCAGAGGACTACAGTACAAGAAATGCTTTCACAGCGCTGAGGAGATAAGGAATGTTTTAAGTATGGGGCATAAATCATTTTAGGAAAGACTGTCCAAAAAAATTAAAGAAATAGACAGACAGTAGAATCTGTCCTCACAGGAGAGGTAATCTTTGAGCCTGGCCTCAGGCAGTATGCTCAGAGTAAGAAATATTTACATTTGAGTTAATGCAAAGCTCAGAGCAGCCTCAGGGAAGTTTGTATGGCACCGCCTTTGTCTTGCAAACCCTACCTAGGAAGTTTCAGGCCAGAACAGCATTTTTGTTTTGTTTTGTTTTGTTTTTTCGAGACAGGGTTTCTCTGTGTAGTCCTGGCTGTCCTGGAACTCACTCTGTAGCCCAGGCTGGCCTCAAACTCAGAAATCCGCCTGCCTCTGCCTCCCAAGTGGTGGGATTAAAGGCGTGCGCCACCACGCCCGGCCAGAACAGCATTTTTTTTATTTTTTTTTATTTTTTTATTTTTTTTGGTTTTTCGAGACAGGGTTTCTCTGTATAGCCCTGGCTGTCCTGGAACTCACTCTGTAGACCAGGCTGGCCTCGAACTCAGAAATCCACCTGCCTCTGCCTCCCGAGTGCTGGGATTAAAGGCGTGCGCCACCACGCCCGGCTAGAACAGCATTTTTAACAGTTCTATCCAGGTGATGTTCAAAATAAAGTACAAATTTAAGATTTATGAAGGGTTAGAAACCCTGACTAAGACAAATTGGTACCAGCATAGTGGGGTATTCCTGTGACAGCCTGACCTGTTTTGGGGAGGATTGTGGAAGGACTTTGGAACTTTGGGCTAGAAGATCCATTCTCAGTTAAGAGCTCTGTGAGATGTTGTGTAGGAGCTTAGAAGACAATGTTGAGAACTGTGCAGAAGATGGAGGCCTAGCTTGTGAAATTTTAGAGGGAAGATTAAAGACTCTTTTCAGGGCCATTGCTAGTTTGATTGTGAAGGTTCGGTGGTTCTGGTTAGCTGGGGCTGAAGAATCAGCTGTGGTTAACAAGATACCAGAACTACTAAAGCAAAAACTTTGCATTACTGGGACTATTGATGCTGGTTAGGTGGAGCTAAGAAATTAGCAGTGATTGAGAAGAGACCAGCATCCTTGAGGTGACATCTTCTGGGAAGTGGTTTTTTTTTTTTTTTTTAAGAGCACAGAGGCTGTGTTCCAGAGATAGCCAAGGTTGTACCTTGTGCTGTGGCTGGACTTGGTAATGTGTTAGAGTCACCCAGGTGGTACTGGTTTTGAAGGCATGAAGGGGTCACGCAGAGCAGCTGAGGCTCGGCACTGTGAGAGGCCATGGAAGGCCATTGGTGAAGGTGCAGCCTCAGTTGCAATTGACGGCCCAGGACTGAAGGGGTCATGCAGTGTTTTGGAGATGCCAGTACCATGAGATGACCACCAAGAGCAGCAGCAGCAGTGGAGTACAGGCATCTGGAGCCTAGAGGAAAAGCTGTGTGCTACAATGGACAGGACTGGAGAAGTGACCCAAGCCCTTGGAGGAGCCTAGAAGATTGTGAGTTGGATCCCAGACATTGGACAGTTGGAGTTTAATTTTTGCTTTTGATTGTGACTGTGCCCTGATATTTTTCCCTCTTGAAGGAAGAAAGTATTTTAGTGGAGCCCACAGTTCAGAGACTTTGAATTTTAAAAGACTTTGGATACTTTAAAGAGATTGAAAATTTAAGAATATGTAAAGACTGTGGGACGTTTAAAGTTATTTAGATTTAGAAAGGTTTCAATATTTGGGGCCTCAGTTGTATCCTAAACAAACTGTGGCACAGAAAATTCAAGACAGAAAAGATGACTTACTTACTTCAAATTGTTTTCAAAAACTGTTAGGAGATATTAATTGGCTAAGACCTCCTCTTAAGCTTACTACAGGAGAACATAAACCTTTTTTTTTTTTGATATTCTTAAGGGGGATGAAAATCCTAATTCCCCTGGACAATTAACTGATGAGGGACTAATGGCTTTGCAGAAAGTAGAGGAAGCTGTTAGTCAACAACAGATACATTGTATATGCCATGATCAATTGTTGGCTGTTTGCCTGCTTTATTGCTTCAACTCATGCACTGACAGCAGCAGTCCTTTGGCAAAAGGGACCATTAATGTGGATTCATCTTTCTTCGTCTCCAAAGAAAGTTTTTACACCTTATGAGGCTGTTGCTGTGTTAATACAAAGTTATAAGATAGAATCCCAGAAATATTTTGGGAAAGAACTTGATAAAATATTTATTCCTTATTCCAAACAACAGTTAAATTGGTTATTGCAAAATACTGATTTGGCTATTACATGTACAAATTTTTTTTAGACAAAATTGATAATCATTATCCAAAAGAAAAATTGTTAAATTTGCCTCTATGCATGCTTTTGTATTCCCTGTAAATTTACACATAGAGAGTGTGCTTACTGTATTTACAGATGGCTCATCTAATAGGAAGGCTACATGTGTGATTGGATCACATGTTTATTCTCTTGAGTTTCCCCGTGCTCCAGCACAAATAATTGAACTATGTGCTGTAGCTGCTGTGTTTGAAATACTGAAAAATCAAACTTTTAATTTGTATACAGATAGCCTATATATCTACATCTATATCTATATCTATCTATCTATATATATATATCATGGTTTACAGCTACTTGAAACTGTTCCTTTTCTAGATACTGCTAATTCTCAAATTTTACAATTACTTATGCAAATACAACTCAATTTAAGAGAAGGTACAGTTCCTTATTTTGTGGGTCGTTTAAGAGCTCATACTGGATTGCCTGGACCCCTTAGATTTGTATACCAGGAAGGTTATAGCCTTACACAGGAACAATCAGCCAAACAATCTCTTTTTTTTTTTTTTTTTTTGAGACAGGGTTTCTATGTGCAGTCCTGGCTGTCCTGGAACTTTCTCTGTAGACCAGGTTGGCCTCGAACTCAGAAATCCTCCTGCCTCTGCCTCCTAAGTGCTGGGATGACAAGCATGCGCCACCCCGCCTGGCTGCAATCTCATCTTTACATCATCAAATTAGTAATAGCTTAAGATAACAATTTGGTATTTCTAAACAATGTGCACTTCAAATTGTAAAGACTTATCCTGAATGTCCTCAATTTTTTTTTTTAAAGATTTATTTATTTATTACATGTAAGTACACTGTAGCTGTCTTCAGACACACCAGAAGAGGGAGTCAGATCTTGTTACGGATGGTTGTGAGCCACCATGTGGTTGCTGGGATTTGAACTAAGGACCTTTGGAAGAGCAGTCGGATGCTCTTACCTGCTGAGCCATCTCACCAGCCCCCTCAATTTTTTTTTTAAAGATTTATTTATTATTATACATAAGTACACTGTAGCTGACTTCAGATGTGCCACAAGAGGGTGCCAGATATCATTATGGGTGGTTGTGAGCCACCATGTGGTTGCTGGGATTTGAACTAAGGACCTTTGGAAGAGCAGTCGGGTGCTCTTACCTGCTGAGCCATCTCACCAGCCCCCTCAATTTTTTTTTTTTAAAGATTTATTTATTATTATACATAAGTACACTGTAGCTGACTTCAGATGTGCCACAAGAGGGTGCCAGATCTCATTATGGGTGGTTGTGAGCCACCATGTGGTTGCTGGGATTTGAACTCAGAACCTTCAGAAGAGCAGTTAGTGCTCTTACCCACTGAGCTATCTCGCCAGCCCCTCAATTTCTACCTGTACCACATAATGGTGTTAATCCTCGAGGACTTATACCTAATCAATTATGGCAAATAGATGTTATTCATATGTTTGATTTTGGAAAATTAAAATTGTACATGTGACTATTGACACCTTTTCAGACTTTCTAGTTGCAACTCCTTTAACAGGAGAAGCAACTAAAAATGTAATTAGTCATTGCCTGCATCGTTTTTCTATTCTGGGTGCTCAAAGTCAGATTACAACAGACAATGGAACTGGCTATTGCAGTCACGCATTGAGATGTTTTGTCAACTATTTAACATTACCCATGTTACTGGGGTTCCTGATAATCCTCAAGGAGAAAGTATTGAGAAACAGGTTTTGTGGAACTTTAAAACAATATTGTCATAAATAAAAAAGGGGGAGTTATATCCCCATACACCACAAATTTATTTAAATAATATTCTCTTTATTTAAAAAATAAAAGCAGGGCGTGGTGGCGCACGCCTTTAATCCCAGCACTTGGGAGGCAGAGGCAGGTGGATTTCTGAGTTGGAGGCCAGCCTGGTCTACAAAGTGAGTTCCAGGACAGCCAGGGCTATATAGAGAAACTCTGTCTCGAACCCCCCCCCCAAAAAAAAAAATAAATAAAATTTGGATGCCAAGGAACTCTCTGAATGTGTATGCCACCTACAACCAGGCATACTTATGCCTAGGTGCAATGGAAGGGTCCACATAGTGGCACATGGCATGGTCCTGATCAGGTATTTAATATGGGGAAGAGGACATGTTTGTGTTTCTTCCCCAGGATGCTGAAGGAGCATGCTAGCTTCTGGAGAGATTTGTGAGACATGCTGATGCTAGGACAAAGAATGATGCTGACATGAGCTTTCAGAGTACCCTGACAACGGTGACTGGGAAGCTGTTTTGGACATATGTTCCTGCCCTACCCTTGCTTGCCTATATTCCAGATTGGATAAGCTGCCTTCCTTCAAGCTTTTAGACCTTGTAGGGCAGAGAACATGAAGACTGGAAACCACCTTCAAAAACTTAATCTCCTTGGGAGGCAGAGGCAGGCAGATTTCTGAGTTCAAGGCCAGTCTGGTCTACAGAGTGAGTTCTAGGACAGTCAGGGCTAAACAGAGAAACCCTGTCTTGAAAAAAACAAAAACAAAAACAAAACAAAACAGAACAAAAAAACCCCACCACCAACAACAAAATATGTTTTGGTTTTTTTTTTCTTTCTTTTTTATTTTCTTCTTTTCAAAATGTGTTTTCTTCCATAGTATAAACAACAACAACAAAAAAACAAAAACAAAAAACAAAAACCCAAAACCAAAAAAAAAAAAAAACCCCAAAACCCAACAACAAAAAATGACCTTTTCTTCCATAGTATTTAATGTTGTACTTAAGCTGTATTGACTGTACTTGTTCCAATTGTGTTAATGTATTGAAATCCTTCTTCCCAGTCTCCCAATCCCAAGTTGTCATTGTTGCTCCCTTCCCTGAGACCCCTGTTGCTTAAGTCCTGCAGGTCGAGGCACAAGTGTATCTTTGATTCATTATAAAAACTCAAAAATTCTGTTAACTGGAAGGAGTGACTGGGCAGATGGCACATTTGCAAAATGTTGTTGCCATCTATATTCTGTGAGTTGAAATTTCCTTAGAATCTGATTCCTACCCATTTGATGAGACCTTTCTTGCTTTAAAAAACCATGGAAATTGAAATTTTGAGGATTTTTGACTTCAGAATTTCAGCATTACAAATTTTCAGAATTGTAACTATAGGAAATTTACATTTTAGCGATTTTGTTCTTTTGAGACTTCAATATTTGGGATGATGGCATTTGGGACTGTGTCTCTGGAGATGGTATAAGTCATTTCTACTTATATTCCTGTCTGGGATGGATATATATATATATGTATATATATATATATATATAAAGAAAAATAAATCTAGATGAAAAAGCCCTAAAGAAACCCATTGACTTGGGTGCTGACCTAAACAATTAAAAAAGAAAAGAAAACCCGGAAGAGGACACAGCTGAGATCATTGTATTCAAACAGAGATTTTGAGTTCAGGTTTGTGGAACTGAATAGCCTGCCCCTCAAGGTAACAGTGTTAGACCACCTTGGGGAAGAATACGGTCAGGTCCACCTTAAGTCTCGTAACATGTCAAGTTCTGTTTTCATCCATGCTGACCCAGGCTGTGATGGTTTGTATATTCTTGGACCAGGGAATGGCACCATCTGGAGGTGTGGCCTGGTTGGAGTAGGGGTGTCACTGTGGGTGTGGGCTTAAGATCCTCACCCTAGTTGCCTGGAAGTCAGTCTTCCACTAGCAGCCTTTGGATGAAGATGTAGAACTCTCAGCTCTGCCTGTGCCATGCCTGCTTGGATACTGCCATGTTCCCACCTTGATGATAATGGACTGAACCTCCGAAGCTGTAAGCCAGCCCCAATTAAATGTTGTTTTTTATAAGACTTGCCTTGGGCCCCGAGCGTGGTGGCGCACGCCTTTAGTCCCAGCTCTCAGGAGGCAGAGGCAGGCGGATTTCTGAGTTCGAGGCCAGCCTGGTCTACAAAGTGAGTTCCAGGACAGCCAGGGCTACACAGAGAAACCCTGTCTCGAAAAACCAAAAAAAAAAAAAAAAAAAAAAGAAAAAAAAAAAAGACTTGCCTTGGTCATGGTGTCTGTTCACAGCAGTAAAACCCTAACTAAGACAGAAGTTGGTACCAGGAGTGGGGTTTTGCTGTGATAGGCCTGGCCATGCTTTTATTTGAAAGAATGTAGATTTTGGGACTTTGTATTTGGAAAGCAGTGGAATGCTTTGAATGGGGCTTAATGGGTCATCCTAGTAGGAATATGGAAGATTTTGTTGCTGGGAGTAATTTGAACTGTGTTGACCTGGCCCAAGAGATTTCAAAGGAGAAGAATTTCAGAATGTGGCATAAAGACTATTTTTGTGGTATTTTGGTGAAGAATGTGGCTACTGTTTGCCCTTGTCTGAAAAGTCTGCCTGAGGCTAAGGTGAAGAGACTCAGATTAATTGCATTGACAAAGGAAGTTTCAAAAAAGCCCAGCAGAGACTTTGTTCTCTGGTTAAGTCTTATGAAGAGAAGTTTGAACAAGCATAGCAAGCTTAGAAAGAAAAAATATAAAATATATGGTTCGAGTATTAAAGGGGTACCAGGAAGTGAAATGGAGCAACATCCTGTGTTCTAGGAGATAACAGATTAAGGGAGTGGGACTTTGGGGTAAGATCCTACCCAGCTAAATTTAGATCCAGCCATGGTGGATCTTTAATCTCAGGATGCAGGCATGCTGATCTCTGCATTCAAGGTCAATCTTCAGAGCAAGATCCAGGATAGCCAAGCTTAGGTAGTGAAGGATTTGGAAAACATAAAGCCAGTGACAATGTAATAGTACAAGCTGGTCATGTTCTAGTTCCTGCAAGCAGCAGAACTCGGCAGCTTCAGCCATGTGGCTCTGGCTCTAGAGTTAAGAATGGAAGGAACTACTGGGACAATTGATGCTGGTTAGCTGGAGCTAAGAAACTAGCAATGATTAAGAAGAGACCACCTCCAGGCGTTGTGGCGCAAGCCTTTAATCCCAGCACTCAGGAGGCAGAGGCAGGCAGATTTCTGAGTTCGAGGCCAGCCTGGTCTACAAAGTGAGTTCCAGGACAGCCAGGACTACACAGAGAAACCCTGCCTCGAAAAACAAAAACAAAAACAAAAAAAAAACAAAACAAAAAAACTGAAGAGACCAGCATCACTGAGGTGACATCTTCTGGGAAGTGTTTTCTGGGAGCACAAAGAAGCTGTGTTTCAGAGATAGCCAAGGTTGTACTCCTGCTGCAGCGGGACTTGGTAATGTGTAAGAGTCACCCAGATAGTACTGGTTTTGATTTTTGTTTTGTTTTGTTTTTTGTTTGTTTGTTTGTTTGTTTGTTTTTTTTTTTTTTGGTTTTTTGAGACAGGGTTTCTCTGTATAGCCCTGGCTGTCCTGGAACTCACTTTGTAGACCAGGCTGGCCTCGAACTCAGAAATCTGCCTGCCTCTGCCTCCCGAGTGTTGGGATTAAAGGCGTGTGCCACCACGCCCTGCTGGTACTGGTTTTGAAAGCATGAAGGGGTTATGAAGAGCAGCTGAGGCTTGGCACTGTGAGAGGTCATGGAAGGCCATTGGTGAAGGTGCAGCCTCAGTTGAAGTTGATGTCCCAGGACTGAAGGGGTCATGCAAAGGATTTGATGCTTGGCACCATGAAGAGAGCCTATGAGAAGCTATTGGTGAAGCCTAGTTGGAGTAGAACACCCCAGTGTATTGGAGATGTCAGTACCGTGAGATGATCACCAAGAACAAGCCGTAGTGGGGTGGATCAACCTGAGCTTAGAGTGCTTCAGAGGGCAGAGCTGGAAAAGTGATGCCAGCCCTTAAGAGGAGTCCAAAAGATCAAGTGGAATCCCAGACACTGAAACAAGAAGCTGTAACATTGAAATTGCCTTGGAGACTCAAAGCTGTTAAAGATGCCAGAGCCATGGGATACGTGCTGAGGAAAGCTGCTAACAGGGAGTGGAACCAGCTCAGGAGAAAGCAGTTGTTGCAGTCAACAAAGGTGAAAAAGGAGTGGAGATCTGAAGACTGCTTTGACATCAGCCATGGAGATGCAGAGTTTGGAGTTTACCCAGCTGGTTTTCTGTCTTTCTTTGGGGATTACAGTTAAGTGATTGGATGAATCTCAGAAGAGAACTTGAACTTTGGACTTTTAATATTGTTGAGACTGCTATAGACTATGAGGACTTGAAAAGTTTGACTAAATGCATTTTTTTTTTTTTTGTTTTTGTTTGTTTGTTTGTTTTCCGAGACAGGGTTTCTCTGTATAGCGCTGGCTGTCCTGGAAATCACTTTGTAGACCAGGTTGGCCTTGAACTCAGAAATCCGCCTGCCTCTGTCTCCGGAGTGCTGGGATCAAAGGTGTGCGCCACCAAGCCACCATAGCATTTTGCATTATGCTATGTTTAATTATGGCCCCCCATAGACTCATGTGTTTGAACAAGTCTATGGGGGGCCAGGAGTAGAAGGTGATGGTTTGTATATTCTTGGGCGAGGGAGTGGCATCATCTGGAGGTGTGGCCTTGTTGGAATAGGTGTGACCTGGTTGGAGGTGTGTTACTGTGGGTGTGAGCATAAGATCCTCACCCTAGTTGCCTGGAAGTCAGTCTTCCACTAGTAGCCTTTGGATGAAGATGTAGAACTCTCAGCTCTGCCTTTGCCATGCCTGCCTGGATACTGCCATCCACCTTGATGATAATGGACTGAACCTCTGAACCTGTAAGCCAGCCCCAAGTAACTGTTGTTTTTATAAGACTTGCCTTGGTCATGGTTTCTGTTCATAGCAGTAAAACCCTGACTAAGACACAGGTCATCCATACCACTCCGGTCTGATGCCTGTGGACAGGTTTCTCTCTACCAGAAAGCATCCTCTTGCAATTCCCCTTACCCTAAGCCCAGTCATCCTTAGGAGGCCTGCAAAGGGGGTGGAAAAAAACCACCGGGAACTACTCAGCCACTTGCCTTCTGCTTCCTTAGTGTTTTCTAATCAGGGAAGACATAAACCCTATCAGTAGAAGAGGAAAGCTGTATAATTGTTATGGAAACATTTGCTAGCCACTGCTTCTTAGACTAATAAGTCCACAAAGGGAAACAATGTCCTTTTACATTTGGTCGAGTGGGTTGGTTTTTGAAGTCACTGAATGTTGCAGTTTAATCAAGAAAGATGAACCTCGCCTTCTAATCCGGACTCTTACTAGTTAACTGGCAAGCTGCACCCGGAATCCGCAACCCCAGTCTCGGGGTAACAAAGATGAACACATGCAAACCTGCGACGTGATTTAATATCAGCAGCACTGTAACTGGGCAGCCCTTGGAGGTTAGGCCCAGGGAAGGTCACTCCGGGCATAAATTAACTGGGTCAGAGGGGCCCTGATTACTCCATAACTCTGACCAGCAGCAGAGCCTTGGCTTTCCGGTGGAAAGTCTCCAGGGTTTCCCAGAAGCAGGAGTAGACATAGAGTGGAAGCATTGCAGCTCACAGCCAGAGCTGGACAGGGCGGCCCGAGAAGGGGCGGAGCCTAGGCTGAGGGTAGGGCGTAGCCACACCGCGGGGCGGACGGGGTGGCCCGAGGCGGGGCGGGGCCAAGGCCGATAGTGGGGGCGTGGCTGCAGCAAGCATGCGGCCTCTACCAATTTGGCACGGGGGAGACGTTGCCTTCCCTGGATGCCGCTCCGTTACGCGCCGGGCCGTCCGTGTCGCCGTCCTCCCCTCCGCTGATGGGCGCTGCCGGCAGGGTCACCGCTTCGCGGTGTCCTTGCGGACGCCGGGGGGACGCCGCAGAGCAGACGCGCGCCTGCGAGCGAACGGCCGTGTTCTGAGGAGAGCAGCGGTCGTGTGACCCTCCATAATGTTGTGTCGGGCGGCGTGCAGGTGAGCGGCAGGGCCCCGGGGCCGCGGCGTCCCCCACGGGTGGGTCTCGGGGCGGCGGGCGTGGCTGGCTCGCGGTGTCAGTGGCGTGACCCGCCGTCCTCTCTGTTTTTCTCAGCACGGGCAGGAGGCTGGGCCCGGTGGCCGGTGCCGCGGGCTCCCGGCACAAGCACAGCCTCCCAGACCTGCCTTACGACTATGGCGCGCTGGAGCCGCACATCAACGCGCAGATCATGCAGCTGCACCACAGCAAGCACCACGCGGCCTACGTGAACAATCTAAACGCCACCGAGGAGAAGTACCACGAGGCTCTGGCCAAGGGTAGGTGCGGGGGCCCCTGCACACGAGGATCCCGGGGGCCGGACGGAGGTCTGTTTCGATGCCGGGGAATACCTCCGTTGGTTCGCATAAACGTCCTTTCCTATCTCGGAACACACAGGACCTCACGAAAGTACTTGATGGACTTTACTATTGTGAGACCTTTTTTGTCACCCGTGTTGCTAGCTAGCCTTGGTGGTAGCCCTTTAAAGACAGCTGCTCCTTTTTGCGTAATGAATATTTAGTTTTTGTTTTGCATATGAATATTTAAAATATGCGGTTGTTATATAACGAGGCTTCAGGAGAGTTTGTTTTGCTTATTTTTCAGGTAGCCTTGGCAGCCATTTGCAGGAGGGTTGAGAGTGCTCGAGCTGGGTCAGCCAGGTGCCCTTGGGTGACAGGGTGGTTGGCTAGAAGTGGCTGGGGTTTTGCTGAGAGCAAGCGATATTGGTGGCCTGGCAGCAGGTGCAGGACAGGGTCTGAAGTGGCATCAGGAGACTGCAGTCCGAGTTGTGATTATTGTCACCGTTTTGGACAACAATAGGATTAGTTCCTCTAGGGCTGGGGCTCCCTGACCCCGTGGATATCTCTGCACTGTGGACATCCTGTTTCACACCTTTTACCCTTAGGGGAGAGGAAAAGACAGGAACTAGCACTTAGCTGCAGAACAGGCTAGACTTGGTACTTTGGGGGTCAAAGTTCACAAGAAAAATAGCTTGTGAGAAACTGAATATCAGTCACTGAATGGAACAGTAGGTAAGCTTATTTATTTACCTATATTTTAAAGAGCTCAGCCAACAAAATCCATAGTGCAGACTTCTGTGTTTGTACCCTTAGATGATATATATGGGAATGCTATAGTATTAAAAAACCCCTCTCTGTATGTGCGTGCGTGTGTGTGTGTGTGTGTGTGTGTGTGTGTGAGAATGGATTCGTGCTGACACATGGAGCCGGTGGAAGTTGGAGGATAACCTAGGGGCGTTGGTTCTCCTTCCACTGTGGTATCCAGAAACTCAGCTCAGATTGCCAATTCAAGTCAGGGTGTCAGGTTTTCCTGGCAAGAGCCTTTTTGTTTTTTACCTGTTGAGCCAACCACAATTTCTGGGAATATTTTTTTAAAGATTTATTTATTATTATTATTTATTATTATTAAGTATACTGTAGCTGTCTTCAGACAGAGGGCGTCAGATCTCATTACAGTGGTTGTGAACCACCATGTGGTTGCTGGGATTTGAACTCAGGACCTTCAGAAGAGCAGTCAGTGCTTTTTTTTTTTTTGGTTTTTCGAGACAGGGTTTCTCTGTGTAGCCGTAGCTGTCCTGGAACTCACTCTGTAGCCCAGGCTGGCCTCGAACTCAGAAATCCGCCTGCCTCTGCCTCCCAAGTGCTGGGATTAAAGGCGTGCACCACCACGCCCGGCCCAGTCAGTGCTCTTAACCACTGAGCCATCTCACCAGCCCCTGGGAATATTGTTTTAATGGCTAAATAAAATGGTATGTTGTCTTTTTAATCTATTATTTTTAACAAGGAGAATTAATTTGTAGTCATGTCTCCATGTTAGCCATATTGCTTGAAAAACCAGATACTAAAATTCTTTTTTCTTTTTTTTTAGATTTATTTGTTATTTATTTTTATATGTAAGTACACTGTAGCTGTCTTCAGACACACCAGGAGAGGGTGTCAGATGGCATTAAAGATGGTTGTGAGCTACCATGTGGTTGCTGGGATTTGAACTCAGGACTTCAGCTGTCAGTGCTTTTAACTGCTGAGCCACCTTTTCTTAAATGTACTTTTATCTGGGAAATTGGTTGAGTAAAATGTTAGTGACATCTGGTTGACTAGGGGCATCTAGTGGAGAAGTATGGTATTTCAACATATTGTGTAAGTGGCCAATCCAAGAGAGGGAAATTACCACATTCTGGAAATTTTACTTGCAATAAGCAAATCACACATCTTAAATACGGGAAGAGACTGTGATTTTTGGAAATAGCAGATTTGGGAAGGATGTGGTAATAGCGAAGCAGGGGAATAGCCCATTCGGGAAAGCGTTTCCTTTAAGGTGACATCTGGCACCTAGAAAACGTTCTTCGTAATGTTGTCCAAGCATCTTAATTGTAATCCTTCTGTGGAGCCAGAGCTTTGTTTGTTTAGTGAATGCTGTCGAGAATGAATAAGAAAGCTGTGGCTTGGTTTGCCTGGCTGAGGACAGGTTTTTAAAAGGTGTTTACATTTTATATTTCAGGAGATGTTACAACTCAGGTCGCTCTTCAGCCTGCACTGAAGTTCAATGGTGGGGGACATATCAATCACACCATTTTCTGGACAAACCTGAGCCCTAAGGGTGGTGGAGAACCCAAAGGTGGGTATGTGCTATATTTGGTGGACAGTAGGAATGATTGATGGTTTTCTTTTTTTTTTTTTACAGGAAATGACCTGAGTGCTGACTCATTCCTTGTTCACAACCACTCACAGGAGAATGGAATTAACATTAAATATAATTAGCCCCAGGCTGTTCATAACACTCTACAGACTGTATTTATAGTTTAGATTACATTTTGATGCTGAAGGAGCTTCAATTAAGTCTTTTTTTTTTTTTGGTTTTTTGAGACAGGGTTTCTCTGTAGTCCTGGCTGTCCTGTAACTCACTCTGTAGACCAGGCTGGCCTCGAACTCAGAAATCCACCTGCCTCTGCCTCCCAAGTGCTGGGATTAAAGGCGTGCGCCACCACGCCTGGTGTCTTTTTCTTTTTTTTTTAAATATTTTTTTTATTATGTATTTTCACAATTACATTTCCAATGCTATCCTAAAAGTCCCCCATACCCTCCTCCCAACTCCCTTACCCACCCATTCCCACTTTTTGGCCCTGGCGTTCCCCTGTATTGGGGCATATAAAGTTTGCATGTCCAATGGGCCTCTCTTTCCAGTGATGGCCGACTAGGCCATCTTTTGATACATATGCAGCTAGAGTCAAGAGCTCTGGGGTACTGGTTAGTTCATAATGTTGTTGCACCTACAGGGTTGCAGATCTCTTTAGCTCCTTGGATACTTTCTCTAGCTCCTCCATTGGGGGCCCTATGATCCATCCAATAGCTGACTGTGAGCATCCACTTCTGTGTTTGCTAGGCCCCGGCCTAGTCTCACAAGAGACAGCTATATCAGGGTCCTTTCAGCAAACGCTTGCTAGTGTATGTAATGGTGTCATCGTTTGGAGGCTAATTATGGGATGGATCCCTGGATATGGCAGTCTCTAGATGGTCCATCCTTTTGTCTCAGCTCCAAACTTTGTCTCTGTAACTCCTTCCATGGGTGATTGTTTCCAATTCTAAGAAGGGGCAAAGTGTCCACACTTCAGTTTCTTCAGTTTCATGTGTTTTGCAAATTGTATCTTATATCTTGGGTATTCTATGTTTCTGGGCTAATATCCACTTATCAGTGAGTACCTATCATTTGAGTTCTTTTTTTTTTTTTTGGTTTTTCGAGACAGGGTTTCTCTGTATAGCCCTGGCTGTCCTGGAACTCACTTTGTAGACCAGGCTGGCCTCGAACTCAGAAATCCGCCTGCCTCTGCCTCCCGAGTGCTGGGATTAAAGCACCACCACGCCCGGCTCATCATTTGAGTTCTTTTGTGATTGTGTTACCTCACTCAGGATGATGCCCTCCAGGTCCAACCATTTGCCTAGGAATTTCATAAATTCATTCCTTTTAATAGCTGAGTAGTACTCCATTGTGTAAATGTACCACATTTTTTGTATCCATTCCTCTGTTGAAGGGCATCTGGGTTCTTTCCAGCTTCTGGCTATTATAAGTAAGGCTGCTATGAACATAGTGGAGCATGTGTCCTTCATACCGGTTGGGACATCTTCTGGATATATGCCCAGGAGAGGTATTGCGGGATCCTCTGGTAGTACTATGTCCAATTTTCTGAGGAACCGCCAGACAGATTTCCAGAGTGGTTGTACAAGCTTGCAATCACACCAACAATGGAGGAGTGTTCCTCTTTCTCCACATCCTCGCCAGCATCTGCTGTCACCTGAATTTTTGATCTTAGCCATTCTGACTGGTGTGAGGTGGAATCTCAGGGTTGTTTTGATTTGCATTTCCCTGATGATTAAGGATGTTGAACATTTTTTCAGGTGTTTCTCTGCCATTCGGTATTCCTCAGGTGAGAATTCTTTGTTTAGCACTGAGCCCCATTTTTTAATGGGGTTATTTGATTTTCTGGAGTCCACCTTCTTGAGTTCTTTATATATATTGGATATTAGTCCCCTATCTGATTTAGGATAGGTAAAGATACTTTCCCAATCTGTTGGTGGCCTTTTTGTCTTATTGACGGTGTCTTTTGCCTTGCAGAAGCTTTGCAGTTTCATGAGGTCCCATTTGTCAATTCTCAATCTTACAGCACAAGCTATTGCTGTTCTATTCAGGAATTTTTCCCCTGTGCCCATATCTTCAAGGCTTTTCCCCACTTTCTCCTCTAAAAGTTTCAGTGTCTCTGGTTTTATGTGAAGTTCCTTGATCCACTTAGATTTGACCTTAATACAAGGAGATAGGAGTGGATCGATTTGCATCTTCTACATGATAACCACCAGTTGTGCCAGCACCATTTGTTGAAAATGCTGTCTTTCTTCCACTGGATGGTTTTAGCTCCCTTATCGAAGATCAAGTGACCATAGGTGTGTGGGTTCATTTCTGGGTCTTCAATTCTATTCCATTGGTCTACTTGTCTGTCACTATGCCAGTACCATGCAGTTTTTATCACAATTGCTCTGTAGTAAAGCTTTAGGTCAGGCATGGTGATTCCACCAGAGGTTCTCTTATCCTTGAGAAGAGTTTTTGCTATCCTAGGTTTTTTGTTATTCCAGATGAATTTGCAGATTGCTCTTTCTAATTCATTGAAGAATTGAGTTGGAATTTTGATGGGGATTGCATTGAATCTGTAGATTGCTTTTGGCAAGATAGCCATTTTTACAATGTTGATCCTGCCAATCCATGAGCATGGGAAATCTTTCCATCTTCTGAGGCCTTCTTTGATTTCTTTCTTCAGAGACTTGAAGTTCTTATCATACAGATCTTTCACTTCCTTAGTTAGAGTCATGCCAAGATATTTTATATTATTTGTGACTATTGAGAAGGGTGTTGTTTCCCTAATTTCTTTCTCAGCCTGTTTATTCTTTGTGTAGAGAAAGGCCATTGACTTGTTTGAGTTAATTTTATATCCAGCTACTTCACCGAAGCTGTTTATCAGGTTTAGGAGTTCTCTGGTGGAATTTTTAGGGCCACTTATATATACTATCATATCATCTGCAAAAAGTGATATTTTGACTTCATCTTTTCCAATTTGTATCCCCTTGATCTCCTTTTGTCGAATTGCTCTGGTTAGGACTTCAAGTACTATGTTGAATAGGTAGGGAGAAAGTGGGCAGCCTTGTCTAGTCCCTGATTTTAGTGGGATTGCTTCCAGCTTCTCACCATTTACTTTGATGTTGGCTCCTGGTTTGCAGTAGATTGCTTTTATCATGTTTAGGTATGGGCCTTGAATTCCTGATTTTTCCAAGACTTTTATCATGAATGGGTGTTGGATCTTGTTGAATGCTTTTTCTGCATCTAACGAGATGATCATGTGGTTTTTGTCTTTGAGTTTGTTTATATAATGGATTAAGTTGATGGATGGTTTTTTTTTAAAGATTTGTTTATTTATTATATGTAAGTACACCGTAGTTGTCTTCATACACACCAGAAGAGGGCATCAGATCTCATTACGGATGGTTGTGAGCCACCATGTGCTTACTGGGACTCTGGACCTTTGGAAGGGCAGTCAGTGCTCTTAACTGCTGAGCCATCTCACCAGCCCTGATTGTTGGATTTTTTCCCTCTCTTTATTAACTTTTTATTTTCTTTTACAAGAGTTTTACTGTGTAGTTCTTGCTGGCCTGGAAATCAGTATGTAGACAGTCTTTATAAATTTATTTGTTTATTTTTTTGAGGCAGTTTATTATAATTTTTATTATGTGTATATATATCTGTGTGTAGAGGTGATTTTCTTCTTCTTCTTCTAGGGACTGAACTCAGTAATTTCTGTATGCCAAGTATGTGCCTATTGACTTTGCCTCCAGAGGACTTTGGGTTTTCTTATTACCTGAGTTCTCCCTGAGTTATCATATTGGTGTATTTTTTTACAGTCAGGTTGTGACAAGTTTCAAAGGGCGGAATAGAGAATGTGTTCAGGGAGCTCTCTCTCGCTCTCTCTCTGTCTCTTTGTCTCTTTGTCTCTCTCTCTCTCTCTCTCTCTCTCTCTCTCTCTCTCTCTCTCGCTCTCTCTCGCTCTCTCACACACACACACACACACACACACACACACAACGCCGCATGCACTTCCCACTCCTTGGATAAGTGTTAGGGAAAACCTGGACAAACCTTATACTTAGAGACTATGACCTTTCCACTGCCGGCTCTGGACCCTGGGAAAGAAGACCGTAGACGCGTAGCCATGTGAGCTGGACTTCTCTGTCCATGGCTACAGGGGCGATTATGGGGCTGCTTCAGTGTTACATGTAAAGTGTTTAGAGTAGCGCTTTTCCTTACTATTCTAATGGGAAGAACTCACTTGCCCCAGTAAAACAAGTTTTCTATGAAAATAAAAAGAAAAACAACAAAAAGAAAAACTTTGTGCAATGAACAGACAGTTTACTTGCTTTTAAACAAAAACAAATCCTCAGGCTGGAGAGATGGTTCAGTAGTTAAGAGCATTGACTATTGACTACACAGAGAAACCCTGTCTCGAAAAACCAAAAAAAAAAAAAAAGAAAAGAAAAAGCACTGACTGTTCTTCCAGAGGTAATTCCCAGCAACCACATGGTGACTCACAACCATCTGTAATGGGATCTGATGCCCTCTTCTGGTGTGTCTGAAGACAGTGACAGTGTATGTATGTGTATATATATATATATATATATATATATATATATATATATAAAATAAATAAAAAGAAATCCTAAAAAGCAAAACAAAACACCAAAAACACCAACAACAACCAAACTCTTTAGCCGCCACTCTACACTAATATATTTTCTGTAAGACATTAATTAGATAGTTCTATGGCTACCATGGTTCCTCTGACTTCCTGTGTGGCTCATGGAGGCCCAGGTGACTTTAGTTATCTTCTGATTAGGGAAGTGAGGGCTATAGTGTAGATTGCCTCCCTTGATTTTTCTCCCTCTTGCATGTGCCTTAAATTTGTGGTTTTGTTGGTTCTTCTCCAGTTCTTTTCTCTGTGGTGGTGATGCTGGGATTGAGCCTGGTCTTCCATGTGCTAGGCCAGCCTTCTCTGCTGAGCGACATTCCCAGCATAATGTTGCTCGTGCTGTGTTTTAAACCATTGTTGTAAAAGGCAGCCTGACTTACTCACCAGTAATAAGCACTTTGACCATGACTTGACACTTGTCAGGGTTTGGCTGTGACCAGGATATAAGGTGTGTTGAGGTCTCCTCTTCTTCCTCCTCCTCTCCCTCCTTCTCTTCTTTCTCCTGTTGTTTCTGTTACACAGTTTGTGCCACCTGAAGCCTTAGCCATGTTTGTAAAAGATAATTATGTTTTAGCCAATAGAATGAGAGACGTGAGATGTTGGAACCATTTGATTCAGTTGATTTGCTTCATGTAGAAGCAGTGCTTTCTTTCTTTCTTTCTTTTTTTTTTTTTTTTTGAGACAGGGTTTCTCTGTGTAGCCCTGGCTGTCCTGGAACTCACTCTGTAGCCCAGGCTGGCCTCGAACTCAGAAATCCGCCTGCCTCTGCCTCCGGAGTGCTGGGATTAAAGGTGTGTGCCACCACGCCCGGCTCCAGTTCTTATTTCTACAGAATAAAAAGGTTCTAGTGGTGGGGTAGTACATGCCCGTAATCCCAGCACTTGGGAGGCAGAGGTAGGAGAATCAGAAGTCTGAGTCCAGGTGTGTGTGTGTGTTAGTATTTTCCCTCACTGCCCCCTCTCTTTCTCTCTTTCCTTTACTTTGTAGGGGTCAACTCCAGGGCTTCGTGAATATTAGGAGTGTTCATTGAGCTCCACTCCAGCCCTCTGAAGTGTACCATTAGCTCAGTAACAAGAGAGAAGCCTTCAGTTAAAGAACAAGATGATAAAGATGGGAAGATCTAGGATTGGAGAATGTTGAATAGCAGCAGTAACCTTCAGTTTCCAAATGGGGTCATAGAATAGGATAAAACTATGAAATGGGAGAAACGGAAAGGAGGCCCATGGAGAAGGCTCCTCCCTTCCTCGTTTTCTTCACTAGCACAGGGAGCAGAGAGACCCTGATTGCACTCACTAGTCAACCTCAGCCCTGTGTCCTTGTGGTGGGACGTAGGCATCTTCTCTCAGGTGTGGTCCAGTTGGTCCTTTGACAAGAATATTTTAGTGTGGTGAACCTAACATTTTATTGTAGTGTTTGAAGTCTTTTCTGGCTTTGTTTTCTTCCCTCAGGAGAGTTGCTGGAGGCTATCAAGCGTGACTTTGGGTCTTTTGAGAAGTTTAAGGACAAGCTGACAGCCGTGTCTGTGGGAGTCCAAGGTTCAGGCTGGGGCTGGCTTGGTTTCAATAAGGAGCAAGGTCGCTTACAGATTGCTGCCTGCTCTAATCAGGACCCATTGCAAGGAACTACAGGTGAGCGAGCTTTAAAACTCTTAATCTTGGGCTGGTGAGATGGCTCAGTGGGTAAGAGCACCCGACTGCTCTTCCAAAGGTCCAGAGTTCAAATCCCAGCAACCACATGGTGGCTCACAACCATCCTTAACGAGATCTGGCGCCCTCTTCTGGAGTGTCTGAAGACAGCTACAGTGTACTTACATATAATAAATAAATCTTTAAAAAAAAAAAAAAACTCTTAATCTTCCCATCATTTCAGTGACATGGCTTCCTAGAGAGGATTGAGCTGGAAATGAGCTAAGTTAGCAGAATTAAAGCTGGGACCAGAACTCAGGACCTCAGTCCTGCTTCCTGCATGGCTTCAGTGTGTGACACTCTCAGCTTAGCAAATGCTTTCTCGTTCCCTGGGTCTGATTGAACTGGTTGTCCTTTATGTCACTGAAGACTGAGGGAAGTGGAGAGCCACCATGTGTAGCAGTTGGCTGTGGCTTCCATCTCTGCGGTGACATCTCAAACATTAGTTCCTGCCCCTCTTCTCACCTCTACTGTGTCACTCGTTCTTCATGTACACTCAGATTTCGAGGAGCGAGATGCCACCGAGTCTGTTAAAGCCATGGTGAACTTGTGTACAGTGAGTTCCTCAGTCAGGCCTGCTTCTCGGGTTCCCAGCGAGAGGTGTGGCTTGCACAGTCCTTCCTTCCACATACAGAAAGCTACTGGAGTGAAAAGTCACGCAAAGTATTGCTACTTTATTAGTAATGACTTGTGTTCCTCACAACTACCTAGATAAAGTGCTGGAGATGTTTTCATAGGAAGGCTTGAGAAGTGTGTTTGCGACTGAGTCTTGCTTTGTGGCTCAGGACGGTCTGGCCTGTCCCGTATTCTTCTGCCTGAGCCTCCATGTGCTGGGGCACAGACCTATGCTACCATCACTGACTTGACGACTTACTTGTTGTTTTTTAATGTATGGAACTAAATTCTTCATTTATAGCATTTAATTTCTGAAGGTAGTGTTCATTTCTTTGGTTCTGTTTAATTCTTGTTAACCAGTTCTTTTTAGTGACTTATTGATGTTTATTCCAGAAAACTGAAAGTACCCTTGGAGAATAGAACCGGGTTCTTAGCCTCCTGCCCTCCAACCCTCTGGAATGGCAGCTCGGGCCTTAGCTGTCCCCTCTCGCTTGTGCCTGCCTGAGACTGGGGGGAAGACTGGGCTTCAGCACTGGGCACTACGATTGCTGTTTTAGCAGCAGGGATTAAGCTTCTGTCGTTTAACTTGACCTTTCAGGGGCTCTTTCAGATTATTTATTATATTTTTTCCAAAATAAAAACTTTACATGTTTTTGCAGGGATATGCAAATTTTCAGTTATCTAAGAAGCAAGTGAATGATGTTGTATTAAGGAGTAATTTTTCCCTCTTTCTGATAGGCCTTATTCCGCTGCTGGGGATTGACGTGTGGGAGCACGCTTACTACCTTCAGTATAAAAACGTCAGACCTGACTATCTGAAAGCTATTTGGAATGTAATCAACTGGGAGAATGTTACTGAAAGATACACAGCTTGCAAGAAGTGAAGCCTCACTCACGGCCACATTGAGTGTGCCAGGCTCCTGGCTGGTTTATAGTAGTGTAGAGCATTGCAGCACTGTGACTGAGCTGCTGCAGTCTTTATTGAAGTCTTTCCACATACCTGATAATTCTATGATAATTTCTTATTTTAATTAAATCTGTTCTTAGGCAACTGTTTGAGAACAGCGCATACTCTGTGTGAATTGCTCTTGATTGCACATTTTTGTTAGAGCCTTGAATTGCTTGGATGCTATAGCTGTCATTATAAGACCATCAGAAATATCCCATTTCTGTTTTGGGGGGGGCCTGTGGGAGAGTCTGTAATCTTGTTCTACTGCAGTTAGAAAAAAAGTTGAGTTGTTCCCCCTGCCCCCTGAGTTGTTGAATAGTGAAATAGAGAACCAAACAGTTCTCTTTTCTATTAAAAATTGCTATTTTTTGTAAGTAATCCTCTATTTAGTGGATATCACCTTGTAGTCTTTGTTTATGGTTATTTGTCTTTTTTAAAATAGAGGCAAGTAAACTGACATTTCTTCTGAAAGAACAGTGTGAAATGGGTATTGTTCATCCGGGAGTGAGTGTGTGTGTGTGTGTGTGTGTGTGTGTGTGTGTGTAAAACTAGATCAGCAGCATGTGTTTCAGTCGTGGTTGAACTTAACAGACATTGGCATGATTAACACTGGAGGGAAACAAGGAAGCAATTCCTTTGAGGTAGTATCTGCTGCTTGAGCTGTTGTGTGTTAATTAAACTTTGGAGTTCAGAAATTGCCTTATTGCATATGAAATTCTTGGTCTACAGTGAGATCCGAATTTCTGCTGAGCACCTTTATGGAAAACATCAAAGCCACATAGTTAGAACTTAGGTGGTGTGTGTAGGTCATATCTAAACTAGGTATAAATGCTGTTTTTTTTTTTTTTTTTTTTTCTGTTGTGATGTCAGTCAAACTACTGTTAGGAAAGCTGTTAGGTATATTTTAAAATAAATCACAGCAAAACGCTATCATACTGATCCCAGCAAGCTAACATCTGTCTTCTGATGTCTGCCACCTGCTGAAAGGCCTGGAAGGTTCTGGGTAGTTTTCATTTAATTATTGATCAAAGAAGTGTTTATTTTCCTATTGTAAGTGCAGAGTGTTTTTGATTGTTAATAAAAAAAAAATGTTGTCAACTATCAAGAGGTCTGCATGGTGCATATGTGTTAGAACATTAACAATTTTATCATGCTGTCATTTCTGTTGCTTTCTATTAATTAGTAAATAATAGGCAGTTGAAGTTTTTTTTTTTAATTTTACTTTTAAAATCCAGAAGTCATATAAATTCTTTATTAGCAGATCTAATTATATAGTATGTATTAGGGATATAAGGCTAAACTGTGTTTATATGTTCCTAAGCCCCTCAACGTTGGCACCAGATTCTCCAGGGTAACCAGTTGCTTGTTCTATAACTGATAACTGTCTCCCAGACGTCGAACACTGTAGATACTCTGCAATCCCGGGTCGTGGGTGTATTTAGAGCAGCTCTCTCTATATTGGGTGTAATGGTTAATTTGGAGTGTCCCTTGATTGGATTTTGACATGCCTAGAACATTAGAGAGAGATACTTTCCTGTGAGGATATTTTCAGAAATCATTAACTGAGGGATAAGAGTTGCCTTAAATGTAGGTGGAACCCAGACTCAATAAAAGGAGGAAGAGGAGAAAGCCAGCAGAGGCAGCATCCAGCTCGGTGAATGAAGGTGAGGAATCAGCCACCAGCTCATCACCACTGTTCTGTTCTCCACTGCAGGATACAAGGGACCACCCCTTCAACCATGAAGCACATCTCTCTTCAGTTTCTTGTCAGGTGTTTAATTGCATTGGTGAGAGAAGTAACACATATTTGTGGTCCCAATTTGCCTGCCTCCTTGGGAATGATTAACACGTAATTTACCCATTCCAAAGGTCTCAGAAAAGGTACAGATGGATGGATAGTCAGCTGGGGTGAGATGCGCAGGGTGAGGGTTCCCCAGGCACTTCCTCATGGTCGCCTGTCTTGAAGCACACCTAAATTGCTTTTTTTGGAGACTTCATTAATAGGCTAATCACATCACTCATGGGTCATTGGTAATCATTTGACCCTTCTGCCTTTTTCTTTCGATAGAACATTAGGGGGTAGAGTTCAAAGCCCCAGCACTAATCTTGCCCTGATTTTTGGTATGAAGTTCCTAGCCTATAGCTAGGCTCATTAGCCTTCAGTCATATCATCTACAAGAGACACTTCCCACAGTCTGACAATTGTTTATCAGAAAAGGCAGTCCACATACTCATTTGCTGAAGTTTAGGGATAAGATACTCATTTCTGGAGATCCCAAGGATTTTGAGAGCCAAGAAACAAAGCCAAGGAAGAACAAATATTTACTTTTTAATATAAATCAAACTTCATACGATGTTTTATATGTGAATTATAAAGTTCTCATAACATCTTAAAACAGGAACCGAACAGAATGCTGCCTTGACTCTGGAAGAAAAAAAATGTTTTATTTTGAGAAAGGGTTTAATTATGTAGCTCTGGTTAGCTTGTAATTCATTGTAGACCAGACTGGCCTTGAACTCTGAAGATCTGCCTGCTTCTGTCTCTGTCTTTGATGTGCTGAGATTAAAAGCAGGAAATACCACATCTGGCAAAACAAACAAAAAACAATAACAACAACAAAAAACCCTTTTGATCACATATTACATAAAGATCTGCTATTTCCCTTTACTCCGATCACTGGGAAATATGAGCTTGCTTGGTACCACTTTCCCTAGACGACGAGCTAAGATGCCTAATTTGGGTCCTGTTCCCTTGCTGGAAAATGATGTGCTTGAGAGAGGATCCTGAGGTGCTGTCCTCTTCTGTTCTCTGAATTGCTCAATTAGCCCATCTCACTGGCTGATTTTGAATAACCTTGATGCAAGCTAGAGTCACCAGAGAAGAAGGAGCCTCCCTTGGGGAATTGCCACCATAAGAAGCAGCTGTAAGGCATTTTCTCAATTAGTGATCACTGGGGGGAGGGCTGGGCTGGTGCCGACCCTGGGCTGGAGGAAGCAAGCTGAGAAAACCATGTAAAGCAGACCGGTAAGCAGCGCCTCTTGTGGTCTCAGCATCAGCTGAGCCGTCTCCAGTCTAAGATCAAGGTGCTGGCTGAGTCAGGGTCTGCAGAGGGCTGTCTTCCTGGCTTGTCACAGGCTAGTTCCCTTCATGTCCTCACAGAAGGTGAGGAAGCAATGAGAGTGTGGGGAGGATAGGGGAGGGGGAAAGGAGGAGAGGGCAAAGGGGATGGGAGAAGAAAGAAGGGGAGAGGCAAGGGGAGGGGAGGAGAGGAAAGAGGGAAGAAAGAAGAGGAGAGGGGAAGGGGAGAGGAGAGGGAAAGGGGGAAGAAAGGAGGGGAGTAGAGAGGGAAGGGGGAAGAGGAGAGGGGAGCAAAGGAGGGGAGAGAGCAGGAGGGAGTGGAGAGCAGATGAGTGAAAGGGGGGAAGGGAAATCTCTTTAAATATATTATTTAAAAATATTAGTTTATGTGCATTGGTACTTTGCCTGCATGTGTTTATTTGTACCACGTGTATGCAGGGGCCCTCAGAAGCCTGAGGGGCCTCAGATCTCCTAGAACTGGAGTCACAGATACTGTGCTGTCCTATGTGTAATGGGAATTGAACCTGGGTCCTCTACAAGAGCAGCCAGTGCTTGTAACTGTTGAGCTACCTCTCCAGCCCTCTCATCTTTGTTTGAGGTCACAGGTTATATCAGACTGATGCGCTTATGCTCTTATGACTCTCCTCTCTCCAGATTCAGCCGTGCTGGAGCATGGGTTCAATTCAAAACACCTCATAGTCAATATGAATCCAGGGTGGGGGCTATCATATAAGTCTTTTGTAGTGCACAGTCTTATTTAAGCCTTTGGAGGCAATACCTCAGTCTCCTATGAATACAGGAGACACAGCAAAGAAGTGTTTCAGAAGTGTAGATCTTTAGTATGAAGACGGCTACTTCAAACCAACTCAGGGGTCCAATCACGCAGTCCCCCGAAATGAGAAACTTCTGGTTTCTTTGGCAAGTTAGTCATGTCAAATGGTTTTGCTGAGGCACACAGATGAAAGGATGTTTTGCTTAAGTAAATGCAGGTGAAAGGATGTTTTGTGGGTTGGAGAGCTGGTTCAGTGGTTAAGAGTACTGACTGCTCTTCCAGAGGTCCTGAGTTCAATTCCCAGCAACCACATGGTGGCTCACAACCATCTGCAATGGGATCTGATGTCCTCTTCTACTGTGTCTGAAGACAGCTACAGTGTACTCATATATATAAAATAAGTAAATCTTAAAAACAGCATGTTTTAAGCCGGGCGTGGTGGCGCACGCCTTTGATCCCAGCCCTCGGGAGGCAGAGGCAGGTGGATTTCTGAGTTTGAGGCCAGCCTGGGCTACAAAGTGAGTTCCAGGACAGCCAACAGCCAGGGCTATACAGGGAAACCCTGTCTCGAAAAACCAAAACAACAACAACAACAACAACAAACAGTATGTTTTGCTATGACAGCCATGTGAAGGATGTTTTGAAGGAATATAAATATGACCCCACAGCCAGTGGGAGCTTGAGCATTGGTTTGCCTTGCTCCACTTTACTGTTCTTTGCTGACAACCTGCATGTATTGGTTCACCTTACATTGCATTTCTGAGCCTCACTTGTTAGAAACTTGCCAAAGAACTTCTTGTGAGGTTCCTCTGGCTTCCTGCCACCTCTGTAGAGCCAGTTAGTGAGCCTCAGTTTCCTCTGGATTGAACTGCTCTTGCTGATTCATGTGTGGTGTCTGTGGAGTAGACCAGACTGCAGCTGCTGGTTCATATTTGTTGTTTGCTAGTGGACTGGACTGAGAACAACAAAGATTGGAAGACCCCCCAAAGAACTATTTCTGAACAGGTCTGCTTCCGCTGCATCCTAATAACCTTTCCTTTCCATTACCTCTGGTGGGTCGTGAGATAGAGGGGAGGTTATGAAAAATATACACCTACCATCTCCCCTCTCTCTAAGGAATCTTAGAAAGAAAACAATTCTACCACTCCCCTTTGCTCTGCCATGCATCTCTCTCTATGGAATAAATTTAAAGTTTCTCAATGTCTTGCTATCTTCCTTCCTTCCTTTCTCCCTCCCTCTTTATCTCTTTCTCCCTTCCTCTCTATCTCTTTCTCCCTTCTTCTCTTTTTCTTTTTCCCTCCTCCCCCCTCTCTCTTTCTTCCTTTCTCTTTCAGTGTGTAGGTTAGAAGCCCCCTTGGTCTTCTCTGTCTACCATGAGGTCCTGGGATTTGAACTCAGGTTGTCAGGCTTGTTGATAGATGTCTTTACCCACCATGCTGACCCTTTGACAGTTTGTTTCCTTTTAGCAGGTAATGATAGTCTGTTGCCCAAATCCTTGTACCAGTTTATTATCTACCATCTATTGAAACTATACTATTTTGGTTTCTTCCAATGCTACTGTAGCAGCCATCTGATTGGTTTTGTTTTTAATTCATTTAGACAGAGTAAAAAGTATGATTGGTGGCAACTTGTTTAATTTAATAGAAATAGAATTATTAGAACTTAAAAAAAAGCTAAGTGGTTAAATGTTCACCTAATTTCCAGGAGGGAGCAGTGAGCCAGTGCCCAAGGCTGCTGTGTGAAGTCTGCCAGCTGAGCCCCACACAGTATATCAGTCTAGATCCAGCCTCAGCCCGCATGGAGCCTTACCTGCTCAGTGGAGGGGCTAGTGTGTTCCATTTCTTTTCTTTTCTCTAGGAAAGGAGTTTGTTTTCTCCACGGGTTTGGAGAAGTGCTCTGCTGGGTTTGCTGAGGAGTGAGAAGTTGTTTTATTTTCTTCCATATTCCACATGCATCCTCTTGCTTGACCGTGCTGATGAAGAATGTGTTCTGGGCTCATCTGAAAATTTAGGAGCCCTCCACCCTCTGCTTGGAGTCTCTAGAGTTTACTTTTGGGTCAGTACCTGGTTCTCTTGTTTTATAACAACCTACACAGATTGGTGTCTGGAGGTCGGTGTCCATAAGTAACCCCAACCCTTGCTTTGGACAGGGTCTCATATAGTCCAGGAACTTCATTTCCTCTTGCCTCCGCTCCCAGGGGCTGGGATTACAGGAGTGTGCCACTCCCAGTTGACGCCCGTGCCCATGGAAACCCTAAAGTTGTCCTTTTTTTCCCTTAGACCAAAACATGACCAGCAGGGGGCAGGCTTTCTACATTTTTGTGCTATAGCCTTAGCCCAGGATTTATTTAGAAACCCAGTATGTTCCTCATTTTGTTGGAAGAGGCCTTTTGAAAATGTGTATTACTGGAGATTTCTTAGTTTTTTTTTCACTGAGCACTGGTCATTAAAAATGTACCCAATTATTAAATTAGTTTTTGCTTTGAAACATTTTTTTTTTTTTTTTTCGAGACAGGGTTTCTCTGTATAGTCCTGGCCATCCTGGAACTCACTCTGTAGACCAGGCTGGCCTCCAACTTAGAAATCCTCCTGCCTCTGCCTCCCAAGTGCTGGGATTAAAGGCGTGTGCTACCACTGCCCAGCTAAACCTTATTTTTATTATACCTAATAGGAATTTATAAAAGCAAAAGCTTCTATGAGCTTTCATGTCATACAGCTGTAAGATGAAATTGATGTAGCAGATAACACAAACAAATTTATGAGAGATGAACAAATGAGCTCTCAGCATAACTAATCAGCTGGTGAGTGGACCAGTGATGACTAAAGTGAATTCTTCAAAAATACAGCATGGATTTATTACCACAGAGGAGCGAATATATTGTAAATTTGAGTTTTTGTTCTCTAACATCTGGGAACCTTTGTGATAAACTTTGGCTTTAAAATGAGATTGTGAACTGATGGGGAATTGTCATCTTGAAGACATAACAGGATCCACGGCCTCTAGGTGATCTTGGCAAGGAGGGGACTTAGGACGATGGGTCAGTTCCCTATTTTGTGTTCTAGTTCTGTTGGATGGGTGGCTTACAAGTAAATTGCCAGCTCCTCATTGTAAGAGTACTTCTTGGGGCATTTGCTATGTTCCCCACCTCGTTCCCAAATAACCGTAGGGCTCTAGCTTGCTTTAGCTCCCAAATCAAGACACAGAGAAGGGCTGGAGAGATGACTCAGCAGTTAAGAGCACTGACAGCTCTTCTGAAGGTCCTGAGTTCAAATCCCAGCAACCACATGGTGGCTCACAACCACCCGTAATGAGATCTGACACCTTCTTCTGGTGTGTCTGAAGACAGCTACAGTGTACTTGTATATAACAAAAAATAAGTCTTTAAAAAAAAAAAAAAGACACAGGGACCTGGTACTTTTATTATTATTATTTTTTTTATTTTGGTTTTTTTGAGACAGGGTTTCTCTGTATAGTCCTGGCTGTCCTGGAACTCACTTTATAGACCAGGCTGACCTCGAACTCAGAAATCTGCCTTCTTCTGCCTCCTGAGTGCTGGGATCAAAGGTGTGCGCCACCACGCCTGGCTAACCTGGTACTTTTATTAACAAGTTGCAAGCACTATGGTGGGCAGGTTCTGTGCTATTGTAACCCTCTAAGGCTATTTCCAAGCCATATGGTCCTTTTGAATATGAGTCTTGAGTTGGCTTGCTCTGCTTCATGTGTGTTGTCATGGAGACCTGCTCATTGCAATTCCTCATTGACTCCCCCCATTTCCTCATGCACTCTCTCTCTCTCTCTCTCTCTCTCTCTGGGACTCCCTGACTCAGATTGGAAGTCCTGCCTTATTCTCCTCTGCCCAGCTAATTGGCTGATCAGCTCTTTAGGAAACACTCAGAGATGATGGAAAGCAACTTTTACATAATATTCAGACATGAGATGCTTGGCCATGCCATCATCCAGACTGCAAGTGGATGTCTGGGCATAGAAATAAGCATCTCACAGTAAACAAAACCATCCCCCAACATTTCACTAGCAATGTTAAATTGTACTCATAAAATTTACTCCTTTCATCAACAAAGAACGGAACTGTATTATAGTTCAATTATAGGATGAAAATCAAGTATGAGACTTGGTTTCATATTCTCTACCCATGACCTCTTGGTGATAACCACAGCTCGCAGTAAGGTATAACCTACAGCAAAGCTTTGAATTAGTACAGGCTAGCCCCAGCAGGGATCTAACTCACAGAGACTACTGCAGTCAGTTAGAAATGGGGTTGAGCCCTTCAGTTGCTGGAGAGTGGAGATTTGGCTCACCCAGTGCAGGAAGTACCTTGTTCACATGAGAGCAACCCTGTATGACCTGCTTGTGGCTGCCCTTATTTGTAACTATGGACTTTTAGTTGACTGTTTAAAGAAAAAAAGCACTTTTAGGTGCCCCAACTGTACAGCTAACCTTGCTATGGGTAACCTCTGGCATGTAGTTTGGTGGTAACTGGGCTCCTTTTCAGTGATTTGAAGGTAGCTTCTACATTTCATTTGGACTCGAGTGACCTGCCTCTACTCCCTAGCTGCTTGGATGACAGGCATGCATTCCCACACCCAGTTCCTTCTTTATTTATTTTTCCATAAGCATTGACTTTGTCTATGGAAATGAATTAACCACAAACATATTTGCATGTTTATCTCTATACTTCTATTGCTATCAAGTTAGTCACTATCAATGCCCCAACCAGAATATATTAAGCATCTTGCTAAGGTGATAGATGCAGAAGGACAGCTGTAATTCTGTGTTGTAAATCATAGCATGATGGATAGCATGGAGGTCCATCTCATTGACATAGACTGCTGCCCGGGTTCAGTGACTCTGGGCTACAGCATGGTGTGGGTGAGGCCAGAACTTTAAATTCTTTCTCTGCATGGTCATCAGTTTTGTTCTGTCTAACACGCATAGCCAAGACACTACACTGGCCCAGCCTCCTAGGGAACACAAGGCCACTTTTCACTGTGATGAGGTAGGTCAGCGTCACGATCTTCCGTGAAGCCTGTGTGCTTGATGCCATACAATGACCAATCTGTCTTTGGATGTCTTCAACAAACAAAGCGTTTGGTTGTTTACTTTTTTGGAGGAATGGTGTTTAGTTCTGCTGGCCAGGATGAAACTATCTCTTGTATATTTTATTCAACTAGACTTTGGGCTCCAGCTTTGATAAGCATCTTGTATTAGGCTCAGTGTGTTCCTTAATGTGTGACAGAGAGGGACATCACAATTGCTGCTGCCACAAACATGGAGTGAAAACAGTGTGCTCACAGTGGGACAGGGAGTGGGAAGAACCCATAGGCATGTGCTATGGTTCTAGAGGGAGAATGCAGGAGCGCAATGACAGGCCTCAGGATCATAAGAAGTCATTCTTTTTGTTTCCATTTGGTCGTGTGTATCCCTGCGTTGCCGAGGTTCCTTTCTTAGAGGGCTGGGGAGATGCATCCTGTGATTTGGAACTGTGAAGACAGCCTAGATGGGTAAACTCTCTGGCCATCTTTAATTTATTTATGTTTTGAAGCTGTGGGCCCAACTGTGTGCCCTTGGCTTGGTAATAAAACTGCTGAGTTGTGAAAGAAACAGTTTTCAGTTTTACTAGCTAGTGCCAACTTGATCTTGAACGTACATAGTTCTTCAGAATTCACCAAGGACTGTATGATTCTTATTTCTCAGCATTCTGTTCTCTTCCCCCCCCCCCCCATTGATTGATCTTCTCTCGGGAGATATTGATAAATATCTATTTACTCCAGATAGGGTGCCGACAATAGGCCATGGAAATGATTCCCCCCAAGTCTACTTAGTGAACCAGCGAATGAGGAGCAACTAGCAGGAACATGGATAGCTCATAGGCAGCTGCATCATGGAATAGCCTACCTAGCATGCATGATGTCATGAAATAGACACCCCCCCCCCGCATGGATGGCCAAATATTTATTAAAACTATACCTGGACCATCCTGCATCTTTTAGGCATCTCAACAGATCACAGTCAGTAATTATTACTGTTATATAACTCAGGGATGGAGTGATCTTGTGAATCTTACAACTTCTGGGCACTCTAGGCCTTGTAGATTTCATTTATTTCCTGGGCCTTGCATGTTTCATCTATTTCTTGACTCTATGAGCCTCCCTCCAGGAGGATATGGTTACATAGCACTGCACCCCTTCCTCCATTTTTATATTCTTTTGGCTTCCTCTTATACAATGTTCTCTGATCCTTGAGGCACTATCACCTGATTGTGTCATTCCACCTATGGCTAAAGCATTGAGTCTATTTCATAGCAACAGTCTTCTTCTCCTCCTTCCCTTCCCCTTCCCCTTCCCCTTCCCCTTCCCCTTCCCCTTCCCCTTCCCCTTCCCCTTCCCCTTCCCCTTCCCCTTCCCCTTCCCCTTCCCCTTCCCCTCCTCCTCCTCCTCCTCCTCCTCCTCCTCCTTCTTCTTCTTCTTCTTTTTTTTTTTTTTTTTTTTTGAGACAGGGTTTCTCTGTATAGCCCTGGCTGTCCTGGAACTCAGAAATCCGCCTGCCTCTGCCTCCCAAGTGCGGGGATCAAAGGTGTGGGCCACCACCGCCCGGCTGCAACAGTCTTCTGAAGGCCTTGAGAAGTCTCTAAAGTATACCAACCATTGCAAAAAGAAGTCTTGACCAACTGCTAGCAGCAGAAATCCAAATTATTACAAGCAAATATTTAAAAGACAATTAGCTAGGCCTATCATCTGTTTAACAAAACAGTATCAGTGGCCACCCCACTGGGCCCATGAGCCTCTCTGTATTAGTCAGGGTTCTCTAGAGTCACAGAATGTATGGTATGTCTCTCTATATTGAGGGAATTTATTGTGATGACTTATAGTCTGTAGTCCAACTAACCCAACAATGGGCATCTGTGAATGAGAAGTCCAAGAATCTATTAATTGCTCAGTCCCACGAGGCTGGTTGTTTCAGCTGGTCTTCTGTAGAAGGAGGTTCCAACAGACGTGTTGGCAAGTAAATGCAAGCAGAGAAGAATGAATCTTCCATCTTCCAATGTATCGGCCTCCAGCAGAAGGTGTGGCCCAGATTAAACATGTTTACCACTTTAATCTGGACCTGGGATTTGCTGTATTCAGGCTGACCTTGAGCTCAGAGATCTCCTTGCCTCAGTCTCCTGGGATTAAAGGCATGTACTACCTTAGCCTGGGTCTAAGCTTTTCATGACCACTATACTTCAAGATTTCTGTGCCAAGTTCCAGGTTAGAAACTTGTGTCTTCCAGACTCAAGGTCTGGATCACAGGTGAACCCTCCAATTCTGGATTGTAGTTCATTCCAGATAGAGTCAAGTTGACAACCAGTAATAGCTATTACAGCCTCCAACCATAGACTTTTGCCATGACAGGAATTTTTGCCTGTGAAATGGTTGTTGAATTCAACAAGAAATCAACTGGTTGTTCCCATCACAACCCAGATATCAACAGTTGCCACTATTGTAACCAGTGGGCACACCTTACTTAGCATGTTAGAGTCTGTAGTTGGACAGGATCATTGGTGACAGTTTCTCCCCTGGGTAACTCCCATGGCACGTTATGGCACCATGAAAGCCAGCCAGAAGGAGGAGTTTCCAGAGCAACCTAAACCTGACTTCTTCATGTTTAAAGCCACTGCATGTAATGTCTTCAGCAGCAGGCACCTGTTGCGGCCCGCCCGCAGTCCACAACACGAACGGTTCACTGAGAAAGGCAGTTCAGGCTGAAAAGAGAGGAAACTAGACGGGGCGGAAGAAACAATGGAGCCAAGACAAATCCTGATCAAGACTCAATTTTATTAATTCCAGACACTCAGTTTATAAAGGAAGGGGGAGGGAACCCAATTTCCCGCCAAGTAACTCAGGGTCCAGTAGCAGGACGAACACGTGTGTGTGCCTCCAGGCAGCAAAGGCAGGTTCCAGCAGTGGGCGTGGCAGGATGAATGAGCCGGTAGCTCCACCCTTGAGCAGGCAGGTTCCAGGCTGGGGGAAGGGAGGCCACAGGCGCCATCCAGTTTTTGCATGCAACCAGGAGTAGTGTCAGAGCTTCCTTGGTTTGTGTAGCTCACCGTCCAACAATTTTCACCATCAACACACAGCAAGGCTGATTCCCACTCATGCAGGGTGCCTTCATTTGACCCCTTAACTGCTCTTCTGTATGTCTGTAAGATGGTTGTATTTACAGAGGTTGGGCAGGATCTGTAAGGTTCACCATTACTATCTCCATGCCAGTGCCGATTAGTATTGGACCGCTAAGGGGGTACCAGAAAAGCAGTGTTAGCAAGGTCCAAGCCAGCACCAGACAGTCACATCACTGCTCTCAGTTTCTTCATATGAGCAGGGACGGTGATGGGGGACACTACCCTGTCTAGGCTTCCATGACCCATTGACATTTTCAATGAGCTGTTGGCCTGATGCAGAGCTGGTATGCATCCACTCACGCCGGGTAGTCTTAGTGGGGCTAACTAGCATAGCTCAGCCTTGCTCAGGCCCATAGGCCTATGTTGTAGCCTGCCATGCTTTCTGCTAGAGCTGAGGCTCTGCTTCTGACAGACTCCAGGCCAGCACCATGGGCCTTACCTTTTCACTAATCTGTATCTGGCTGCTGAAAGGCCCCCAGGCTGGACAGATCACCTTTGCTTTCATGAAATAGAGGAGCAAAGACTGAACATGGAGACACTAACTGTCTGCCCCCTAGAACAACTTTACCTGCGCTGAATTATCACTTCTGTCTCCTGTGAACTGTTCTCAGGCCTTGAAGCCTTCTAGAAGCCAGGTAGCTCAGCAGTTAGCTTTCTATTACGTTTTTCCTTAGGAAATCCAATTTGACCCACACCTTGGTACATTTGCCTTTGAGGGACCCAAATGGACCCTGAGCCTGCTTTGTCTTCCTTCCTTGTGGAGAGCCGTGCTGCGAGCAATCGCCATTATAAGATGGCGCTGGCCTCCACTGTGCCTAACTAGTAAACAAGCCTTGTACGCAGGTGTGAGAGTGAACTCACGCCTAGTCACTGCCCATCTCGTGGCGTAGTAATGGGGTGATGGGCGAGCAACGAATCAGGAGCTGACATGCCACATCAGGTGCTGAAACGCCATGGCTGAGAGCTATATAAGCAACGCCATTTTCCGGGGTCTGGGTCTTTCCTCCTGAAGAAGCAATAAAGCTTTTGCTGCAGAAGATTCCGGTTGTCCGAGTATGTTCTTGCCGGCGAGAATGGTAGCTCGGGATAAGAGGCACCGAGGAACCCAGGAACTTTATACCATCACACCTGCGCAAGGGAGATCCCCCGTTCGCGGGGCGGAATCAGAACTGCAGGACATTAAGGTTCTATAAGGTATGTACAGTCTTGAAATTTCTCCAGAGTTAGACGCCCTTTTGATTGTTTTCACGGCAATTGTTCCTTCCCTTTCGGTTTCATTTTGCTTCCACCGCTGGAACTGCTGACTGGTTCTCAGTCACAGTCAGGCCTGGACAGTGACCAGTATTGCTGACTGGTTCTCAGTCGTGGTCAGGCCTGGACAGCAACCAGTATGGGAATCTCCCACTCTGTAGTAACGGCCTTACGGTCGGTCTTGAAGCAGTGTGGCCTGAAAATCGCCACTAAGACTATAGAGGGATTTGTCAGGGAGATAGACGGTGTGGTACCATGGTATGCTTGTTCAGGGTCATTAACTGTCGCCTCTTGGGAGAAACTGAAAGGAGATCTAGTTAGGGAACAGCAGAACGGCAAACTTAAAGCAGGGATCATGCCGTTGTGGAAATTGGTGAGATCGTGCTTAACAGATGAGGATTGTCAGCAAATGGTTGAAGCGGGGCAGAAAGTTTTGGATGAAATTCAAGACAGTCTATCAGAAACAGAGCAGGGAGAGAGAGTAAGAGCTGAGAGGAAACAAGGTGCACTGAAGAATAAAGGCCTTTCCATGGGCCTTGAGCCTGAGGAAATGAAATATAAGGGAAAAAATGCCCTGGGAGAGCTTAGAAAAAGGGATGGAAAGGGAGAGAAGAAGAGAGATCGAGCTGGGGAGGCACATAAGGAAAGGAGCCTCTACCCGCCATTAGATGAGTTCAAGGCACTAGCTGTCAGTAGCTTAGAATCGGATAAGGAACTTAGCTCCTCTGAGGAAACAGACTTAGAGGAAGAAGTGGCGCGCTATGAGGGAGAAAGATACCAGCCAGATGAAAGACGAGCTAATCAGTCACAGAATAACATAGAGAAAGCAAAAGCAGCTAGAGACAAATGTCAAATCACTGCGTGGTCTCTGAGCCCTCGACCTCTGGGTCCTAGTGCACCTCTGCTCTATGTGCAGAGGTATCATTCAGATTCATTCATTTCAAAAGAGGAACAGATAAAAGTGCAGCAAGCATTCCCAGTCTTTGAAGGCACCAATGGTGGACGCGTTCATGCCCTGGTGGAGTATATACAGATTAAAGAACTTGCGGAGGGGCTGGCGAGATGGCTCAGTGGGTAAGAGCACCCGACTGCTCTTCCGAAGGTCCAGAGTTCAAATCCCAGCAACCACATGGTGGCTCACAACCATCCGTACTGAGATCTGACGCCCTCTTCTGGTGCATCTGAAGACAGCTACAGTGTACTTACATATAATAAATAAATAAATAAATCTTTAAAAAAAAAAAACCAAAAACTTAACTACTTTAAAAAAAAAAAAAAGAAAGATATTTAAAAAAAAAAAAAAAAGAACTTGCGGAGTCAGTCCATAACTATGGAGTCAATGCCAACTTTACTGTAGCCCAAGTCGAAAGGCTTGAGACTCTGGCAATGACCCCCGGCGATTAGATGACCGTAGTAAAAGCCGCATCTCCTAACATGGGAATGTATTTAGAATGGAAAGCTTTAGAGTGTTTGGTAGTTCTAGAGGTCCTTGAAACTTTTCCGGGACCGCTCAATATTGTATCTGATTCCTTATATATGGTTAATGCAGTTAATACGCTTGAAGTTGCTGGCTTAATTAGACCCTCTAGCAAGCTTGCTCACATTTTTCAGCAAATTCAGTCAGCCCTGTTACATAGAAGACATCTTGTGTATATTACTCATGTTAGGGCTCATTCTGGCCTTCCTGGCCCCATGTCTCATGGAAATGACTTGGCAGACAAAGCCACTAGAATCGTGGCTGCTGCTCTGTCCTCGCAGGCAGAGGCTGCAAGGGAGTTTCATAAACGCTTCCACGTGACAGCTGAAACATTACGCCTCCGTTTCACTTTAACCAGGAAGGAAGCTCGTGACATTGTCACCCAATGTCAAAACTGTTGTCAATTTCTGCCTACTCCTCATGTAGGGGTAAACCCCCGAGGCATCAGGCCATTACAGGTCTGGCAAATGGATGTCACTCATATTTCCTCCTTTGGAAGAAATCAATATTTACATGTTTCCATTGACACCTGCTCTGGTGTTATGTTTGCTACACCTTTAACAGGTGAGAAAGCCTCTCATGTTATACAGCACTGTTTAGAAGCATGGAGTGCTTGGGGCAAGCCCACAATTCTTAAAACTGATAATGGGCCAGCATATACCTCTACTAAATTTCAGCAATTTTGTCATCAAATGGATGTCACTCACCTGACTGGCCTTCCTTATAATCCTCAAGGACAAGGCATTGTGGAACGTGCCCACCGTACACTCAAGTCTTATTTTATAAAACAAAAGGGGGGAGTTGATGAGACTCTGCCCTCAGTGCCAAGAGTAGCTGTATCTATGGCACTCTTTACACTTAATTTTTTGAATCTTGACAAGCAAGGTCGCTCTGCAGCCGATCGACATAGCTCAGACCCTGATAGACCAAAAGAAATGGTGAAATGGAAGGATGTCTTATCTGGTCTGTGGAAAGGCCTGGATCCTATTTTGATAAGATCCAGGGGAGCTGTTTGTGTTTTTCCACAGAGTGAAGACAACCCATTTTGGCTGCCGGAATGACTCACCCGCAAGATAGTAATCAAGGATGGTGTGGAAGATGCTGACCTCCCGAGGACTGCTCCTGATCCTGACAATGCTGAACTTGTCTCAGGTTCCTAGTATGATGGGCGAACAGAGATGGGCCATTCTCTCGACTTTCCCTAAACCAATGCCAGTTCGCCATGATGCTATAGTTTTTCCAAAATTCTTTACTACTAATAAGACATTAGATTTACCATATCTACCCTATGATCCTACCCGAGCACCATTAGGAGAAAATCGCTCTTTATTAGAACAGGGTTCTTTATGTTTTCAAATTAATGGACCAAGAAAATGTATTAACCTCACAGCTCGAGCTTTGGGGATGTTTAATGAGCACCGAGGAGGTTGGGTGAGCACAACCCAAGATACTTCCAACGCAGATATAACCTTTACAAATTGGACCTTCTGGCAGGAGGCAATTTGGGTTAATGGTACATTTCTACCACCTAACTTTTCAGACAAAGAACGTCCCCACCAACCAAAAATAGCCCCTCATTGTAGCTTGGAAGATGAAGGGCTGATCCTGTCTTGGTCTGATTGTCAATCCTCCATCACTCGTTGGGCAGATCAGAGTAAAACCTTTTCCTTTTCTCCCAACATGATGGCTGACCCAGAGAAGGAATTTGTTATGAAAAAGGGACTTTTCATACAGGACTTTAGAATGCATCCCTTTCACAAGTGGGTGCTTTGTGGAGTCAATGGCAGTTGTACAGAACTCAATCCTTTGATCTTTATCCAGGGAGGAGCAATTGGAAAGGCTTCTTTTACTGGCATCTCAAGATTTGCTCAGTATTGGGGAATACATGCTGCCTCCCTGGACTCTTATGGATATACTAATACCAGTGTAGAGATCACTGGGTTCAATAAAACTTTGGTAAACCAGATTAATTATCCACCTACCCCAGTCTGTGTTTACCCCCTTTCTTGTTTATTCTTTCAAATGATTCATTTGAAGTCTGTTCCAATGATTCTTCTTGGATTTCTCAATGTTGGGATGTAACAAAGGACACCCGTGCCATGGTGGCACGGATCCCACATTGGATCCCTGTTCCGGTGGAAATACCCTCCACCTTATCCCTGTTTCGACAAAAAAGAGATTTTGGCATTACTGCTGCTGTAATCATAGCAATTTCAGCCAGTGCAGCTGCTGCTATAGCTGCAGGTTACGCTATGGCTAGTACGGTTCAATCAGGCACAAAATTAAATTAGCTTTCAGCAGATCTGACTGATGCCATCACTGTCCAAACTTCTGCTAGTACCAAGTTAAAGGGAGGGCTGATGATTTTGAATCAGCGCCTTGACCTGGCGGAGGAACAGATAGGTGTCCTATACCAGTTGGCCCAGTTGGGTTGTGAAAGAAAATTGGGCGCTCTGTGTATTACCAGTGTCCAATATGAAAATTTTACTCATGCAGCTAATCTGTCTAGACAGTTTTCCTTGTATCTTGCAGGAAATTGGTCCAAGGGATTCGATGAGACTCTTGAGGCCCTGAGAGTGGCAGTTTTAAAGATCAACTCAACGTGAGTGGACCTGTCATTGACAGAGGGCCTCTCCTGGATTTCATCTGCATTTTCTTATTTTAAGGAATGGGTGGGGGTAGGTTTATTTGGTGTTGCCACCTGCTGTGGACTTGTGTTCATGCTCTGGTTGGTTTGCAAGCTCAGAACCCAACAAACAAATGACAAGGTTGTGCTAGCTCAAGCACTTGCTGCCATTGAACAAGGGGCCTCCCCCGAAATCTGGCTATCTATGCTCGAGAATTAGTTGACATTGGTGGCTGGCCTCTTTTGTAGAGTTCGCTCTAGGTCATTTAGTAGTTACTGTCACATAGCACTGCGGTATCCAGGGACAGGCAATTTTCCTCATGCACAGATCAACCTAAGACACGGGGCCCGGTGGCGATAGGTTTACCCTATGACAGGAAAGGCTGTGACATTAGAGGAACGACCTAAGACAGGAGCCACAGCAGATGGTCATAATTACACAGACCTAGTCCAGCCTCATTTTAATAAAATAAAAAGGGGGAGATGTGGAGAGCCATGCCACGAGCAATCGCCATTATAAGATGGCGCTGGCCTCCACTGTGCCTAACTAGTAAACAAGCCTTGTACGCAGGTGTGAGAGTGAATTCACGCCTAGTCACTGCCTATCTCGGGGTGTAGTAATGGGGTGATGGGCGAGCAACGAATCAGGAGCTGACATGCCACATCAGGTGCTGAAACGCCATGGCTGAGAGCTATATAAGCAACGCCATTTTCCGGGGTCTGGGTCTTTCCTCCTGAAGAAGCAATAAAGCTTTTGCTGCAGAAGATTCCGGTTGTCTGAGTGTGTTCTTGCTGTAGAGAACGGTAGCTCAGGACCCTTCCTTCCTTCCTTCCTTCCTTCCTTCCTTCCTTCCTTCCTTCCTTCCTTCCTTCCTTTTGCATGCTCTCTTGACTGCTTTAAAATTTTAGAAACTCAATTTACACATTGGTCTCAATATTTAGAATGGTCAGAGGCTCTCTTACCTCACAAAGATCACATCCTACTGATGCCTCATATCAGTCTGTATGTCCCTGTGCAGTTGGCCTCTCTTAGCTCTGCCATGCGTGTGGTCTTCTCTGACCTAGTGAGCTGGGCATCATTCGCTGCCTTGCTCATGCCTAATTCTCTCAGTAATGCTCATCCATCTTTTACTTCAGTTCCTGGTATTCATGGAACCATAACTGAGTGTCCTTAATAGCGCATACAAACCAGTCAATTGGAGGCTATTGACCTTTATGTTATGCTGTCTTTGTATTAAAAACAAAATTACATTGCCCAGTGCTTCTGGTCCCATGACAGTTAGATCCCATCATCCTGTGTCCTGTAGCTTAGGAATAACCCGGAGAGAGTCTCTCTCATTGCTTGTTTAAATGTTTTTCCTAATCTCAAGCCATTTAGATACAATGTAGTCTTTGAATTTAATGGTTTCTTGTACTAGACCATTATTATGGGACTCACTTGAGCACTGAATCCTATATTTCCCTCTCCTCTCTATTAAAGGTCGGACCTGAGAGCTATTGTCTATAATTCCCACCTCTGCCCACCTTTTCCTCCTCATTGTCTCTATGTAACCCTTCCCATCCGTTCCAAGGGTTGAGAGCCTAGGAAGGACTCTTTAGCCCGCATGTGACTTGAGCTTTCTTTCCCTTGTCTCCTGTCAGCCGAGAGAAACTTCAAACATCCCCCTTTCGATTTTCTCCAGTAAACCAGAAGCTAACACAGACATTAGCATCTGTGTGTCTTTGCCATGTAATTTACCTTACATGGGTAAGTTCTTTGTGGGAAGGTAGATAAACCTTAGCGTCAAGTCTTATCACTCCCACAAAGAGGGATGCGATAGACTCACAACCTGTTTATGATCATGTCCCCCCAATGCTATTTTCAAGGACTGCCACATATTCTCTGAACCATCATCAGTTTTAGGGCCACCTTCATGCAGTGGATCCCATTTACCCCATTACGTGCATGCCACTCATGACACACACACACACACACCACACACATGCACACACACAAACACACCACACACACTCTCTCAACACACACACACACACACACACACACACACACACACCACATACACCACACACACTCTCTCAACACACACACACACACACACACACACACACACACCCCCAACCATCCAATCAAGCAACTAAACAAAAAACGATGGTGTTTTGTGTTGACAGCTGCTTCTGAGCATGAGGCTTGCTCTGTAATACTTCATTGGAGAGCTCTGATTTATTTCCCCTAGAAGGCATCATTGCAAATAACTTCTTGTTGAGGGGATTTTGTGTCCATGTCTGTCTCTCAGTGCTGGGACCCCATCTGGTCTGAAGCTGTGCAGGCCTTGTGTGTGCCGTAATATTCATAGTCTCAGTGAATTCCTGTCATATGTGCATCAACCCTTTTGCATCTGGAAAAAGCTGTTTCCTTGAAGTCATTGGTTGTAGAAAATATTTAATCTCAACCAGGGGCTTCTACCCCTCTTTTGATCATTTAGTTTCTGGATAAAACACACACATGGCCTTTATATTTATAATAAGCCTCTATTATCACTAATGCTGGGCAGATATCTACCCTTCATGCTATTAAGATCTATGTCCTATTGATAACCGCAAGTTCTTACTTACTATGTTTCATCTGGGCTGTTCTTAACTCTGACTGGGAGCCCTCAGGGCCATGTTTTCATGACTTCTAACCCATAGTGTCTTTCTTGCCTCTTCCCCCTTTTCTCTCTCCATTTGTAGTTTCCTCTGACCCTTAAGCCTGGGAACTCTAAGCTCTGCCTATCTAAATTCTGCCCAGCTATAGGCTGTAGCCATTTTTATTCACCAATCAGAAATAACTTGGGGGCAAGGTCACATAACATCACTTGGGTCTAGTATGGACTCTCTGGGGTAGCCAGGCCTTGGGGGCTCACACTTAGCATTGCAATACATAGCAACAGAACAAACAGAGATCCCTGAGCCTTGAAGGAAGGGGTGTGATAAAGACATCCCACCTATGGCTCTCACTTTCTGCACATTGGAGTGAGTTTTCTGGAGGAGGCATTAGCAAACATCTTTTAAACCCTAAGGTAGAGAGAGCGCTCATAGTAAACCAAGGAAATTATTCTATCCAAGCCTAGCTGAGTAAACCAGTGATTTACTGTGGTTACTCACAGGCGTGTGGTAAGAGGTGACTTAAACAACACAAAAGGAAACCAGATGGGGACCTCTAAGTACCTCAAAGTGTGGATGGATCTTTCAAGCACATCCTGGGCTTCCTGCCTCAGTATGTATGGACCATAGTGTTTATCTCTTTCTTCTTCCTCCTCTTTTCCCTCTTCTTTTTAAAAACTTACTTATGTATACAATGTTCTGTCTGCATGAATGCCTGCACACTGGAAGAGGGCATTAGATCCCATTATATATGGTGGTGAGCCACCACGTGGTTGCTAGGAATTGAACTTAGGACCTCTTGGAAGAGCAGACAGTGCTCTTGATTATGGAGCCATCCCTCCTTGTCACACAGGTGGTGCTCGTGATTATGGAGCCATCTCTCCTTGTCACACAGGTGGTGCTCGTGATTATGGAGCCATCTCTCCTTGTCACACAGGTGGTGCTCATGATTATGGAGCCATCCCTCCTTGTCACACAGGTGGTGCTCGTGATTATGGAGCCATCCCTCCTTGTCACACAGGTGGTGCTCGTGATTATGGAGCCACCCCTCCTTGTCACACAGGTGGTGCTCGTGATTATGGAGCCACCCCTCCTTGTCACACAGGTGGTGCTCGTGATTATGGAGCCATCTCTCCTTGTCACATAGGTCAAGTGCTCTCCCTACTTTAAAAATAATATGAAAATTTTATTAATTCTTTGAGACCTTCATACTTGCATACTACACATTTGGATCTTACCCATCTCCTCCTCCTAACTCCTCCAAGGCCGGCCTGACTCTCCTGGCTTCTCTGCACTTTCCTCATTGCCAGCTGAGTTGAGATGGTTCTTTTCCTTTCCTTAGATAATGCTAGTGTAACAAGCAAACAAATGAAATTCATTCCTTGTCTTTTTGAGGCACGTGAGCTATTAAGGAACCTTCCAGATCTAGATTACAGCAGGCCCAGTGGCCTGGAAAAGCAAATGTCCAAGCAAGTGTCCAAGTCATTTCCTCTTGGCAGAGCAGGATTACCACTAATCCACTCTCGTCAGTCACGGCTGGATGGCTGCTCGCACTGTCAGGGGGTTCATGATGGGATAGATCTATGTTTTTCCCCATTTTTTTGGAAAAGCCATAAACAGGAGTAGGATAAAAAAATAAACATGAAAAAGACATCAAATTTTATTCCTGAGGTTGCACTCTGAGGAAGACCGTGGTAGATCTGTTAGGGCCTCAGCTGGATGGAATCAGGTGAGCTATTTAGCGTTTCTAGAGTTTAGCTTTTGCATCTTTGACGTGTTGCAACAATGCTTGCTATTGCTATTGAGCACCACATGGTTGTGGTCTAGGGAGAAGAGTCAAGTATGTCTCCCCAGGAGCCCAGTAATACGACAGCTTATTAATATACAGAAGAGGAATTGTGATATATTACACACCTTGCAGGTAGGAGGAAACCTGCGGAAGGAGAGGTAGTTAACTCTGGCTGATAGTGGACAAACCAGAACCAAACGAAAACCCAACTGGGGCTCCATACAGTGGTGCATGTGTGGAATCCCAGCCTCTGACAGGTGGAAGTGGGAGGACAGGAGTTCAAAGGTCAGCCTCTGCTAGTGAGTGACTGGGGTACTAGGGTTTGTTCTAAAAACCAACCAAATAACCAACCCACCCACCAACCAGACTACTTACCCAAAGAGAAAACAACAAAAGAATAATAAAACAAATTATCTTTGAACAATGCCCTGGAGAGGGGGGAGGAGAAGGAGGAGGGAGGGGGTAGGGGGGAGAGGAGCAGGAGTGGGAGGGGAGGGAGAAGGGGAGGGAGAGGGAGAGAGCAGAGAACAGAGTAGGCTGTTTCCGCCAAGTCGACAAGTCAGGTCTGTGAGTCTACGGAATATGGCCAGGGGTATGAGCTAAATACTATGAGCGCCAAAGACTAATTTGGACACGGTAACGCAGCCGTGCTGGAGCAGAACACGCTGCGACCTTCCATTTCCTCTGGCTCTTGTTGGGCCCCAGTTTAAAAAAAAAAGTCTCCTCAGCCTTTCTTTTTATTACATTTCCAAACCCATATGTTGAGAAAGCCGAGAGGAGCAGGGCAATCTTGACTTGGAGTTTGGAAAAAATGGGGAACATGGAAAGCTTACAGGAGGCCCCCAGAGCAGCCCCGTGCCAGCTTGATGACCTGTGGCTAATGTTCATAGGAGAGGCTCCAGTTACTTCCTGTAGCCCAAGACCCTGGAACATGCCTGCAGTAAAGTCCGCTCTGAATACTGGGAACAACCTACCACAAGGAGGAATTTGACAGCCAGACCAATGGAGCTGCAAGTTAGACGACTACCTCTTGGGCTGGCTTTGCTGTAAACACGAATTCAAAATTGCCCAGGGAAAATCTTGTGGCCTATTAATTCCCTCCTCGACCAGTCTGTTTTTACTCCTTCTGTGGGTTTACAGTTCGCTTCCTGGTCCCAAATCCAGGAATGGCTAGAACATCATAGCTACTTTGTAGATGATTAAAACCACAGGGGCCTGGGGCCATGGATCAGTTGGGTAGGGTGCTTGTGGGACAAACATGAGGACCTAAGTTCCATCCCTCAGCATCCATGCTAAAAGCCAGGCATGTATGACGCACAAGTTCCTGTAACCCTGGGGCACTGGGGGCAGAGACAGAGGGTCGCTGGGTTTTGCTGGCAGCTAGTCTAGCTCTAGGTTCAGTGAGAGAGAGACCTTGTCTCAAAGGAATAGTGTAGAGTGTATACAGTGATAAGCTTGGAGTCCTCCTGGGCCTCCATGTGGGTACACAGCTGCACAGAAATGGCATGTGTATTATGTCCTTTACCATGTACACATCTACACACCACCACCACCACTGGCACCTCTCACTCTCCTCTATCACCACCATCACCATCACCACCCCTCCCCCCACCACTCAGAAGCATCTCATTCCGGGGATCCAGGGGCCATGGCTTCCCATGTCTTTTCTCCATAGTGGAACGGAAGCCTTTTCTGCCTGTTTTTATACTCACTCCATTTCACAGGGAAGCATCAAGGGGTCACTTCAGCTGCTATAGATATATAAAGCCCAAACAGGCCCGGGGTGAAGGGGAGGAGCTGGGGTGGGGCCTGGGAAAGGGACAGACAGTCGAGCAGTGTGTCTCCCCAGAACTCAAGCTCCTTCCTGAAATGCACTAATCCCCGCAGGTCCAGACCTGGTGATTCTGACAGGTGCCTCTTCAGAGACATCTGCTCATCATTCCTCGTTGTCACAGGATGTAAGGTCCAGGGGCTGAGTGTCTACTGCTGTGACACAAAACCTGAGAGAACAACAGGATTTTTTTTTTTTTTTTTTTGGTTTTTTCGAGACAGGGTTTCTCTGTGTAGCCCTGGCTGTCCTGGCACTCACTTTGTAGACCAGGCTGGCCTCGAACTCAGAAATCCGCCTGCCTCTGCCTCCCGAGTAAGGATTTATCTCATACCTCGTTTTAGTAGTTTCAATCCATCCTGGCTGAGAGGGTGTGGCTCAGCTGAGACATTTACATCGTGCTGGCCAGGAAGCAGAGAGGGAGAGAGGGGAGTAGGAGAGGGGGAAAGGGAAGGGGGCGAGGGGAGAAACAAGTCTAGTCAGTTGTTCTTTCCCCTCTTGTGTCTCCTCAGGTCTTCAGCCTGTGGGATGGAGCCGTGCACAGTCAGACTGGGCCTTCTCCACTTAGTCAATACAGTCTAGAGAGCTCACAAAGGAAGAGCAGCAGTTCTGTGACCAAGGGGGGTGGGCTCCTTGCTTGCTGGGTGCCCTCCCTCCATGACTCCTGGGACATGCACAGATTTATCAAAAGAAAATAAACAATGCAGACGGTGTGAGGCGGCACACTGTGGCTTCAGGAACAGATGTAGGAGCTAATCCTATTTTGAGCTCATTGCAACCAGTAACGGTGACAAAAGGCAGGTGGGACATGGCATGCTATGTCGGCTTTCACCTGTCTACTTCCCTGTGTTTCTACACTGACCACCACTGCTCAAGGCTTAAGATGCTCTGATTTCCCCACTCTCCAGAGCCTTTGGTCACCATCATTCCAAATATCCTATATTTTATCGGGGTGGTGTGGCGCATTTGAATTATTTCTTAATTTTTATACAGAGTTAGCCATCCACATCCTCAGATTCAAGATGCTGTGAATCCAGAATATTTGAAAAAAGATCATAAGAATGTATATTTTTTGTCATTTTTCCTTAAGCAGTTGAGCTTATTTACATAACATTTACATTATATATCAGTGTCTTAGTTAGGTTTTCCATTGCTGTGAAGAGACACCATGACCAAGGCAGCTTCTATAAGGACAGCATTTAATTGGGGATGGGTTACAGGTTCAGAGGTTCAGTCCATTGTCAGCATGGCAGGAAGCATGGCAGTGTGCGGGCAGACATGGTGCTGGAGCCGAGAGTTCTATATCTTGATGTGCAGGCAGCAGAGGTCTGTGTGTAACACTGGGCATAGCTTGAAATGTAAGACCTCAAAACCCGACCCCACAGTGGCATACTTCCACCAACAAGGCCACACCTCTTAATCGTGCCAGTCCCTACGGCCAAGCATTCAAACACTTGAATTTATGGGGCCATTCCTATTCAAACCACCACAATTAGGTATGACAAACAGTAGAGCTGACTTAAAGAGCATGGGGCAATGCCCATAGACTCCATATGAATGCTACATTTTCTTTCTTTCTTCTTTCTTTTGGTTTTTCGAGGCAGGGTTTCTCTGTGTAGTCCTGGCTGTCCTGGAACTCACTCTGTAGACCAGGCTGGCCTCGAACTCAGAAATCCACCTGCCTCTGCCTCCCAAATGCTGGGATTAAGTGTGTGTACCACCACTGCCCAGCTTACACATGGCTTTATAGAAAGGGATTCAGGCATCTTTAGACTTTGGTATCTGTGAGGTCCTGGAAATAACCTTATTCAGATACTGTGAGACTACTGTATGCTAGTTGTTTCAATTTTTCTATTGTAAATATTATTAAAATTGGGAAGCATCCTGCATGCCCATTTCCCCATATTTTATTTTAGCTAGGGGACACTGTGTAGATTACACAGACAAGCACTGAGGACCATGTGCAGAGTCCCAGGAGGCAGCCGTCCAAGGAGCCTAGACTTGACATTTATCCTGCCTCCTTATCAATATGTATCAATATGTATCAATATGTATCAATCAATACATGTCAATACGATCTTCTCTATAGCTTTTTCACTTGTTTGTTTTCAGGGTCTCTCAAGTTATTTAGAATGTGTGGAAGTCAACCCCCCCTGCCCCCTCCCCCCGCCCATCTCCCCCTGCCCTGCCCTGGCCGCTGGTGAAGGGACCTGAAGATTTCATGACAAATTGTGTTGCTTGAATCCAAAGTGCTGCACCACAATTCTGGTTGGTGGGGGAGAAACCAAAGACTGTATGTGGTTTTTCCTTTTTATGCATCCAAATATCAAACACTTGCTTTTTTTTTTTTAAGATTTATTTATTTATTACATGTAAGTACCCTGTAGCTGTCTTCAGACACTCCAGAAGAGGGCGTCAGATCTCGTTACAGATGGTTGTGAGCCACAATGTGGTTGCTGGGATTTGAACTCTGGACCTTTGGAAGAGCAGTCAGGTACTCTTACCCACTGAGCCATCTCACCAGCCCCAAACACTTGCATTTTTGAGAGAGGGCCTTTCTGTGTAGCCCTGTCTCTCCTGGAGCTTACCCTGTAGACCAAACTGGCCTTGAATTCAGAGATCCACCTGCCTCTGCCTCCCAGGTACTGGCATTAAAAACATGCAACACCTAGTCTAGCTTTTGCTTCATCTTAAGTATTTATTTTCTTCCCCTTTCCTTTTCCTTCCATGGAGAGCCACAGTGCTTCTGTGCAAGCAGGCAGGAGAGACTTGTGCAAATGCAGAAAGTTTCAGAGTACGTGTGCCGGCTTCACTGTGACCCTGAAGATCATGTGCCAGAATCTATACCCTCAGAGCCCTGTTGTCCGCGGAGGTGGCATCTAATGGGCATATTTGGGTTATTGGGACTCTTCCTCATGAATAGCTTCATGCTGTTATTGTGACAATACATCCTTTATAAAATAAGGAGTTTTTCTGCTGCCCTCACCTCTGCTGTGGGATGCCTTCCACCTTGGGATGTCCCAGCAAGAGAGCCCTGGCCAGAGCCAACACCTTTACTATCCTCCCAGCCTCTACAACAATCTTGTCTAAACGTTTTTTTAGAAACAAAATTTTGACTTATTTCGATGCTGTGAGTGATATTACAGAATTTTAAAATAGTACCAGCCAGTTAAAATAGTACCAACCAGTACAGTCAGGCGCTGTGTGCCTGACAAAGAAGGCTAACCCCTGGGCTTCTCAGGGCAGCCCTAGTAGGAAACACAGGCTGCTTTTCTCTGTCTCACTCAGCACTGGGGAAGGAGTTTGGACAATGGTTGCTTTGTTAGCTAACTGCATGCTGATCCCTCTGCTACTAGGAGCCAGTGCGGGGAGACCCAACTCTCAGGAGTTGGCTGCTCTGCTGCAGACATCTTAATGACCCCAAACTTGTATTTTAATCCAGCAAGAAAGTCACTGTCAAAGAGAATGGTAATTAGTTGTGGGTTTTTAAATAATTTACGAACTTCAATAAGAACAAAATCCTAAAGTAGTAATGTGTTTCAAATTTGAATTTGTAACAGCTGGCCTCTTTTTGTCTGTTCTAAGTATAATTTTATTATTCTAAATATTTTTTTTGTGTTCAGAAAAAAGTTCTACCTTTATTTTAATGTTCTGGCCAATGCATTCCAAATTAGGTCCTAGTTCATGTGCATGTATTTTATTTTATTTTATTTTATTTTTTTCCTTTGGAGACAGTCTTTTGTAGCCCAGGCTAGCTTTGGACTCCTTCACGTCTTGGGTGCCAGGATTATAGAATCTGAATACCATGTACTACTTATATGTTTGTATCTTTAAAAAGAACTCCATACAGGACTAAGGTTTTTAAAATGGCAAATTTGCCAAACCAACATCTGCTTATCCCTTCAGAATATGTACATATATTCCAAGCTACATATAAATAGACAAATTTGAAATAAGCTTCTTCTAAAAGAAGCCTCATAAGCCAACTCCATTTCCCTGTCTGCCTTCCTCTCTCCCTCTCTTCCCTTCTCTCTCCCTTTCTTCTTCCTCCTTCCCTTTGTTCCTCTCTCTCCCTTGCTCCTCTCCTCTTTCCTCTTTCCTCTCTCTCTCCTTTTTTCTTCCTTCCCCTTGAATTTTCTTTCATAGGTGCGAGAGAAAGCACCCCCCCTTGTGTCTGTACCCCAAGCTTGAAAGGGCAATGCTGGGATTTGAATAAAAGTCCCTTGTAGGCTTATTTGTGTCTTGAGTTCTTGATCACTTGGTGCTAATGTGAAGGCTGTGGGGTTTTTAGGAGGTAGGACCTGACTGGAGGGACCTAGCTCTCTCCTCCAGCCACGTGAAGACCTACTACCTTTGTTGGTGTCCCGAGGGATCCTTACTGTGAGGGACTGAAGTCCCTCTGAAACCATGAGCCCAAATAAGTTCTTTCTCTCTAAGGTTGTTTCTCTCAGGTATTTTGGTCACAGCGACGCAAACAAAAATAACACAGAAAGTTGGTTTGACAGAGGTAGGGCCATGCTCACAAACCCAGCTATCTGCTTCTTAGGACTTTGGAAGCCGCTTTTAGATGAATGTTGAAGAGTTTAGAGATTTGAGCCAGAGAAGCTTGAGAATGCTGTAAGCTGAGCTTAATGAGCCATTCTGGTGGGAGTTCAGACTGGAATGCTGATGGAGGTTATGATGGCTGATCTTGACTGTCAACCTGACCCTCCTAGGAAAAGAGAACCTCAGGTGAAGAATTGTCACTATTAGATTGGCCTGTGACCTATCTGTGGGACGTTTTCTTGTCTGATGCTCCGCGGGTATGCCACATGAGTGTCCAGCTCACTGAGGGCGTTTCCATCCCTATGAAGGTGGGCCTGAGCCGAATGTGAGTCTGGAGCAAGCTAGTAAACAGCATTCATCCATGGTCTCTGCTTCAGTTCCTATCTCCAGGCTTCTGCCGTGTGTTTCTGCCTTGGCTTCCCTTGACGGACTGTAACCTGCAACAGTAAACAAACTAGGATGGAAGTGTAGACAGGAGAGACATCTCTTGAGGTATCACACAGGAACAATGACTACCAGGAACTAAACTGGAGGTCATTTTAACTCCATCACTATCAGCCTGCCTCTGGACCATGCCCTGAAAATGGAGTCATTCTGAATTAAAAAGTAACAGACTAGAAATTGTCAGTGAGAATTTCAAGACAGCTTAACAGGCTATTTCTGACTGCTTTGAGCCAGGTATATACTAAGAATTATGAAACAACGAGCAGTAAGAAGAAGAAAAAAGATGTTTGTATAGGAAAAGTGTGTTTAACACAGACAAAGCAAAGTGGTTGCAACTGTGAGAACATTATTAGACAGAAGCTGTATGCTCTGAACTATGACCATAGGCAAGGTCACAGAGCCACGTGGAACCTTCCCAGGAGTAAAAATGCAAACCCATGAGAAAGACTTTCCACTTGAAGAGAGTCGCAGCGCTGTTCTGATTTAGCGGGGCTGCCCGGTAAAGGCTTGATTTATTTATTTATTTATTTATTTATTTATTTATTTATTTATTTAATCAGTTCAGTCACTACATCTGTGGTACAAGTGTTCCGGACTCCACAAATATTCTGCTATCTTTAGCTGACAGTGGACGTGTCCGTGGGGTGTTACCTTTGCAAGCACAGAGAGCATTAGAGTTGTAGTCACGGGGGCTTACACCAACTGTGATGGCTATTCATGGTTGTCAAATCTATGTACATCTGGAATTAACTAAAAACCCCCAAAATGGAGGAACACACCTGTGAGGGATTTTTACTTAATTTGAAGTGGGAAGTTCTATTTCTAGTCCAGATCTTTAAGGTGGGGAGATACACTTTTAACCCAGATCTTTTGAGGTGGGAAGACCCACCTCTCATCTGGGCCATACTTTCCGCTGGAAGTCTAGGTGAAAACATGAAAGAAGGATGTTGGCCCTCTCTTTGACTGCTTGCCTTTGATTCTTTCACTGGCATTAGAGCTAACACCTTCATGATTTCAGAATATACTGAAAGCAGCTGAGACATCCAGCCTTGTGGACCGAACAATGAATTCATTCTTGGATGTTCCATTGGTAGAAAGCCACTGTTGGATTAGCTGGACCACAGCCTGTAAGTCAGTCTAATAAATTACACACACACACACACACACACACACACACACACACACACACCGCACACTCATTCTACAAGTTCTGTTCCTCTAGAGAACCCAGTCCCCCCATCTTTCCTTTTCCTCTTCCTCTTACCTTCCCACCTTCTTCCTCCCTCCACTTCTCCTTTTTGCCCAACCCCCATTGTCTCCCACTTCTTTTTATTCTCTGAGATGTTGGGGATGGAAGCCAGGACTTTGTGTCTGTTAGGCAAATGCCCTCCCACTGAGCTATGCCGGACTGTGCCAGTTTGTTTTCCTTTTAGCATTTCTGTATAAGTGCATATCAAACTGGATAAAAGAAGCTGTTGGGACCTGAATGGAGGGGCTTGTGAGTCCTTCTTGACCCAGTCCCTGAATATTTGTGTGCCATTGTCAGGGCTCTTGAGACATGGTCTGGAGTCTATTCATTTAAAAAGTTGACTTTGGAATCTCTCTGGAACACACCAATTCAACTCCTTCCTGTATCTCTCCTGCTACTCAGTTGAAATACACACTATATCTGACTAGCAAACAGCAATGCACCTTCGGCTTAGGAAATGTGGCTATTCATCTAGGCAGGTGTTCAAAGTAAACCATCTCTCAGAGGCAACATGTACAGAACAAGGGAAAGTTTGTTCAAATCTGCCATTTTGTTTCCAATGAAGAATGGAAGCCAGAAGATGGTAGACAGGCAGCTGGCACCTGGGGGATGAAATGTCTGGAACAAAGAAAGCATCTGCAGCTCATATCCTGATTTATCCCTGGGGTCTGAGCAGGAGGCCGGGCTCATAATACATACTTTCCTCTCTTTGAAAAGAGTCTGGGTTGGGCCACATGACACGTGGAAGCTGACCTTAGAACGCTGCTCAGGAGGTTGGCTTGTGTGGTTGATATAAAGCTGTGGAGAAGGTCACCAGGCCAAGTCCTCACAATGCCAAACCTGGTCTCCATAGCTTCCAATTCATTCCAAACTAATGGGAAACACGTGTCGAAATGGAATTCTTCTTAAGATTCAAATTTACCTCGAGAGTTTTTTTTTTCCCCATACCATTTTGATTTATAATCCTACGGCTCAAATCTCTTAATTTGTCAGTATACAAATGTCCTAAACAAATATTTTAAAAGTTAAACCATGCCGGGCGTGGTGGCGCACGCCTTAAATCCCAGCACTCGGGAGGCAGAGGCAGGCGGATTTCTGAGTTCGAGGCCAGCCTGGTCTACAGAGTGAGTTCCAGGACAGCCAGGACTACACAGAGAAACCCTGTCTCAAAAAACCAAAAAAAAAAAAAAAAAAAAAAAAAAAAAAAAAAAAGTTAAACCATTATGAGGAGCAAGCAGTAAGTTGCATCATGGTTTTCAGAGTTAAGGCAGGTGAGGAGCCTAAAGCAGACAGCTTAGTGTGGGACTTCTCACTGCCCAATCATGAGGGCTGTCCTCATGGTCTGTACTTCATGACTATGGAAATGATCAGAGGAGATATGTGAAGGCAGTTGACAGATAGATCCCAGCCATACAACAGCCAGTTGCCATGAGATAAGCTGATCCAGTGTTGACAGAGGTTCTGATTTCCCAGTATATGCTGCAATTTCATGTTTTCACGGTCATATTTAAAATTTGTAAATTAAGGATGTAAATATACCATGGTCCAAAAATACCTATAAAGATCCAGCCTGGCTAGGGGATAGTCAGAATCATGGGTGGGTCATTGGGGTGAACATTTATATAGCTGCAGAGTCTCGCTGCCCTTGAAGATAATTTGGGGTTCAGTGGAGCTAAAGGCACACATGCCATCTCCACTTCCTCTAGTTGATATGCAGCAGAGATGTAGCTCCATGACTGGAAAAGTCTGTCTTGCTGCCACTGTGTCTCATGTAGCTGAACCACAGGAGGCCAATGTCAATCTGTCTTCTAGATCAAGATTAAGGAAGAAAGAGGGAGGAATGGAGGGAGGGAGGGAAGATCAGAAGACTTCTAGATTTGACCAAATAGGAGTAAAATGTTTGCAAACTATTTATCATACTCATCAAAATGGCTGCATAGATATCAAAGTACATTTCAGAATGAAGTCAGTGAACTGAAATACATAACGTCATAATCATAAAGGGACCAATTTATCAAAAGGTCTGTTTAATCATGACCATTAAAGCATCCAGAAGAGGGAGCTTTGGAACACATAACCTAAAAACTGACAGATGTGGAAGGAAGAACAGACTCACCATGGTCCTGTCAGAGACCTCAATGTACTCTTCTCAGAAATGAACAGATGTAGCCGAGGGAAAAGCTGGCACAGACATGGAGAAGAGCTGAGCGACACCAAGAAGCAACTTGGTTTTGACATCTACAGAATGATCCGCCCAGCAACAGGATCGTACACATTCTTGTCACAGACAACATTTATTAAGACAACCCATGCACAAGCCTAGAAAAGAAGCCTCCATACATCAAAGAGGATTCTAGTTACACATGTTTTCTGACCCAGTGGAATTGAATTTGACATCAATAACAGAAAGAGCTCTACAGCATCGCCATATCTTGGAAACTAAAAAAATACACTTCTTGTCTCTTCCCTACCACTCCTTTACTGTGGGATGGAGTGGGAGTGGGGGCGATACCCTTCCATCTGCTCCTCCACCTGTGGTTAGGAGAGCTGGCCCTGAGGTCTTGGGAAGGAGAGAGCTAGCACCTAGGAGAGTGGGCCCTGTGTCTCATGGGGTAACACAGTGGAGCTGGCCCTGATGCCAAAGGCACAGGTGAGCCAGCCCTGAGTGTGTGTGAGTGGAGAGCTGGCCTAGCCCCTTCCTGGCCGCAGCACTTGGGAGAGTGGGCTCCAAACCTCAAATGGGCAGCACAGTGGAGCTGGCTCTCTGCAGGGCCGTGGGTGTGTGGGAAGAGGGGAGTAAGAGAGTGCCCATGTCTCACCAGATGTGGGAGGACAGTTGGACGCTTTCCATGCGGCCCCGGGTGTGTTAGGCCACTGGCCCCACACGGCAAGTGGTGGACAAGGGGCAGCCCCAGGTACCAGGTTCTCAGTCTCCGGCATCCCAACCTGGATATGGCAGCTGAGAACAGAATAGGGGCCCTGGAGCAGCACTCGGCCCCAGAGGGGAAAGGAGGAGAAGGCAGAGGGAGAGGGGGCGCTGGGTGGTTCCCATACAGGTGAGAGTCCTTAGTCTGGTCCATGGCCGCAATAGGAAGGCCTCCTGGCAGGAGGTTAGACACTGCTCGTTAAGAGAAAGCCTATCCTGCTGGGCAGTGGTGGCACATGCCTTTAATCCCAGCACTTTGGAGGCAGAGGCAGGCTGATTTCTGAGTTCGAGGCCAGCCTGGACTACAGAGTGAGTTCCAGGATAGTCAGGGCTACACAGAGAAACCCTGTCTTGAAAAAACCAAAAGAAAAAAAAAAGAGAGAGAGAAAGCCTATCCCATCGTTCAAGCACGGAGGGCCTTGATAAACAGAGACAGTCTATAGTTTTAGAGCTTTATTGTAGAAAGGCAGGGGGAAAGAAGAGAAGGTAGAAAGAGAGAGGGAGAGGCTGGCCTTGGCCATGAGGAGAGAAGGGAGAGAGAGAGAAAGAGAGAGAGAGAGGGAGGAAAGGCTAGAGAGTAAGAGAGGCAAAAGCTTAGAGAGAGGTGGGAAGGGAAAGAGAGAGAAGGAGGGCTAGAGAGTAAGAAAGCTTAAAGAGAGTGAGGAGGGGCCAAACAGCCCCTCTTATAGTGGGCTTTGTTATCTTGCTGTTGCTAGGTAACTGTGCGGAGGAGTCTAGCCAGAATGCCATTGTCTAGTGACTGCTAGCCACATGCCTCTCTTGTGGGCGCTGTGGGGGTTTTAGCTTTGACAGGAGCCAGGGGTTCAGGAGACATGACTGAACACCTTCCATCCCATGTAGGTGGGAATTCCCACCAATCGGATACCACTGGGGTTCAAGACCTCAGCTCAACTGGAGACTAGGCTGTCTGTGCATAGCCCATTGTCCCACAGCTTTAGAGGGGTGGGTGCTGGTGAGCTGGTCCCTAGTACATGAGAGCAGGAGAGCCGACCCTGCCTCCTGCTGATGGCAGCACTGGGTGGCTTAGCCGGAGCAGGGCTGGAGAGCTTGCCCTGGTTGTGTAGATTCAGGAGAACTGGCAGGCTGCTCAGGTCAGCTACCACTCAGGCCTAAATCCAGGGCTCTGAGTTGGCCCACCTTAAAGTTTATATCCTCTGTGAACTGTTGGAGCATGTGAAAGGGCCAATCTGCTGATCCAAAGTTGCAGGATCTTCATGACACGGGGCAACAACAGGATAACTGAGAGGAGTCCCAGTGAGTCCTTGAATTGGGCCAATGACTCAGTGCAATGAACATTTACAAGTGAAGATGTTTGGACAGAGTGGTAGACTGTGGAACACACTGTAACATACTACAGCTTCCATGACAAGATGTTTTCTATGCTTTTTATTTTGTTTATTTCTTTGTGTGTTTTCAGTTTTCTTTTAGGGGAAGGTTGCAAGGGCAAAGGGCAGATCTGAGGGGACAGGGAGATAAGTGGGATTGGGTGCATGGTGTGAAACTCATGAAGAATCAATAAAAAGAAAGAAGAAAATGCTCTGCAGCCTGATCTCATGGAGGCGTGTTCTCAGTTGCGGTTCTCCCCTTTCAGATGACTCTAATTTGTGTGTCAAGTTGACATAAAACTATCCAGGACAGTGTCTGTCCACTTAAGAGAAATGCTTAAGACAGTTTTGTTTTGTTTTGTTCTTATATTAAAAAAATACCAGAGATTCAAACCATAATAGATTAAAAACTTCATCAGACATAACCGAGTCACCTGATATGCAGATTAAATTTCCATCCAGGTCCCAGTTCCGCATTCAGGTTATGTTCTGTGTCACAAACCAAAGATCCCACGCCACAGCTGCAGTCCTTGAACATATTAAAGTCAATGCCTGTCCCCTTTGTACTCACGTCATTCCACTGAGAATAGGTCTGTCTGGTGTAGCAGTTTTCTGTGCCTACCAGCCAGCCACACATATTTACTACAGAAATATGGGCAGAACTGCTTCTGTGGGTTAGGAGAGTCTGTGTTTCTCACTTTTGGAAGGATTTGAAGAAAGGGAATAGGGAGGAGGCCGTCTACCAACCAGAGGAAGACGGCATCTTTAATCTCCAAACGATTCTTCTTGGAAAACTCCAGGAAGGCTTTGGTAAGTATCTGAGCTAAGACTTCCTACGAAGATTATATTTCAGTATGGAGCATACCGGGCACTAATCCTTGAGACAGCAATCCACAACTCAGTGAGCAAAAGTTCCACGCTTCTAGTGTTCAGACATAAAGAAAGCTCGGGTTGTACTTTAGAGTTTAGCCGCAAAGGTCACAGCCATACTGAGACTGGCTGTCATTGTGAACTCGAGACCCCAGGGGGAAGAATATCCATATCCACATTAAAAGCCTATCAGGCTGATTGATCAGCATTTCCATGATTGTGGAGAATTATTTCTCATCTGGAATCAACTAACCCCAGACTATCTTAACCCCTTAATGGCCATGCATTATCCACCTCTGTGTGTGACCCAACTTCTTTGTGACTACTAACTGAATCATTCTATAATGTATTTATAGACCACTAACTTTCACCAACTAAAAGCCAACAATGTCATCAGGTAGCACCTGGGCCCTCTAATAGGATTTCCCTCCGTTACTTTAACCCACCTACCCGGTGTGTCAATCGATGCATTTAAACATTGATTTGATTTGTGACTTCCTTTTATCTTGTAATTATAAAACCTCAAAAAACAAACTGTTAGCACATTGGAAGATGGCGTCAGGGTAACATGAATCTCTGTCCTGAACCACGGTCATGCACTTCTGTCTTCAGAGCAAACTCTTGTTCCCTTTGAGGTGAGAGCTGGTTTTATGTGGTGTCTCAGCCCCCAGAGAAGGGTGGGATATTGTACTTAGCAGTCAGGAGATAGTCACAGTGTGTGTCTGAGGCTCATGTTTAATTGTTACTTGCCAGAAACATGTTCCTTAAGAATTCTGAAGTGATGGAAGGCCACCAAGGTGACTTGACGGCCGCAGGAAAGCAGGGGTAACTTGGCGACCAGGAACAGCAGAGTTCTTGACCACTTACAAGCCTTTTGTCAAACATGAGGTTTCATGATACATGCCAGAGTATCGAACACCTTGAAAAGCCTGGCAGAAGCTGGATCCCAGGGATCCCAGGACAGGCTACATGGTAATGAATATCAACATGGCAGGTGTGATATTCAGAAGGAGCTTCACACACACACACACACACACACACACACACACACACACAGACACACACACAGACACATACACACACACATACACACACACACACACACACACACACACACACACACACGTATGTATACCATACATACAGTATCAAGCCATGTCAAGGTTCAGTAAGAGACTGTCTCAAGGGACTATGGCAGAGAGTGATATGGTAGGGCAACCAACATCTTTCTCTCGCCTGTGTGTGTGAATGGGCACACACATTACACATGTGTACTTACACCGTATGCTCACACATTGATGCATACAAAACAATAAACACTAAAGAAGAATGTACCTGAAGATGGCTCTGGAACAAGATGCTAATAACATTAGAGAGATTAAATTTGAAAGCAGAATACACTTCTGGGGGTGGGGGTTGGAGGGTGGTGGTGGGAGTCTGCTGTCCCTGGGCTCCCATAGCCAAAGAGTATCTCTCTCTTTCTCTGGCTTCTCAGGTCTCAAGACTGAGGGATCCTTCCCTGTGACTATTATGTAGGATCACATAACTGGCAAGAGGGCAACGTGACTCCCTTGGTGCATTTCTCAATTTCGGTTCAAATGTTCTGTCTTTTGGTCAGGAATGATGGCCTCCAGTCTCCTGGGTTTGCTGTCCTCACCTATGTGAGTGAAGACTTTGAGAGGCAAGAAGAGGGTGTCTTAGCTCTTTTGTTGCTTTGTTAAACATCAAGACTGAAAGTGACTTGGGGGAGGGGAGGAATTTATTTTATCTTACTCCCCCAGATCATTAATTGATCCAGATCACAGTCATTTCTGGAGGGAAGTCAGGGAAGGAACTCAGGCAGGAGCTGAAGCAGGAATTATGGAAGGTGCTGCTTACTGGCTTACTCCATGGTTCACACCTCATCTCTTACAGCCCAGGAAACTTGCCTAGGGATGGTGCAATGGGCTGGGCCCTCCCACACCAACCATCCATCAATCTCTCACAGACATGGGCACCAGCCAACTTGATTGAGGAAATTCTTTAGCTGAGGTTCTCTCTTCCTAGGTGACTTTAGTTTGTGTCAGGTTGACAATAAAACTAGTCAGGATGGAGGGTTAAAGGATATGGAGTTGGGAGGGATGTTAGTGAGCAGAGGCAGAGGAGGAGAAGTTGGTTCCATAATGTACTCAGGATGCATGAGGTCAGAGCTGGAGCTCAGTGTGGTTATCTGCATAAAGGAACAACCACACATTTCAAAAGATACAAGTAGGGGCTGGAGAGATGGCTCAGCGGTTAAGAGCACTGACTGCTCTTCCAAAGATCCTGAGTAACTATCATATAAAAATCAGTGTGAAAAAAGTCCCATAATGCTAAAATGGCAAAGCCCAACTCTACCCTTTAATCTCCTGGATTACTTTACTGCAGTTTAGACTTAGTTTGAATTAGTGATAACATCTGAAGTCGTCAAGTAGGACCATTTTCCAGTGATTCTTGTATCTTCCCTTTTGATGTCCCCAAAGCCAGCAGACAGGTGCATAGGCTTCAGACATCCACCGTGGCATGAGACACAGACAGTAAGGACATCCCTGCACTGAGGCTGCTGTTGGGGGTCACTTGGTCTCATCTACAGCAGAGTGGCTGGGATGCTGCTTCAGCAAGGCACAGGCTGTGTCTCTGGCTAGTCTTTCCCTGGAAATATCATCACTGCTGGTCAGCCAGGCATGAGCTGAAGCAGGTTGGGCATCATGGGCCACATACATTGTTCCTCCCTCCTGACTTTCCCGGGGTCCTGCAGGGCATGGATCTTGAAGGATGAAGTGGAGAAATAAGAGTTTAGCCTTTGTCGGAGTGTTTCCTACTAGCAGTTTTCCTAGCTAGAAACAGATGTTCTGCTGGCGTGCTGGCCAACGTCAGAATATAAAGAAAACCGCGGTGTACAGCGTTCAAGGCATTCCCAGCTCTGGGTCTCGGCTCACAGCAGCTTCTCACATGCCTTAAAAAACAGAGAGGAAACCAGCCCTTTCCTGTTCTGCATTTTGAGGCCTTAAATCAACGTTGGTCCGGTGGCTTCCTGAGGCAGGGTGAGGCTGGCTCTCTTCTGAGCTTCCATTCAGTCTTTCTCTTTTGTAGTGCAGCCGTGCATTTGTGGGAAGGGGCTGGGAGAATTTTGGCAGCTCCAGTGGAGAAATTCTATAACTTGTCCATGGGAGCCAAAGGGTTTGAGTTCCCAGCTGGCCCATGACTAGAGTAGCATAGGCAGAGGTGAGTGGCAGAGGTCTCAAGTTGGCATTCAACTCCCAAGTTCTGGATTATCGGTAGCTGCCCAGTATTCTAGAAGCTAATGCTTAGGATAGTGTCTGGGTGGATCCATAGAAGAAAAAATACAAGAAAGGACTGAGAAAGGGGGAGGGAAGAAAGGAGAGGGAGAGGGAGATATCCTGAGGGAACTTGTGTATGCCCACACACTGTTCCTGTTGCCTTTTAAAATTCTTTGTCACGGTTAAAACATGGCTCCCATTGCAAAGGGGATATAAGACATATAAATAGTTATGGCCCAGTGACAGTGATTCAATCCAACCTAGAGACCTTGTTCCAATGTGGTAACAATCTTATTAAGTTTTTATGGTTACAAAACAAGAGAAAGACATAAACCAAGCCAAATTTCAAATCCATTGGTAGAAACATCAGTTAGGCAGGCTACAGTATGGATGCTTCTCTGCTACTGGCCTAAGACATCATCTAGTGACATTCTAGTCTCTGGCTTGGTGGAAGCCAGGATTCTGTTAGTACATTTCAGAGAGATTTGCCTAATACACACCAGGTTGGATCTTAGATCACACAGACTTGGATGATAGGGGTATTAAGGAGGTGTATTAGTTTGTGTCTATGTCACTGTGATAGAACATTCTGACCAAAAGCAACTAGGGGGAAGGAATGGATTTGTTTGGCTGATACGTCCACGTCACAGTCTATCCTTGAGGGAAGTCAGGGCAGGAACTCTAAGCAGGAACCTGGAGACAGGAACTGAAGCAGAGACAATGAAGGCGCTCTGCACAGTGGCTTGTTCTTCATGGATTGTTCAGCTTGCTTTCTTATATAAGCTAGGTCTACCTGCCCAGGAGTGATACTGCCCACAGTGAGCGGGGCCCTCCAACATTAATCATTCATCAAGAAAATGCTCTGCAGAGTTGTCATAGGCCAATGTGATGGAGACAATTCTTCCACTGAGGTTCGTTCTTAGGTGTCTTTCTGTAGTTTGTGTCAAGATGACAAAAACAAAGCAGCGTAGGGGATGAAGACTGCCCAAAATAATTCAGCTCTTGATGTGCAATATTCCAGTTCTCCACAATCTTGGAAGTTCCAATCAATCAACTGATTGATTGATTGATCGATCAATAAACCAACCAACCAACCAACCAACCAACCAACCAACCAATCAGCTTGTAGGACCTTTAACTCAGGTGTGGACTGAAATCCTTCTCCAGGAATTTTAGTCCACAGCTTGGTGCTCCTGAGTCAGAGATTTTTTTTCTAGGACAAACAAGCAGGACATCATGCCTTAGAGAGCGCCTAGTTTGATCTTACACTTTGATGGAGGATCATGGCAGAGAGAAATTAAACATTAGACATTCCTGACCTAGTTTATGGAGCCAAGAGTAGCATCTTCCTCTCTATACTGTCCCAAGTTCTGAAGTGTCCTGTCCCCTGCCTCCTGGAGTGCACAGGGTGCAGGGCTTGGACGGGCTTGGTCAGGCTCTTTGCTGCCATCATGGTTCTATGCACGCTGTCCTCTCTCAGACCCACCCTCCTCTGTCCTGGTCAAACAGCCTATGACACTGTGACCTCCACATAAGACACAACACTTCACTTACGGGTTCAGTTTACTAACTCTCAAAAGGTTGATTTACAGGGATGGGAATTCACACCAAAGGGGCACAAGCTTCCCAGGTCATAGAAGCCTTTGTCCTATTCTGAGAATCCATGGGTGCTGTCTTATGCTCTTCCCTCCAGCCAACGCCTCCCTGCTGTTCCTCCAGCGTGTGTCCTCCCTTTCCCACGAGTGGCAGTTTGAACTAGAATGGCCTCCATGGGCTCACTGTTTGAATGCTTGGTCCCTGGCAGCCTGCCCGTTGCTCCTCGCCATGGTGTTCATGGTGTTCATACTCTGAAACTGTAAGCAAGCCCCCCAGTCAAATACTTTAGCTTGCAAGTTGCCCTCCTCACCCAGTCTTTTCACAGCAATAGAAAGGTAACTAAGACACCACCTCTGGCACCCTCACAAGAGAGGTGACATTTTATATTTCATCAACACTTCTCTTTCCAACTTAACTTTTTTTTTTAAAGATTTATTTATTTATTTTCTGTATATGAGTACACACTGTTGCTGTACAGATGGGTGTGAGCCTTCATCTGGTTGTTGGGAATTGAATTTAGGACCTCTGCCCACTCTGGTCAACCCTGCTCGCTCCGGTAGACCCTGCTCGTTCTGCTCCAAAGATTTATTTATTATTATACATAAGTACACTGTATCTGTCTTCAGACACACCAGAAGAGGGCGTCAGATCTCATTACCGGTGGTTGTGAGCCACCATGTGGTTGCTGGGATTTGAACTCAGGACCTCTGGAAGAGCAGCCAGTGCTCTTACCTGCTGAGCCATCTCATCAGCCCCCCAATTTAACTTTTGATTGCCTTTAAGTAAAAGTCCACAAAGAGAGCTGGCAAGACGCCCACCATCTTTATTCCTGGGGACTGAACTCAGGTCATTAGGCCTGTGTTCCTTCACCACGTGAGCAGTTTTGCCAGCCCTACAAGATTTTAAGTGTAAACAAACATGAAGATTTTAGAAAAAAAACTTCGCCTTTACTGAAGAGGTTCAAAAATCCAACAAAGACAACACCTTAGTTTCTGAGGCAGATCCCTCTTTCCCCAGCCTTGCAACAGAAACGTCTTCAATCTGGTCCCTTTGCTGGATGCTTACCCTCCTTCCCACGTGGAACTGCAATTCGAGCTTAGGACAAGAGCTGCACTCTCTTCATTTGAGAGAAACAGCTTCATCTACACTCCCTAGCTTCACTTGGCAAGAGTGCGTTTGATTCTCTTTACTTTGATAGTTATTTCTCCTGTGATTTCTGGTTTTAAATATCATGTAGCCATTAGCACGCTTAACTCTTTACTAACTTTAATTTCTAGAATAAACGTTTAAAAGCCATCAATTGCTGAAGAGATGGCTCAGTGGTTAAGAGCACTGGCTGCTCTTCTGGAGGCCCTGAGTTCAAATCCCAGAAACCACATGGTGGCTCACAACCATCTGTAATGAGATATGATGTCCTCTTCTGGTATGTCTGAAGACAGTGATGTTGTACTCATATACATAAAATAAATAAATCTTTAAAAGCCATCAATTGTGAGCAAACTGACAACTCTATCAATTATAACTTTTAGAATTGTGTAGTTCCTTGGAATGTGATTTTCCTGGATGGTACAGGACATATTTGCTAATAGACTCAAATGAGTATAATAAGGAGCCCAAGAAATGACTTGTGAGTCAGACATAAGGTCACACTTTTTCCCCCTGTGTTCCTATGAGTCAGAAGGACAAAAGGAAATTCAGCTGTTTTTTTTTTTTTTTTTTTTTTTGAGACAGGGTTTCTCTGTGTAGCCTTGGCTGTCCTGGAACTCACTCTGTAGACCAGGCTGGCCTCAAACGCAGAGATCTGCCTGCCTCTGCTTCCCAAGTGCTGGGATTAAAGGTGTGCGCCACCACTGCCAGGCAGGAAAAGGGAGAAAGAAATCTTCTTAGATGCTTTGGAAGCAACACAAGGAAAGTCTCTCTAGCGGAAGTAGGGTGTCCTTAGTTAGAGATTAACTGACAGTGTTTGACTGTTATACCTAGCTTTTGCTGTTCACTCTGGACTTTGGTCTATTTCCTTTTAAAAAGTTGAACTCAAGACTGCAGAACTGTGTGGGTCTAATGGGTTCTCAATTAGAAATTTTAATAACCGCAAAATCTTAAGCTCATACTTAGATTCTGTCCCCACACCCCATCACCCAGCTGAGGTGTTTTATGCATGTGCTATTTGCTTTCTTGGTAGGTTTGGATCTGTAGTAGCCATCTTGAATTTGCTATGCTGCAAATTTGATTTTCCTCCTAACACACACCTCAGTGCTTGGCATCACTATCTTCCGTGGTGAATTATTCAAAACTCTAGAGGTCTCTCAGCTGCTTACATTCACAGTCTCCATAAACCCTTCTATAAGAACTATAAAACATGGAAACTACTATGCTCTGTGTGATACTCCTAATGGCCCCTTACTCTGCTCTTACAGCCCCAGGATGGGCTGACTTGGCACCCCCCACCGGAGATGATGCCACTTTCTTACACTGCCCTCTGGTGACTTTAAAAAATAATTTTTACATTCATTTATGTATGTACATATGTATGTATGTGTATATATATATACATATATATATATATATATATATGTTTATTTATTTATTTATTGTGTGTACATGTGCCATAGTTAATGGGAAAGGTCGAAGGACAACCTGTAGGAGTTGGTTCTTCCACCACGTGGGTCCTGGGGAATCGAACTCAGGCCTTCAGGTTTGGTGGCTTATTGAGCTTAGCCATCTTACCTGGCCTCTTTCAGTGATTTTTAGCTCCATCTTATCTAGAAATCAGGTCTTTGCAGATGCAGTCAGAGTGTAAAGCTACTCTGTTGTAAGGCTGGCCTCTGTTTCAGTCTGATTAGATTTATAACAAGAGTAGAGAAGACACAGAGGTGCACAGGCAGTACGGGGTGGGACAGCAAATGAGGCACTTCTATAAGGAGATGGTGCCACAAGCAATGAGTGCCTAAATTACCTGAAACTGGGGAGAGGCAAGGAAGGATTCTGCTTCTCGGGGCACCGGAGGCAGCATGATCCTTCCAATCCCAGGCTTCTTTATTATAAAATAAAATATGATTTTTATTAACTCTAAGAATTTCACACATGCTTACAATGTATTCTGATTCCATTCCCTCCCTAAAAGTCCTCCCCATAATTCCCCTCAGTTCCATCCCCAACTCTCTTAACTTCATTACTTCTGTTTCTGTCTCTCTGCCTCTCTTTCTCTGTCTCTTCCCTCTCTGTCTCTTTCTCTGTTTCTCTCTGTCTTCTGTCTCTGTCTCTCTCAATTTATCCCACGGAGTCTAACTTGTGTTGCCCATAAACTCATGCGTGATCCTGGGTTTCTAACGTCCAGCAGTGCAGACATACCTTTCGGTTGTGTCAAGCCCTCCCGAGCTAAGCCCAGCTCTCTCTGACCTCATCTCCACAGCTCGCTGCCCTCAACCCTGTCTTCAGCATTGCTGTTACACTTTATTTCTATATGAACACAGCTTGTCAACGTGGGGCCTTTCACTTACTGATCCTGTGGCCCCCAAGAGCTTAGTTGGAAGCACTCGTCATCCTGTCTCATCTGAGTTCACACAGATTTGCATAGGAGTTTGATGAAAATCCCAAGACGGCCTAAGTTTAACCATAGGCTAAGGCTGGAGGAGAGAAGAGAGACATTATTTTAGTAAATAGCTCTGGATTATTTTAGTAAATAGCTCTCCAATGAGAAGATGGACAAGGGGCCGAGGGGGAACAAAATCAAAAGCAACGAGCCAGCCCCATGCTCCTTGCCCAGTGTTGAATCCCTGACTCTCTAAATTGAGGTCAGCCATTGCCCCCTGCCATAAAACCAACCACCAAAAGGCATGAGCTGCCCTTGACATACCTTTTCAAGGATAAGAAGACTGCCTGACTCACAATGTCTCACCCCTCTAATCTGTAGATGTTCAATGTAAACTGCCCATGTACTTACATCTCCTCAGAGCTTCACTATAGAATACTGTGGTTTCTCTGATCTATCAAGGCTGTTGGTGGCTTTGGAAACTAGGCCAAGATTGGTTCTCCCATTGTAGGGGTAACAACGTAACAAACCTTGTTTCCATGATCTCTTGATCTCTTACGTTTTAACTTCCCAGGGTTAGACAAAGTGACATGCTCTGGAGATACCTGGGATGCCCCTGCAATGTCACCTAGGGCCTGCCTAGAAGGGCCTTGTACCTGCCCCGTGATCATTTGGATGTTATTATTATTTTTTAATTGGTTAGATTTGTTCTTTGCTGACTTCCTACATTCTCGCCCTTCCTTGCTGGCCTTCCCTGTAGATCTCTCTGTGGCTCCCACCACAGGGGGGCCTCCAAGTACTGGGAAACATCTCAACCCATAGGAGTTTGTCTCCTTAAAGATGGCTTCTTTTTATTTCCTCCCGTATTTTGTTCCTCCTTCTAAGAAGGACAGAAGCATCCACACTTTGGTCTTCCTTTCCTGTGAAGGCTCAATGTCCCAGTGTAGGGGAATGCCAGGGCAGGGAGGTGGGAGTGGGTGGGTGGGAGAACACCCTCGTAGAAACAGGGGAGGGGGGGTTTCAGTGGGGGTGGGGGACAGGAAAGGGGATAACATTTGAAATGCAAATAAAGAAAATAGCCAATGGGAAAAAAAATAAAAACAAAATAGGTAAATGAAAAAAAAAAAAAGAAAGCTGCTTTTTTTTCTTCCTTCCATTGGGGATAAACACAAGGGCCTTTTGCTTTGGTTTTGAAGAATTTCCTGATCATCCTTTAAAAATTTATCTGTAGGTGCCAGTGAGATGGCCCAGCAGATAAAGCCAACCATCGTTAAGCCTGATGACCTGAGTTCTGATCCTAAGAACTCACGGGGTGGGAGGCGAGTATCAGCCTCTTTAAGTTGCCCTCTGACCTCCACAGGTGCGCGCTGGGATCCTCCCCTGAGCCATGAGTGTGTGCACATGCCCCCCAATAATAATAATAATAATAATAATAATAATAATAATAATAATAATAGTAATAATTTAAAAAGTCAAGATTAAATTGTGTGTGTGTGCAGGACAAGAGGGAGAGACTTATGAGAGTGGAAGGAGACGTCTTAAGGGTGAAGAGGCTAAGGAATGCTTGTGATAGGAAAGTTAAGAGGAGGCCTATTACCGACTGCTCTTCTGAAGGTCCTGAGTTCAAATCCCAGCAACCACATGGTGTGGCTCACAACCATCCGTAATGAGATCTGACACCCTCTTCTGGTGCATCTGAAGACAGCTGCAGTGTACTTAGATACAATAATAAATAAATCTTTAAACAAAACAAAGAGGAGGCCTATTTGGAGGGAAGGAGGCAGGGGCTGTGGAAAGGAAGGAAGGAGAGGGAAATGGAGGAGAGGGAATAAAGGACAATGTATAATACATATAATGAATGTATAATGTATTATGAAAATGACACACCAAAGCCCATTATCTTGTATGCTAACTTAAAGAATTAATAATAAAATGGCAGTTGATTGAACACAAAGTATCTGGATGTTATTCTTCTTCCCAGTACGGCTGGGCAGGTGCTTTCCTCCCAAGACCTCCTGAGGTGTTTAAAGACAGAGGCTTCCGCTTGGATGAAAGCTCTCTATTCTTTTTGAAAATGCTCGCAGCCTCCTGTGCAGAACACTAAACAGGATTCTTTATTAGGTATTAGTCATCCCACTGCCCGAGAGAGAAAGGCTTCCCTCCACTCTAGGACTTCCTCTTGTCTGACCCTGGCGCACCCACATCCTGATACAATGGGATATAGCATTTTTAGTCTCCAGACAAGATTTCAGAATACCCCCAGAGATCTTCTACCTCACACCCACCTAATTCCATGGAGGCAACTGCTGCTACCCTCCATCTGACCTTTATCCTTCTGCTCAGACAATTGCTCAAATTGCTTCTGTCAACTTGGGACTTTCCAGAAGCCACACACTCACAGGAAAGGCTCTGTGTCAGTGTGTGGGGTCTCTGAGCTCATCATCCTTAGGCCACCATGCCCTCCTTGTTAAGAACAGTGGCCCCCTTCCAGGCTCACAACCTGGCCAAGGCCACTTAGGAAACAGAAAAGGGAAACCAGTTAACACATGCATGCACTGCAGACATATGCACCCCCCAAACATACACATACACACATATGTACACATTAAACATACACATACAAACACACATATGTACACATTAAAAATATGGAAACAGTTTAAGCTACAAAGTGCAAACTTTCAACATTGGGATATAGGTATCATGTGTGGTCTACTGCAAAATGCCAGTAAAAAAGATAAATATTATTTAACTTCCTACCTCAATTCTTGGCTCCCCTTCCCTTGGGAAAGTACTCTCCCAAAATGTACAGTAGACAAATATTTTATGCCTTGACTCAGTTTCTCCTCTACAGCTAGCAACAAATAGTCACACAGCCTCATAATGCAAAGGGCATCGTCCTAAGTGCTCATATATTCATTTATTCAGTCTCAACAGTCCTGTGAAGATGGGTGCCAATATTATCCTCATTTTATATGTGACAGAATTTAGGACCAGAAAGGTTAAAGAATACATACAAAGGCACACATCCGGTTCAAGGCAGTGCTAGCTGGAGTGTCCAGGATGTGTAGGCTCAGAGCATGCCCATCCATGGCTGGGTGGCTTGAGGTGGCTCTTACGGCACAGGGAAGCTGAATGCACATCCTCTGTTCCCGAGAAAGCATAGGTTACCGGGTGCTAACAGTTCACCAGGCTTTATGGGAACCTCCTCAGATGTATTTCCTATTCATAACCACCCCAGCTCTTTCCAACTGCAGCTTTTTATCCTAGAGTATAAGTTAGAGGTTCGGAGTTGTTTTTCTTTGAGTTGCTTAGTGATCAGTAAATCTAACGATTGCTTCCACTTGGGATGGCTGACTATCTATACTAGGTGAACACGATGAGCCAGCCTAAACAAATGAGATGCAACAATAGCATTTTCTTTGAGCTATACTATAAACTCTATGCTAGAGAGATTTCAGACATCCATGGGGAAAAAAATCTCATATCAAACAAGTTTGCATTCTTTTCTGTTATTTTTACATTACAGAATTTACTTTAGTATACCCCTGCCCAGCTTTTGGCTGAAGTTGCCAGAAAGTCTGTGGTGAATTTCTGTGGTTCCTTAACATAATTGCTCTCCCTTAGGTGTCTGCTGTATTATTTCTTTTTCCTAGTGCCTCTTGAGTCTGTACAAACACTATTCTCTCTCTCTCTCTCTCTCTCTCTCTCTCTCTCTCTCTCTCTCTCTCTCCTGCTAGTAGAGGAATTAACATGCACTTGGAATGAATGCACTCTCTCATGGACATTAGCACAGTAAAGACCCAGATCAGTGTTCCCTGGGCAGGAGAGGAACCTTCTGCCAGCAGAGTATGATGGGTGGGCTGGCTGCAATGCACCCATGGGTAACGGGAAGGTCCTAGTTCCTTTTGGAAAATAAGGTTCAAGCAAAGATCAAGAGGCAGAATAGTGGGAGAAGTGTCCCAAACACAGAGAAAATAGAGTGTTGTATAAAGAGAGAAGGAAGGGCAAGCTAGCACAGTGGCTCATGTCCACAATCCCAGCATCAGGGAGACATTGGCAAAAGGATTGCTGTGAGTCTGAGGGCAGCTTGAACTACACAGTGAATTCCAGGCCAGCCTGAGCCTCTTAGAAAGACCTTGCTTCAAAGCAAAACAAAAATAAATGAGCACTCGCAAACAAACAAACACAATCAGGTTAGAGCAGTTGAAGCATAGTGGAGTTGGTGTGGGAAGACTGGGCCCCATTGGTGGGAAGGAGCTAAGCAGGCTCTTGTTGGCTGTGTCTGAATTCTTGCCTTTGCAGGACAATGGGAAGCTGTTGTGATTTTTCAGTCAAGGGACCAGAAGGCATACAGAGAGAATGAACAAGCGAAATGTTAAGAAGCCAGTGCAGGCCGTGAGATATGTACCGATGGTGGTGCCAGCCACGGTGGTAGATGTGGAGGTGAGGAGAGAAGAGGGTGGGGGTGGGACAGGCACTTTGAAGATAAAGCCTGCATGGGGATCTTTGGGTTCAGGGGTGTGGATCTACTGACTTCTTTGCCATCCAAGGACATTGAAGTCTGTCTTTTTGTATCTTGGGGTGATGAACAATCAGGCTGGGTGTGTCAAAGCCAGGGACTGCGGGCTGGCATTCTATGGTTAGGTGTGGCCTGGCACCCTTTACTGGGGAAGTTGGTTGCTTTTACTACTGCTTTAGTTGGCATTGTTTTATTCATTCATTCATTCATTCATTCATTTTTGAAAATTAGTGAAACAACAAACCAGGGCCAATTGGACATTATTAAATTCTTTAATAATAAACCCCACAAATAATATCCTATTTGTTGAAAACATTGGCAGTTTAAGATCTCCATTAGATTACTGAAAAAAAAAAGGATGTATTTTTTTATTCTATGTGTATGAGTGTTTTGTCTGTATAAATGTATGTGTGCCATGTGCATGCAGTGCCCATGGGGGTCAGAAAAAGGTGCTAGATTCCCCTGAAACTGGAGTTGTGGATGATTGTAGCCATGTGGGTGCTGGGAACTGAACCAGGTCCTGTGCAACACAGCCAATGCTCTTAACCACTGAGCCATTTCTCCAGTCCCCTCAGTAGATTATTAGACAAGATTTATCCTGAAATTAACAATGAGGAAACTTATAAAGCACATGTATTTTATTAAAAGCTCAGATTTGAGTAAGTATATGTTAATTTTGGTGGTCTGGGTAATATCCTATTTGGGAAATAGGGGCTCTTAGCGGCCTTTAAGCATAGTGAGTTTGTGAATCAGGCCTTCTGGGAAGATGAGCTGGGTATTAATCCAACTTGACTTCTAACCAAGGGAGTTATTTCCTGAGGGTTGCTGTAAAGACCATCTGTGTCTCCAGGCATTCCTTTCAGTGTGCCTGATTGTTCTCCCTTCCTGAGCCTTTAAGGTTTCAGTGGCTCAAGTTTTCTCAGGCCTTCGATCAGCTGCAAGAGAGAACAGTGTGTTCTGCCAGGAGGCTTAGGATGGTCTCAGGTTGGTGCCTCTTTCTTACACCTCGATTCAGCTTAGAGCTTAGGCAGGACTCTAGGCCCCCATGTTCTCTGACTAACAAAGTTCCTTCATCTACATTCTGTCTCTAGTCTCTCCTGGGGAGATGATTGCCAGCTTGGTGGGGGACGGGCTTTCAGGGAGAACCAGGGAAGGCAGGCACAGTGCTACATGAGTGAGTGAATGCTTTGGTGAGTTTTTTTCTGGCTCTGCAGCTAGAGGGTTTACGGTAAGGCTGCTTGCTACTTTGTAACTGCAATTTTGCTACTGTTATGAATCACACAGTGAATACCTGTGTTTTCCAATGGTGTTAGGCAACCCCTGCGAAAGGCTCATTTAACCCTACAAAGGGGTCACAACCCACAGGTTGAGAACCACTGTGAGTCTAGCCCCCTCTTAGCTGTTTTCCCTGGAAACTCTTTCCTGTTATTCCACACTTTGCTATATTGTTTAAAAATCTGGAACAAAAGTAGGTTTCACAGCTATTAATTTCCTCTGGAATAATAGTGTTATCTTCCTCATTTGTTATTATTCTTAGATTATTGCCTGGTAACTAATTTCTTTTTTGCATCTCCCCGTTGGTTACCAGCTTCTTCGTTTTTTCAGTGATGAGAATTCAGCTCCGTGCTGCTGAAGCAGGTGGTGAGATGTACAGACTTGGTAAGCGGGGAAAGGTGGGACCACAGAGGAACCTGTGTTGTCAGGGCTTGTTCTTGTCGCCCTCCTCACCCCACCTCTCTTTGTTGGCTTTATCCTCTTAGTACAGGTGGGCGTCCCTGTGTGGTAGGTAATGTGGGGGCAGGTACACCTGGCTGCACCCTTCTTTAGGCTCATTCATCCCAGCAATTGTCTAATGAACTTGGCTGCCCTTTGTCCCTGGTTCTCTGGAGGAAGCTTCTAAAACCCTTGGAATTTCCTGAGCAAAAGAGGAGTGTCTTTGTTATTCGTTGTGGGCTGCTGGACCACACCTGAGTTTATAGCAAAGAGGTGACTCATGCTTGGCCTTTAGATCACAGTTCAGGATGGGGCTGGTCTTGTTGGAGAGCTAATGCCACCTGTGAGGCCAGTGTAGGCTGTGATGCTAACTGGACCTCCTGGGAGGGGAGAGCCCAGTGGCTCCCACAAGCCTAATTACATAAAGAACCCCATGAAAAGTTGATTCTTAGATGCCAATGTCCTGGGAGGCTGAGCTGCTCTAAGGTTGTGGATTGCTAGGTTTGGAACCCTTCTAGACATCACCCCATGAGTCTCCCACTTTGGTCTGGATTTATTCCGTCTTGTGATATTAAAACTGTTTTCCTGAGGTCTATGAGTGGTTCTAGGGGACTATGAAAGCCAAGAAGGTCACAGAAACCTCTAAGTTAATTTTTTAAACTTTACTTTTATTTTATTTTGTGTGTGAGTGTTTTGTGTGTGCATGTGTGTATGTGCAGTGCATGCATGCCTGATGCCCATGTAGGTCAGGCATCACCCCACACAGCTCTCCCTTTGGTCTTGATTTATTTTCTAGAATTGGGGTTGGAAATGGTTGTGAGCCACTATGTGGGTGCTGGGAACTGAACCCTGGTTCTCTGTAAGAAGAGCAAGAGCTCTTAACCACTGAGCCACTTCTCTAGCTCCCAGACCTTTGGAGTTTTAGTAGTTGGTTAGAAGTGTGTGGTGTGAGGTTGGGACAGGCCACCCCTGAGTTGCAGCTGAAGTAGGAAGTGAGGGCAGGCTATGGGGATTGTTCTAACCTGTGTGTGACAAGGGGCTAGCCCAGGAGAGAACTGCATGCTAACCACTTGGCAAAAGAAGAGGTAGATGTCTTTTTTTTTTTTCTTCCCCTTAGCATCCAAAAACAAAAACAAATGAACAAACAAACAAAACCCCAAAACCCCAAAACCTTTCACACAGGACTTTGGAGAGACTGAATAATGCTGTCACCTTTGAAACTTGAACCAGTTTCCTCCTCGGTTGGAGGAGGGGCAGCTCTGTGGGGGAGGGGCAGGCTGCACTGAGAGAATGTGGAAAGTGCCTCTCATGGTGGACTCGGATCCTTATCTGACCTGCATGCTGCAGTGTCCACAAACATACGCATGCCGTTTACATCTGTCTGTTCCTTTAACTTGTGTCCCTATGGCTAGTGCTGGCTGACGGATTGGAACAGAACGGGATGAGAGCCGGTTTCAAGTGATGGTACTGAGAAGCAGGGTTCTCTTCCACCTCTCTCTTGCTGATGTGCTCTTGGCCTTGTGTTCATACGGTGTACCATAAGGTCAGAGAGAGGTCACCCAGACATGAGATCTTTACCATAGTAAAGTCAGCTAGGTCTGGAAGTTGTAATGGGCTCATAGCTGGTCCCCAAAGACAGCTCTGTAACCTGTAAGTATGACCTTCGTGGGGAAAAGGTCTTTGTAGGTGTAATGACTGTGAGAACCTTGAGTGTCTTTTGGGTTACCTGAGTGAACCCTAACAGCCACCAGGAAGCATCATTATAACGTTTAGATTTAAAAAGGAAGGAAAATAGAAAGTGGAGCTCCTCCCATTCCTCCAGCTCCTCCCACTCCATCAGCTCCTCCCACTCCTCCAGCTCCTCCCACTCCATCACCTCCTCCCACTCCATCACCTCCTCCCACTCCTCCAGCTCCTCCCACTCCATCACCTCCTCCCACTCCTCCAGCTCCTCCCATTCTTCCCAGTCCTCCTTTCCCTACATCTTTCTTCCACGAAGGCTTTTGTCTCTTCATATGAGAACAAATGACTGGATTTAGGGCTTACATTAGTTTTTTTTTTTTTTTTTCTCATTGCTTTGACAAAATCCCCGACAAGAAGCCAACTCAAGAAGGAAGAGCATATTTTGTCGCACAGTTTGGTGTTCCAGTCCATAACAGTAGGGAATCAGTGGCAGGCTTGTAAAGTGGCTCAGTTCACTGCCACCCAAGTCAGGAAGCAGAGAGTTATGGATGCGCATGCTCAACTCAGTTTCTCCTTTTTACTCAGCTGAGGACCCCAGCCCATGGGATGGCGTGCCTAGAGGCTTGCCTCCCAGGTGACTCTAGATCCTATATTAACCCTTACCAGTATTAACCGTCAGGGTATATTGGCTCTATGCAGAGAGTCAAGCATGATCTCGTTATCACCTTTCCAGTTAAGATCACACTCAGTGTCTGCGTAGACATTTCCGTTGAGGGTCTTCCTAATCCATTACAGACACCAAAGACTGATAGCCAGACTAGGGTCGGTGATATCTCCAAAATGCAGGTTCAGTTAAAAAAATTATCTTATGAACAATTGTTATCGAAACAACATTTTCTGTAGGAAATGTGGAATCTACCTTCCTGTGAGTACAGGGACTGATCAGTTGGTGCTTATAGAAAATACAAGGTCTATGCCTGCCTGGGAATTGTTTGTGTTGATTCAACATCAGGCTGAACATACGTCCTATCTGCTCATTGCTGTCTTGACTTTGTGTTATTGTCTGGAATGTCAACAGTGTCTGACATGCCATTCTGCCATGATGATTTGATTAATTTCCCTTCAGAGGATTTGGTGCTAGCTTAATAGATTGTCACTAACCCCAGGCTCCACATAAATAAAAGAAGATGACAGATATGACATGTTTACTTATGAAATTGAACACAGGCCCAGTGTTGACTTAAATGCCATTCTAACTACCTCAAAGCCTGATGACTTGTTGTTTAGTTGAGTAGAACTATATTACGGCTCTTTAAAATTTTGATAACTCAAACCCAAAATAATGCATTAATTTCTCTAAAGAAGTAGGGGCATTTAGAAAACAACAGAATTTTAAATATTAATTTTATGGTGTGTATGTCATTGGATAGAACCATGGGTTTTATAGCCATGTTTCCATAAAAGGGCATCATGTGTGTTGACTGTTCCCACCTCTTCCTTTTCTCCCTTGCCTTCTATCATTATTCCAATCCATTCCCCTGTAGCTGCACTTTCTTTCAAGTTTCATGTACATATGTGATTTGATATATCCATGTAACGCCTAGGATTCACAAGTGAGAGAAAACATGATTTTTGTTATTCCGTTTAATTTGATGATGCCCCATTAGTTATGTTTATCCCTGCAAACAGCTTAGAGCCATTCTTGTTTATGACTGACTAAAGCTCCATTGTGTACCGATACCACATTTCCATTATGCACTTGGGTGTCGTTGGGCTCTGGGGCTGCATCGAGGTCTTGGCCTTTGTGACCAGTGAAGCTGTAAACTCAGATATGCAAGCATCTCTGTGCTGTGTTAGCGTAGAGTCCTTTGGGCTCTATATACCCAAGGGTGGTGTATGTGGGTCACATGACACCATCGGGTATGATTTTAGTCTTTTGAGGAGCCTCCATACTGATTTCCACAGTGGTGGGACTGGTTGCTAGCCCCATTATCAATAGAAAATTCTATTTTCTTAATAATTAAAAAGGTTTAAATTATTTTAAAAAATGAAATTATTCAGAATAACTGTTTTTGAATTTATGTGTGTATTTTGCCTATATGTGTGCATGCATGTACATCATGTATGTCCTTGGTGCCTGCAGAGGTCAGAAGAAGGCGTCAGATCCCCTGGAACTAGACCTGTGAATGGTAGTGAGCCACTTTGTGGGTGCTGGGAACTGAAACTGGATCCTCTTCAAGAGCAACAAGTGCTTTCAATTGCTGAGCCATCTCTCCAGCCCCAGAATCAATGTTGAAGTCAAACTTAACAAAAAATAATGGTGACTGTACAATGGCGACTAAGGTGGAAAAATTCCCTCCGTATTCTGTACACTTGCCTGCCGCCCCAGGCTCTGCACCTGATTGCTACCTAAGTTTCATCTTAGGTAGCACAAAGATAGAGTGTAGAGTAGTTGAAGTCTACACTCCCTTCCAGCTCTAATATCCCGTGACTCTACAGACAGACCTGCTTTACAACAGACCACACAGGTGAAAGTAAACGGTGGGAATACAGCTCACCTCTGGGAGCATGCAGCAGCAGGCCCTCACAACAGAATCACAAGCAAGGGCAGACAGTGCACTAAAACAATTGAAACAGAAACTTGAGACTGGGGTGGGGGAGGGGCGCTGATTCGTTTCTAATATGTGCTTTCCCTCTTCCCTGGCAAACTAGCTCTGAACTGAAGAAGTAGGAGCTGCAGGCTGCTTTTGGACTCTTGTGCTTGGAATCCTAGGCTCTTTCTGAGAACACCCTGATGTATCATTTTTCCCATTCTCTCTCTGAGGACTTGAGTGGAGGCTGTGGCCCTTCCTGTGTGTGCACAAATGGCAGAAACATGACAGCCCTTTAGCAGCAGTAGAGCCTGCCCACAGGGCATGTCCAAGGAGAAGGAAGCCAGTCTAAGGAATAGCATGCTTAGGACAAACTGGAAGAAGGGAGGTCTTGGATGCTTTCCTAGGAATGAGAACATACAGCCACTTTCTTTTTGCCAGAACAATAATCTATAGCTCAAGGAATGACATTGTATTCCTTAGCCAGGGCTTCCCACACTCAGGCCCAGGGGACTTCATGTGGTCACATGTCACTTCATGTGACAACTGACTTTGCCATGATAAATAACTTGTTGGCAAAGGACCTACCAGACAGAACCCAGTGTCCTATGTTTTAGAGAAATCCATGTATAGAAACAAGAAACAATTTGGAGCAGCTTAAAATATTTTTCTTATTTATTTTTAAACTTTTCCTTATTGTTGTATTTGACAGTGTTTAGAGATGAACAAGTCACACAGATCTATGCCTTTCTCACTTGGAAGAGCCTATGGGACTGATTGGTCTGTCTCCATGGGAGCCATTAGTAAACAGAGGTCCACCCCAGAGCTCTTTCCAAGTGTATGGGCCATGGATGCTACACGGTGCCTTTGAGTGTTTCCATGATCACACGATCCCTGTGATATGATCTTCAAAGAACCCAGGATGCTATCAAAAGTCATTTGTTTTCCTCTATGACCCAGGAGAGCCTCGCTTCACTGAGAACAAGCATGAATAGTGGCACCTCAGTGACAGACTGGAGACTGGCTGCAGAAGGGTTAGTATTGAAGAAAGCTGTCTGCTGGGAAGCCTGATTTCAAAGGAGGCAGTGCCAGCGAGGGGGCTTTGAGGGATCAGGTAAACGTAATGAGGAAGGAAGGGTGAAGAGGCCAGCAATATGTAATCAGGAGTGGGATGAAGCCGTGAGTGACACTCCTGTCTGTTTCCTCTCAAATCTCATAGCTTGGGTGTGGGCCAGATGATAAATGCTCCAGCAGTCTCTCAAGTCATAATTGCTTTGCAGACATATGTATCTGTGTTGAATTCACAGTCTCTATGTTAGATACTCTTAGTCCCATCTCCTGTTAGATACAGTTATCTGCTGCTCTCTGAATCTGCTGGATCCTGATTAATGTGTGTTTATTTATACTTCACTTAGAATAAATCCCAGTGAGAACTACTTCTGCCTTTACCAGCAGTGGTCTTGTCTCAGGTACAAAAGGAAAGAACCCCATGGATGTAGTGGAGACAGGGCAAAGCATCCACTAGAGCACCCGGGACCATCCTTGGCTTATATGACATGCATAAATCATGCCAGATGTCATTGTTGCTGCATCTGAGGAGAGGAAAAAGCTTTGCCTAATTATCAGAGATTTAGAGACATTTGGATAGAGTATACATACATTTATATCAAACTTGAAGACTTAGAGAAACAAATTAAAATATAGATGGATAGAAGCCATTGGACCTTTATGGGTTAGAGTAGCTGGATGATGGGCAGTTTTGGAAGTGAAATATCCTAAGACCCATACAGTGGAGAATTGGTCTGAAGCTACAGGAGCTATAGGTGGAGATAGTGGGTGGAGCCTAGTGACACATTAAGTCATTGGAAGGTTTCTTTAGAAGGGATATTGGGAACTGGCTTCGTTATCCTCTTTCTCTCTGTTCTTTGTCCCCTCAGAAAGTTCACTCTCACAACAAGCCCAAACATAATGGAGCCACATGGCCATGAACTGAGATTTCCAGGAGCTAAAATAAATATTTTTCTTTATAAGCTTCATTATTAGTTTTTTGTTACAGTAACACGAAACCTGGTAATACACATTAGTACTTTGCTTAATTTATTTAAGCCAATTAAGATAAAGTTTTATATCTCTGATATCTAGAAAACACTAAAAAAAGGCTATTTGTGAGGGCTGGAGGGAGGATAGTTAGTGAACTCTAACTGTTCTTGCAGAGTTTGTGGGGTCGGTTCACAGTACCCAGACCTTCGCTCACAACCACCTTTAACTTCAGCTCCAAAAGATCTGTCATTCTCTTCTGGTCTCCATAGGTATTGCACACACGTGGTACTTAGATATAACATGCAGGCAACACACACACATAAAATAAAAAAAACAAATAAAAAAGGTTATTGGTACTATTTCTAAGGGACAAGTTTCAGCTGAATTCATGAGTGAGGTCTGATGTCATGGTTAGGTTTGTGAATTCATGAGTGAGGTCTGATGTCATGGTTAGGTTTGTGAATTCATGAGTGAGGTCTGATGTCATGGTTAGGTTTGTGAATTCATGAGTGAGGTCTGATGTCATGGTTAGGTTTGTGAATTCATGAGTGAGGTCTGATGTCATGGTTAGGTTTGTGAATTCATGAGTGAGGTCTGATGTCATGGTTAGGTTTGTGAATTCATGAGTGAGGTCTGATGTCATGGTTAGGTTTGTGAATTCATGAGTGAGGTCTGATGTCATGGTTAGGTTTGTGAATTCATGAGTGAGGTCTGATGTCATGGTTAGGTTTGTGAATTCATGAGTGAGGTCTGATGTCATGGTTAGGTTTGTGAATTCATGAGTGAGGTCTGATGTCATGGTTAGGTTTGTGAATTCATGAGTGAGGTCTGATGTCATGGTTAGGTTTGTGAATTCATGAGTGAGGTCTGATGTCATGGTTAGGTTTGTGAATTCATGAGTGAGGTCTGATGTCATGGTTAGGTTTGTGAATTCATGAGTGAGGTCTGATGTCATGGTTAGGTTTGTGAATTCTGGGAGTGATGTGCTTGGATTCTAGGCTCAGCCTTTTTAGTTCTTCTGATTCCGATTCATCATCTATAAAAAGCAAGCCCACCTGCCTGATTCGTTGTGAGCACTTGGCATATATAATGTTGAGGATAAGACCTGGCTTGAAATGTTTGACACTGACAGGCTAGTCTCACTATTTATTGGAGCTAGAAACATAATATGTCTTTTATTAGTATGTAATAAAGTCACAGATTGTATAAGTAGAGGACTTTCAATTTGAAAAAGAAGAAACTAAGAACTTTTAAAGCATAAGTATCCTGTAGCCAAAGCCAACCAGGGACGCTAAGACAGAAGACCCTGTTAACCCAAGGAAGGGGTTTATGAATAAAGAGACACTGCTTTCTGACAGTCTGGTGTTCGCTGTGGAGTAGGGAAGTGTATGTGGATACCCACTCATTGGAGAAGGGTGGTTTGGTAATGTTTACCAGCTGTTTTAAAAGAAAGATTTACTTTTTATATTTATTTAAATTTACAAATATTATGTTAGTGCGTGTGTGCGCGCGCACGTGTGCACACACACACACACACACACACACACACGCACACACGTAAGCATGAGTATGCAGGTGCTTATGGAGACCAGAAGAGGGCAGCGATCCCATGGACCTGGGGATACAGGTAATTATGAGTTCCTTGACATGGGTGCTGGGAACTGAACTCAGGTCCTGTGCAAGAGCAACAAGTGTTCTTACCTGCTGAGCTGTATCTCCAGCCCCATAAACTGGCTGTTTTGTTTTGTTTCCTTTGAAAGCTTATATCATGTCCCGGTTTCCGCAGTCTCTGACCCGTGGAGACAAGAACTACACGGACACCAAGGCGGGTTCACGCAACAGCTTCTTGTTCTCCCTCTTGCAGCTTTTCTTACAACCGCAGCTTCTACTACTTACAACAGCTTCTCTTACTACAACTAGCTTCTACTTAGGGCAAGGGCTAAGCTCCTATCTCGTGGCAACTCCTACAAGCCTCCTATACTCATGCTGACTGACCTCTTTTAGCTCCACCCTACCTCATCCAATCAGAATTTACACACGCTCAGGTCGGTGGCATGCAGCCTCACTGCCCATGTGGCCGCACCTGCTTCCCACAATATCATTTGACCTGAAATTTCTTAAGATGCATTCAAACAAAATAGTCAGGATGAAATTGAAAGACCCACAACGTGAGGACTCCCCCACATTCTGACTCAGGAGAGATGACACCCCAAATCATTCACGAGAAATGGTCTTGATGCAAACTGTAAGAGGTTTATTTGGGAAAGACCAGTGTACTGGGGACAACTGTATTCCACGCAGGGGTAGAGGAGTCAACCACGAGCTCAAGGGGTAAGGAGTTTATAAAGGCAAAAACCGCAAACACCTGGCATTGGGCTATAGAAAGGCAAAAACCACAAACACCTGGCAAAAAACGCAAACACCTGGCATAAATAATTTTTCATGCTCTCTCAGGATCTTTCAAAATCCACATTTGCAAGGATCATCTTCAAGGCAGGCGTCTTCGAGGCAGGCGCTATCTCTCTGCTATGATGTGTGTGTCTCCAAAAGTTTGTGTAGTGGAAAGCTAATTCTAAGTACACATCACAGTGGTGTGGAAGTGGGACCTTTGGAAGCTAGTTAAGGTTAGATGCATTCATCAAGGTGGGACAACCGTGTTGATGCTGGTGGCTTTATAAGAGGGAAGGGAGATGACACTAACACACTTGCTGTCTCACCGTGTTGGCCCTGTGCCAGGCTGTGGTGCAGCAAACAGTCCTTCACCAGCATCATGTTCTTGGGTTTCCCAACCTCCAGAACTCCCGAGTTAAATGTGCTTCTATTTCTTATAAAAATTTCAGTTTGTGATATTCCATTATTACAACAGAAAACAGACACAGATAACACACAGTAGCCAGAAATAAAAATCAATGAAAGTATTGGACAATAGGGAACCTTTTGTTAGTCAATAAAGATAGGTATATGTATATATATGTATATGTATAGTATATGTGCATGTGTATGTATATGTACATATATAGTAGCTGAGGATTATTCCATCATGGGAAATGTGAAGATTATAATTTAAGTACAAAAAGGTTCTAAAAATCCTTCTTATGATCATCACAGGAATCTCCCTGTGGGATGGAGGAGTTTGTGTCTCAGGCACTGAGTCACCATACCCCTTCCCCAGGTTACCCAGTTAGGGCAGACAGTGACCTGCTGCCCTAACCATGGCTCTTTGATACAGACTGGTGATGACACATGAATCCTCAAATTGCTTACTAGGAAACAGTGGCTCCTTCTTTGAGTCACTAGAAGGACAGAATGCAGATTATCCTTCTATGAAACCCTCTTTGCCCCTGAAGATAAGGCAACTATTTCCCAAGTAGATATGACATGTGATTCCAGATATAATAACAGTTTGTTAATCTGTAGCAAGAACAAGAGGGAAGAAAAGGTTTGGAGCAAGAAGCAGTTTCTTTTGGCTAAACAACAGTAGACGTTATCCTGGAACAAATGAGAGGGAAATCTGAGTCCCCGACAGCTGGGAAGATGGAAGATTCCATGAAAGCTCTTATGCAATGGGTCAAAAATTCTGAGGCTTGTTTTTAAAAAAAATTGCTATGTCCCAAATATGGTACTAAAAAGCAAAGTGGTCGTGTGGCCACTGCACACCCTGGAATGAGAAGACTAGTGCTCACTAGCAGATCCTGGTCAAAATCACTGCAGAGAGGAGACAGTAGACAAAAACTCACTCAGTTGTTCCATAAGAAGTTTTGCAATTGATCTCTGCTTCCTACATAGTTGCCACTTGGTACAATTATTTAAATCAAGCTCTACCCACATATGAGGTCATATGTTTCAGGCAGGGGAACACAGTGCCTTAGAGCAGAGCAGTTTAGAGGAAAATGCACCAACACGAAGCCTTCTTGAGGTGGTGCACAGACACAGACAACTTCTACTTCGTAGAGACTGTTCTTTAGCTGATGAACCCACTCACAAGGGCTCTGTGCACTTTACCTATTGTAAACACTGAAGTTTAGTTAAGAAAGACTAAGCCATTTCAAATTTATATTTTTATTTTATTTTTTCAAAACACATTCACTTATTTTTATGTGCACTGATGTCCTGCCTGCATGTCTTTGCTAGGGTGGCAGATCCCCTGGAACTGGAGTTACAGACAGTTGTGAGCTGCCATGTGGGTGCAAGGAATTGAACTCGGGTCCATTGGAAAAGCAGTCAATGCTTTTAACCGTTGCAGCCATCTTTCTAGCCCCTAAAATTTACTTTTAATCTTTAGTTGTGCATATGTATGTGTGCCTGTGTGAGGTTTTGTGCACACTGGTACCCAAGGAAGCAGGAGAGGGTGCAGGAAGTTATCCCAGGGGCTGGAGTTACTTAGAGATGGTCTTGAATCACCTGGTGTGGGTGCTGGGAATTATTCTTGGGTCCTTCTTCTTCAAGAGCACTGCATACTTGTAACTGCCATGCCATCTTTCCAGCCCCAGACTAAGCCACTTCATATCCAACACTGAAATTAATGAAGTACCTTCAGGCGCTTGTTTTGATTATTCTAAATCTTTAAAAGACTCTACCAAATCCTCCTCAAATTGTTCACAGAGCAGAAGGAAGGAAGTCTGGAAAGCTCACTTGACAAAGCCAGTCCTAACCGGCTAAGGACAACAGAAACTAGACTGATTTTTCTGATCAATATGGATATAAAAATTCTCAAAAAAAAATGCTTGTACGTGTATTCAAGAACTCATTAACAGGATCATACACTGTGACCGAGTTCTGTTCATGTCATGCATGCAAGGTTGGCCCAACATCTGCAAGTTTCTTCTTTTGCAAACTGTCTTTCTCATCCAAGGCAGAGCTGGAAATGTCCAGTGTTGGCTTCAAATATATTGCTCTAGAAATCCCACCATGCAATGCTGCTACCAGGAAGTAGCAGCATCATTATGCATTGTTACTAACACCGGTGAGTGAATTCATGTTTTTTTCCCCTCCTCAGGCTAGACAATGATGGCAGTTAGGAGCGGGGTCACATAGGGAACCAATAGGGAACTTAGTCTCTTTTTGGAAAATTGCTTTTCATAGGATGAAGGCAATTGGCCAGATTCTGAGCAGGAAGCCTGACTGGATGAAGAGATGGCAATGCAGCCGAGGCGTGCTGGAGGCAGGGGCGGTGCTGGGTGGGTGGGGTGTGAGTGGTGCTCCACACTCCTAAAGTTTCCTCAGCATCTTGGCTCTGAACTTCTCACTCTAAACTCGCCTGCCCTTCCTGAACTGCTGTCCTTGTCTCCTGTGTGACAGAAGGAAGGTGTTGGGTGGGAGCCTCCTCCACTAGCCTGGAATCATCTTCTCACAATGGTCCCAGAAGCTGAAAGTTGATCTTTTCTTGCCACTTGTGTCTGTTAGCTTGTGGCTTTGCTTCCCATTGTACTGTAGTATAAGAAGGCTATGAGAAATACACTTTCGTCTGGTGTGGTAATGAACAGCAGCCCTGCCATACCTGTCTCTTGCATTTTTTTTTTCTAATTTTACTATAATCAGCTCCACACTCCCCCTCAGAGGACTGGTCAACTTTGCCCCGGCCAGTCTGGTACACTCTTAGAGTGTGAGTTGTCTGATGCTCTGGATAAAGTTGGCTGTTGTGTGAGACTTCAGTCTGATTCAGGTACCCCCACCTCTAGAGCAGTGAACATGCAGGTACCCAGGAGGACCAGAAGAGGGTCTCAGATCCCTTCGACCTGGAATTTGAGGTAGTTGTGAGTTGTTGGATGTGGGTGGTTGGGAACTGAATTTGGCTCCTCTGGAAGAACAGAAAGCACTCTTAAATGCTGAGCCATCTGTCCAGCCCCATAGACCTAATTTCTGCTTTGCTTTGTCATCCTACGTGAACTCCTTGCTCTGTGCTGAAGTTCTTCTGGCTCTCTAGCGTCTTTCCTTCCCTCACAAATGCTAGATGTCTCTATTCCCTGTCTGTACTTCTACCTTCCTTTACCCCCCAGAGTCTTGAAGACTATATACTCTGCACCCTGAGCCCTGTTCTGTCACTGAAATTAGCACCATCAAAGTCTGCAGCTGTTCCCCATTCCTCAATCTCATAAAACATGCTGTGACAGTCATCACATCTGGGTGCTGCCTCCTGGAAGTGCCTCTTTTAATTTTCAGGTGATTTCAATATTTATGAAGTGCTAGCTCTTCATGAAAATACCCTCGATATTCTTATTTTGAAATCTCTGTGCAGCCACACGATTACACACTTCCTTCTCCCCCTCCTTTTCTTCCTGCCCCCTCCTTTTCCTCGTTTTTCTGTTTTCAATGATAGTCTTGCAGGAAGACACTCAAGGCAGGCAGACCTTGAGCTCACTGTGTGTCCCAGGGTAGCATTGAGCTGGAGATCTTCCTGCCTTGGCCTTGTGGGTGCTGGCATTGTAGACGTGGGCCACCATGTTTGCTCTCTGTCATTGATTCTATCTCAAGTTCACACTCACCTCAAACTACATAGCTGAGTACTTAACAGGCAGCTCAAACAACACAGGTGAAGCAGAACCCAGCACTGCATGAGGTAGCATTAGGGTCCAGCCTGAACACAGAGTGTATCCAATCACACTATAGACCTCAGGGAAGCTGCCTGTGTGTCCAGAAGGAAGTAGGAACGGTGGATGCTAGGCAACCAGACTCTACCATGGCTACCTAAAAGGAGCATTGCATGGTGCAAGCTGCCCACGTGAGTGACTTTATCAGAGTCTAATGATAAACAACCAGGGTGGCCAGGAGAGAGACCAGGGAAGTCTGTGATGGAATTTATTATTAAGAGATCATGCCAAGGGAAGAAAAGAAGGTCAGACATTAAAATCAGCAGAAGATAATTTGCTGATCCATGGAACACTTCAAAATGAGCTCAGGGGTCAGGCACGAGATCATCTAGTTACATCTCCAAAGTGTCTAGATGGGACCCTCAGCACAGGGCCTTCAGCACGCCTGCATGAGGTGCTGGGACAGGTTCAAGTAGTGCCCTGGGTGGGCTTTCATATATCAGCACTCCCTTCCCCCCTGGTCCAGTTCCAAGTTTGAAAACATTTTTATGCTTCTAGATATCTGGATACCATTTTCAAAGATGTCTGTACTGTCTATTTACCACGAGCCTTCTCTTTACCTTCCCCTACACTGATTCTTGCTTCTCTCTTTTGACAGATGTCTGAGAAGACAGAGACAGCTGAGTACAAACACAGCCCGTCTTTGTGTTCCTGTCATTTGCTCCTCAGTTACCGTGAGGTGCAGAGGGTTGCTCCCTCCGGACAAATTACAGGCCTGAGGAGTTGGGAAACTCGTAATATCTGTGTATATTCCCTTACCTGCCAAACAGATTAAAACAAACTAGTGTTTTTTTTTTTTTTGTTTGTTTGTTTGTTTGTGTTTTTTTTGAGACAGGGTTTCTCTCTGTGTAGCCCTGGCTGTCCTGGAACTCACTTTGTTAGACCAGGCCAGCCTCGAACTCAGAAGTCCGCCTGCCTCTGCCTCCCAAGTGCTGGGATTAAAGGCATGCACCACCACTGCCCGGCAAAACAAACTATTCTTAATAGTCATCCTACAAAAATATTTAAGGACAGATTTTTAAAAATAGTATTTTATTTGTGTGTGTGTGTTACATGTATGTCTGGGCCTCATTTATGTGTAGTGTTCAAGGAAGCCAGAAGATCCTGGCCATATGGGTGCTGGGATTGAACCTAGGTCCTCTGGAAGAGCAGCCAGTACTTTTAACCACTGAGCCATCTCTCCAGCCTCAGGAGAGATGATTTTTTTTTTTTTTTGAGCAACAGATTAAATTTCTACAAATACAAAAGAATAACCTTGGGGCTATTATTAGCAATCTATCTATCTATCTATCTATCTATCTATCTATCTATCTATCTATCTATCCATCCATCCATCTATCTATCTGAGTCAGCTCTTGCAGAGCAGACCAGGTTAGCTTTGAACTTGTGATCACACAGGCTCTGTATTTGTTTGCTTTAAGACAAAGCTCTCTTGCTTTGTCCTCAGTTCTGCCACCTGCTAATGGCGCTGTCTGCTTTTCAGCTCTTTGGAAGGTATCACTCATGCAGCGATTGGGAACACTGCCCTTGAGCCAGATGTCAGCAGACTCCAGTTCTGGTATTTACAGGCTCCGACTCACCCCTCAAGATATTCTCATCTTTGTTCCTTCATCTACAGAGTGAGGAAAGCAATGGGAACAACCCAGAAGACAGATTTAAGTTTTGATGAATTAATTCTTACAAGGCAGTTTGGGCAGTGATGCGCATCTGCTTAGCCCCAGTTGTTGCTCTCATCCTCAGTCAGAAACATGGAGTGTTAAATCCATTGGTTGTCTAGTTAACAGTCTTCAGTGTATAAATGTCACAGGGCCTCTGTGATCCTCCCACACTGCTGCCTTCCAGTACATTCTTTTGCTCATTCTCCAGACACCTCTGTCTGGTTTCTACTTGAGTTCACAGGGTTCTTTTTGTTTTAAATTTCATCCTGGATGAGAGCATGCTGTTCTCTGCAGAGTACCTGAGACTATCCCTGCCAACTGGGGGGTGGGGGTGGGGGCATCTTCCTGTTCCCCTGAGAGATGGTAGATATGCATTGATGAGCTGGTGGGCGGAGTCAGAGCAGGAAGGTGATTGCTCCTGCTTGAACATTCAGGTGCTTGGCTGTGACACTTGCCTCCAGTGGAATTCCCTCATCTATGATGTGAAGAAATACAGTTACTCTCTGCTTAGGTTTTGGGGAGTTAGTATGAAGTTTCAATGAGGTCAATAACCAAGCTATTCTTTCTTCTTATTACAATCACCAGGAGTAAATGGTGAGAGAATGTCCTCTATTAGATACATCGTCATGACCAGCTTGAGTGTCCACTCTGCTGTAGGAAGTTATTTAATTGTTACATCAAGGTTCAGGGAAGTGCAGAGACTTGCCTAAGTTCCTATAGTTCCTTAGCCATGTATTATTTACTGGGGCTAGGACTTGACTGTGGGCCCATCTGGCATAGAAACCTGGCTTCCTGGCAGAGCCCTGCCGCTTCAAAGTTCCACGAGTGACAGCAGGAGCCAGCTCAGGATATGTAGTCTAGCATCTCTACAGCAAAAGATTCAAGGCCACAGACAGCAGCTTTGAAGAAGCAGCTACAGAGCTCAGTGGCCCAAAAGCAGCCTGGTGATCAGAGAGAGCCTTTAGGACCTGAGAGGGTGCTGTGTTCTGAGAAGTGACCCAGAAGATAATAGATCGTCTCTGGTCAAAAACTTCTACTCTACTGAAATGGCCACCTCCTGTAGCCAGGCAGGACTTCCAGTGGAGAGAGAGGGACATCAACTCACTCACAAAATCTTCAACCCAAAAGTTTTCCTGCCAACAAGATGCCCAGGGATGAAGATGGAACAGAGGCTGAGGGAACAGACATCCAGTGACTGCCCCAACTTGAGACCCAACCCATATGAGAGAGCCAACACTTGACATTATTAATGATACTCTGCTATGCTTGCAGACAGGAGCCCAGGGATGAAGATGGAGCAGAGACTGAGGGAATAGATGACCAGTAACCGCCCCAAAGAGAGCCAACCCCAGACACTATTAATGATACTCTACTATGCCTGCAGATGGGAATCTGGTATAACTATCTCCTGAGAAGATTCATCCTACAGTGGATGGAAACAGATGCAGAGACCCACAGGAAAATATCAGACAGAGCTCAGGGAGCCTTGTGGAAGAGTCGGGGATAGAGTTGACTGAGCCTGAGGGGCCAAGGACACCACAAGAAGTCCTACAGAGTCAACTACCTTGGGCCCATGGGTCCTCACAGAGTCTGGGCCACCAACCAGGGAGCATGTCGGGCTGCACCTAGGCCCCCACACATTTGTAGCAGATGTGCAGCTTGGTCTTCATGTGGGTCCCCTAATAATTGAATTGAGGGCTGTCTCAGTCTCTGTTCCCTGCCTTTGGATCTTCTCCCCCCCTACTTGGACTGCCTGGTTGGGCCTCAGTGGGAGAGGATGTGTTTAGTCCTGTTGGGACTATATGTTCTGGGGTTGGGTGATATCCAAGGGAGCTTTCCATTTCTCTAAGGAGAAGGGGAGAGCATAGTGGGGGGAGGGATTTATAAGGGTGGGGCTGGGAGGGGAGGAGGGAGGGGGCTGCCATCGGGATGTAGAATGAATAAAAAATTATTTTACAAAAGCCCTTCTACTCTAAACAAATTTTTTATTGTGGTGTTTCTATGCTGTGTGTGTGTGTATATGTGTGTGTGTGTGTTTCATGTCACAATGCACATGTTGTGATCAGAAGATAACTTTGGGTGTTGATCTTCATCTTCCAAATGGCTCAACACAGAGTCTCTTGCTCATTGCAGCTTGCTCCAGGTTAGCTGGGCTTTGCGTTTTGGGGAATTCTCTTGTCTCTGCCTCCTCTCTCTCTATGAGATCCTGCTGGTTTACAGATATGAATGTTACTGGGTTCTAGGGACTTGAACTCAGCCTGTCAGGCTTGCATAGCAAGCCCTTTTCCCACTGAGCCGGCTCCCAGCCCCAAATGTCTACTCTTAAATATTAACTAGTTAAATGAAACCCATATGTTAGCCTGACATACGGACATTCATAACGATAACTCTTACCTTCTAAGATCTTATAGTTTAGAAAGGAGTAGATGAGTTACGTCTTCATTTGCCACATGGAGCAATAAAGGCCAGTGACACCAGTGTATGGGTGTGATGGTTGGTACCGGGAGTGACTTTAGAGGAGCGGAAGTATAAGGATGGATCTTTTAAGAATCTGGAGTTGGTTTGATAATTGACCAGCACCTTTAACTACTGAAACTTCTCCAGATTCTCTCCCTCCTGGGAGCTCAGAGAATTTTGAAGACCTATAGTTGAAATGATATTTCAAGCTTAAAGAAGCTAATGACTTTGATTATCTTGATGAATTAGGTGATTCGGTGTACTACGAGATGGGGGAAAAATCGGAAAATGATTTTGTTGCCTGGTTGTTCTTAGCATATCGGGAAAAAACGATGAAGGAAAAGGAGTTGTACGATAAAATTGAATGGCTCCAGACACAAGTAAATAATCTAAAAGTTGCTAAGTGTGTCCTTGAAGAGAATCTTCTCTTCAGCAGCCATAGAGCTCAAGTTGCAGAAAATCAAACTGAAGCCCTCATTATAAGGTTGGCTGAATTACAGCAAAAATTCAAGTCTCAGCCTCAGAGGGTGTCAGCAGTTAAAGTAAGGGCACTAATTGGCAAAGAATGGGCTCCTATACCTCAGGATGGGGATGTGTGGAAGGACCCTGTTGAAGCTGAGAATTTTGAATCTCCAGATTCTCAAGGGTTTGCCCCACCTGAGGAAGTAGTACCCTCAGCCCCACCCTTTGAAATAATGCCTTCCTTACATGAGGAAATTAATTCCCCAGAGTCTGATAAACCAGTAGTGAATTTCGCTGAAGAAAATGCCAGACAAGACCTGCTTAACTCCATGCTTAGCTGTTGGAGTAGGTGTGTCACTGTGGGTGTGGGCTTTAAGACCGTTATCTAGCTTCCTGGAAGCCAGTCTTCTCCTGTTTGCCTTTGGATCAAGATGTAGAACTCTGGGCTCCTCCTGCACCATGCCTGCTTGGACACTGCCAGGCCCCTGCCTTGATGATAATGGACAGAACCTCTGAATCTGTAAGCCAGCCCCAATTAAATGTTGTCCTTATAAGAGTTGCCTTGGGGAGCCCAGCAGAGGCCGCTAAGGGCTCCAGAGTGCTCTCCACGCTGCAGGACCTCAGGATCACCTCGGGATCATAGGTGAGTGGAACACAACATCAGCTCCAAAGAATCTTGGAGGGTCTTGTGCAGGAACAGGGACAAAGGAACCCTGCCCGACCAGAGGCTGGGATCCATTCAGGTCGGACCCAGCCCCGCCATCTTCTGCATGAACCCGGCTGAAGGCATCTAGGGCACCAGAGGACTCTCCACGCCACAGGCCCCCTAGCACACCCAGGACCTCGTGATTACTTGAGAGCACGTGGATGATAGAAGCCACAGAGCTTCTTGGTCAGGGTTCCCTCAGGTCTTCATCCTCAACCAGGAGGCAGAGCTGAGACCCAGACCCCTGGGCACCTTCCTTGCCAGAGGAGAGTCGCCTACAGGGAGGGTTCTGACCCCAGAATTCAGGAGGTGGATCAGAGCCCCAGACTGCTGGACACCTGCCCTGCAAGAGGAGAGCTTGCCTGCAGAGAGTGCTCTGAGACTGGAACTCAGGTGAGAGTTGGACTTCCAGGAGTGCTGACAGAGGCTAACAGAATCACAGGAGGATCAAGCTCCAACCAGAGACAGCCAGAATATTAACACCAGAGATTTCCAGATGGCAAAAGACAAACATAAGAATCTTACTAACTCCAAAGCAGAAGATGGCCTAGTTGGCCATCATTGGGAAGAGAGGCCCCTTGGTATTGCAAACTTTATATGCCCCAGTACAGGGGAACACCATGGTCAAGAAGTGGGAGTGGGTGGGTAGGGGAGTGGGTGGGGGAGGGTATGGGGGACTTTTGGGATAGCATGTGAAATGTAAATGAAGAAAATACCTAAAAAAAGAATCTTACTAACAAGCTGGGTGGTGGTGGCGCATGCCTTTAATCTCAGCACTTGGGAGGCAGAGACAGGCGGATTTCTGAGTTTGAGGCCAGCCTGGTCTACAAAGTGAGTTCCAGAACAGCCAGCGCTACACAGAGAAACCCTGTCTCGAAAAACCAAAACCAAAACCAAAACCAAACACACACACACACACACACACACAAAAGAAAAAAAAAAAGAAAAAAGGGAAAAAAAATCTTACTAAGAGAAACCAAGATACCCCAGCACACCTGAAAAGCAGGATGAGGATTTAAAATCATATCTCATGGTGGTGGTAGAAGATTTAAAGAAGGGCATTAATAACTCACTTAAAGAAATACAGGAGAACAGTGCTAAAGAGGTAGAAACCCTTAAAGAGGAAGCACAAAAATCCCTTGAGGAATTACAGGAGAATAATGCTAAACAAGTAGAAGCCCTTAAAGAGGAAACACAAAAATCCCTCAAGGGATTACAGGAGAACACTGAAAAACAGGTAGAAGTCCATAAAGAACTACAGGCAAACACTGCTAAACAGGTAGAAAAAACACAATAATCCCTTAAAGAATTATAGGAAAACAACCAAACAGGCAATGGAATGGAACAAAACCATCCAAGATCTAAAAATGGAAGTAGAAACAATGAAGAAAACCCAAAGGGAGACAACTCTGGAGATAGAAACCCTAGGAAAGAAATCAGGAACCATAGATGTGAGCATCAGCAACAGAATATAAGAGATGGAAGAGAGAATCTCAGGTGCAGAAGATTCTATAGGGGACATGAACACAACTATCAAAGAAAATGCAAAATGCAAAAAGATCCTAACTCAAAACATCCAGGAAATCCAGGACACAATGAGAAGACCAAACCTATGGATAATAGGGAGTAGATGAGAATGAAGATTTTCAACTTAAAGGGCCAGCAAATATCTTCAACAAAATTATAGAAGAAAACTCCCCAAACCTAAAGAAAGAGATGCCCATGAACATACAAGAAGCCTACAGAACTCCAAATAGACTGGACCAGAAAAGAAATTCCTCCCTACACATAATAATCAGAACAACAAATGCAGTAAATAAAGACAGAATATTAAAAGCAGTAAGGGAAAAAGGTCAAGTAACATATAAAGGCAGGCCTATTAGAATTGCTCCAGACTTCTCACCAGAGAATATTAAAGCCAGAAGATCCTGAACAGATGTTATACAGACACTAAGAGAACACAAATGCCAGCCCAGGCTACTATACCCAGCAAAACTCTCAATTACCATAGATGGAGAAACCAAAGTATTCCATAACAAAACCAAATTCACACAATATCTTTACATGAATCCAGCCCTTCAAAGGATAATAAAGGGAAAACATCAACACAAAGATAGAAACTACACTTTAGAAAAAGCAAGAAAGTAATCCTTTAACAAAACTAAAAGAAGGGGCTGGTGAGATGGCTCAGTAGGTAAGAGCACCTGACTGCTCTTCTGAAATTCCTGAGTTCAAATCCCAGCAACCACATGGTGGCTCACAACCATCTGTAATGAGATCCGACTCCCTCTTCTGGAGTGTCTGAAGACAGCTGTACTTACATATAATAAATAAATAAATCTTAAAAAAAAAAGGCAGCCACAAGAACAGATTCCCAACTTTAACAACAAAAATGACAGGAAGCAACAATTACTTTTCTTTGATTTCTCTTAACATCAATGGACTCAATTCCCCAATAAAAAGACATAGACTAACAGAGTGGCTACACAAACAGGCCCCAACATTTTGCTGCTTACAGGAAACCCACCTCAGGGATAAAGACAGACACTACCTCAGAGTAAAAGGCTGGAAAACAATTTTCCAAGCAAATGGTCTGAAGAAACAAGCTGGAGTAGCCATTCTAATATCTAATAAAATCGACTTCCAATCCAAAGTTATCAAAAAAGACAAGGAAGGGCACTTCATACTCATCAAAGGTAAAATCTACCAAGATGAACTCTCAGTTCTAAATATCTATGCTCCAAATGCAAGGGCAGCCACATTCATTAAAGACACTTTAGTAAAGCTCAAAGCACACATTACACCTTACACAATAATAGTGGGAGACTTCAACACCCCACTCTCACAAATAGACAGATCCTGGAAACAGAAACTAAACAGAGACACATGGACACTAATAGAAGTTATGAAACAAATGTATTTAACAGATATCTACAGAACATTTTATTCTAAAACAAAAAGATATACCGTCTTCTCAGCACCTCATGGTACCTTCTCCAAAACCGACCATATAATCGGTCACAAAACCAGCCTTAACAGATACAAAAATATTGAAATTATCCCATGCATCCTATCAGATCACCACGGACTAAGGCTGATCTTCAATAACAGCATAAATAATAGAAAGCCAACATTCACGTGGAAACTGAACAACACTCTACTCAATGATACCTTGGTTAAGGAAGAAATAAAGAAAGAGATTAAAGACTTTTTAGAGTTTAATGAAAATGAAGCCACAACATACCCAAACTTATGGGACACAATGAAGGCAGTCTTAAGAGGAAAACTCATAGCTCTGAGGGCCTCCAAAAAGAAACTAGAGAGAACATACACTCGCTGTCTGACAGCACACCTAGAAGCTCTAGGACGAAAGGAAGCAAATTCACCCAAGAGGAGTCGACAGCAGGAAATAATCAAACTTATGGCAGAAATCAACCAAGTGGAAACAAAAGGACTCACTAGAGGGCACAGGGACAGTATCTTAATTAACAAAATCAGAAATGAAAAAGGAGACATAACAACAGATCCTGAGGAAATCCAAAACATCATCAGATCCTACTACAAAAGACTATACTCAACAAAACTGGAAAACCTGGATGAAATGGACAACTTCCTAGACAGATACCAGGTAATAAAGTTAAATCAGAATCAGATTAACAATCTTAATAGTCCCATTTCCCCTAAAGAAATATAAGCAGTCATTAATTGTCTCCCAACCAAAAAAAGCCCAGGACCAGATGGGTTTAGTGAAATGTAAATGAAGAAAATATCTAATAATAAAAAAAAAAGAGTTGCCTTGGTTATGGTGTCTATTCACAGCAGTAAAACCCTAAGACAAGAGGTCTTCATCACTTCCCCACAGTGGGGTAGTAAGAATCTAAGGGCTCAGGAAGTTGTCTTCAAGAAGCATAATATGATCAGAGACAAGCAGCCAGCCTTTATCAGGTGGAATAAGTGGCCTCTGAGTTGGTTTCTTGTGGAACAGTTGAGTACAGACTGGGTATTGGGGAAATGAGTGATTGTAGGATGTGGAATTTGGAGAGGAAAACCACACTGTGACTATTCGACTCACTCTTCTCATTCTAGGTTATGGGGCCAGCAACCCCAAGCACACTGAATTCTCTGTTCTTAGGACCCACTGTGTGTGTACTTGGCTGTCCTCCCTGTCTCCCTGTGCATACCTCTAACCCCCTTTATGTCTGCCCTCTTCCTTCATGCTTCCCTCTATGAGAATTATCCCTCCTCCCCATCCCCATCCCTGCCTGGTACCCTACTCTCCCAGTCTTGATGGTCCACAATTCTGCTTACGACTGCCTTTTCCGTACCACGCAGCCAGGCTAACTTTGACAGCCATTTCAATGACATATTGGTCAGCATGCCTCCTTTGCTGAACTACACAGAAAGCCATCTATTTTTAATACATAAATGAATCACTTCAATTTCATCACTTCTGGGAACCCTAAAATATTTTATATAATAAACACAGTCTGAGGAAACCCAAACACCAAAATGCAAAGATTAGACTATGCTGCTGTCGGCGGCGACACACACAAAGCTTAGGCACACGCATTTGGACTGAGCTGCTTAAGGGTTGTGTTCTGGTGGGAGACAAGTGTGAATTGTTTAGAACGAACTTGCCAAATGCTATGCCTCACGGAGATACTGTTTATGTGTGTATGTTTATATCTCCTTTAGAACTATGTAATTTGGTCTTGTGCCTCCTTAACTGATCATGAACTAGGCCGTGGAAACTTGAATGCTGCCACACAACTGACAGAACAAAACTTGTGCTAATGGCTCTTTGCATGACAAGCATGTTCTCCTATTTTATCCCATGGTGTTGGCAGCGCAGGGCAAAATTGAATCAGGCATGCCAGCACCCAGATCCTAAAGCAGACTTCAAAGGCATCCCAGCCCAAGCTGAATGATTTTCCTGCTCACTCCACCCTATCGCTAATGATGCAGAGCAGACACGAATGAAGACATTGCTTAAGTCGGCTAGAATGGGGTCCTGTAGCCCTTAGGCTGTGGTCACTCAGTGCTATCCTGGCTTTGTCCTCTTGTCCATACCCACATCACAATGTTCCTGTGTGCCCCTCCTTCAGCCTTTTCCAGGTGTGTGGGAGCATGTGATGGTTTGTATATGCTCGACCCAGGGAGTGGCACTATTAGGAGATGTGGCCTTGTTGGAGTAGATGTGTCACTGTGGGCATGGGAAGAGAGGTCTCTTGGTCTAGCTATCTGGAAGTCAGTCTTCCTCTAGCAGCCTTCAGATGAAGATGAGTAGAGCTCTCAGCTCTTCCTGTACCATGCCTGCTTAGATGCTGCCATGCTCCCACCTTGATAATAAGAGACTGACCCTCTGAACCTGTAAGGCAGCCCCGACTCAATGTTGTCCTTCTAAGACTTGCCTTGGTGATGGCGTCTGCTCGCAGCAGTGAACCCTAAGACAGAACATCGGAGGAAAAGTTCCCTGTTCTCCTCACCAACACTCTATGCCCCTTCATTTGTCCTTTTGGTTTTGCTCATTTTTGTTTTCAAGACAGGGTTTCATTGTATATCCCTGGCTGTCCTGGAACTTGCTTTGTAGTTTAGGCTGGTCTCAAAATCAGAGATTCGCCTGCCTCTGCCTCCTGAGCGCTGGGAGTAAAGGCGTGCGCCACCACCTCCTGGCTGACTTGTCTTTATTTAACAAGTCATCACACTTTTCAGTGTTTATCATACATCTTCTCCACTCTTCTCAGCTCCTAACCAATCCCATAACTTGCTCATCCTTGGCAATGACCTTGGTGGTTCCCACTTAACAGAGGAAACTCACTTGGGCCTCTGAATCCTCATGTTGGCGTGTGCTTCTCAGAGGAAGAGCTAGGCCTGACCGCCTGGCCCAGCAACTCTATTTCCATTGTCCTCTATCACTTCCTTAAAGTATTCAGCATGATGGGTTCTCCTCATTGGCTGCTAATCATGTTGAATTCTCCTTATTGGCTGCCAAGCATGTTGGGCTCACCTCATTGGCTGCTATACTTCCCTCCTCCTTCCTATCACCTGCCTTACATACTCAGCTCTTCTTAACAAACCAATGCCACTTGCTTTACTGTGGTCTGTTAGCTCTCTCCAGTCCTCTTTGAGATGCTAGTATATCTACTTGACTTATCCTTCCACCCTGCCTTCCTTCTGAGACTCACCGAAACCTCTCGCCTCTAGGAATCACATAGAATTGGCACGATTTTTCTTTCCTGGCTATTATATACACCTCTCCCCTCAGCTTTTAAGATTTTAGTTTGTTATGTTGTTAATTCTTTTTGAAAATGCTCTGTCATCAGATGGTAGCATCCTTAGCTGGTCTAATTCATCCTGTGTCAAAGGCAAAAGAGCCAGAAGAGTGGGCAGCATGAGACAGAGCCTAGGTGGCCCCGAGTGATTCACAGCCCTTGGGCCTATCACAGTGAAGCACAGTGAAGCACACAGCTCATGCTTATGCATTATCTTCCAGTCAATTCTATCCATATCATTGGTTTAATTTCAGTAACCCCCCCACATGCTTCCTCCTACATCTTACCAAGCTAATAAGATTTAATTTCATGTGAAGTTGATTAAACGAATGTCTTTACTGATCACTTATGAGTGTCACATAGTGTGGTCTAGGTAGCTTAGGGACACGTTGATGTTCCTAAAGTTGATTTCATAAAGACTGGTACTGATGGAACTGAATAGAATCTGTAAGAAGGAGGATCGTATAATGTATAGAGATGTGGGGAGGAGAGAGCATCCTGATGAGTGTCTCCTGATAGCTGGTGGGTTGGGCAGAGCTACTACAGGGTAGGTGAGTGAGTGTTTCAGGCCGACTCAGGACTTGACACCAAGAATATATATGAGAGTGGGCCATAAAGGGCCAGATAAGGCAGGTAATGAGGGTAGCCCTCTCCTGGAGTGTTGGGCTTTGAAGCCAATCCCAGGGCTGGGCTGTTCAGCAACTGGCTGTCTGAGCCACACCAGGCACTCTGTTGGCCCCAGAAGAATCTTCACAGGAGACTTTGACATCAACTTTATTTTGGTATATTTTACATGAGGTTTATTTATTTATTTATTTATTTATTTATTTATTTATTTATTTATTTTCGAGACAGGGTTTCTCTGTATAGCCCTGGCTGTCCTGGAACTCACTTTGTAGACCAAGCTGGCCTTGAACTCAGAAATCCACCTGCCTCTGCCTCCAGAGTGCTGAGATTAAAGGCGAGTGCCACCACACCCGGCTTATCTTCTTTTTTATGCTTTATACTTTTTTTTTTGTTTCAAAAATTCACATGTATTATTGAGGCTGGGGAAACACCTCAGTAGTTAAAGGTGTAGCATGTAGTGTCTACTATCCCACTTTAAGCTCCATGGTGGATCGGGACCGCACTACCAACCACCACTCTGTTTCCCTTGGATCTGTGCATGGATGAAAGACACACACACACACACACACACACACACACACACACACACACACTAACTTATTTTTAATAATGTTTAGATCAATGGCCAGGTGCTTCTAATCTTCCTGCTGTTAATGTGCCCTTACCTTTACTCCCAGCTCAATACCTCTAAGTCTGCCCTCATTTTAGTTGCCTTTCTAATCTCCTGCCTGCTATCCCAGGCCCAGTCAGGGAAGTGGCCGATGGTCACTCCACCCGAGATCTCACACTGCTGGTGCCTCTCTCGCCCTCTGAAACATTTTCCTCCTCCGCATCTCCTAGCCTGCCTGTGAGAACCTGGAAGTCTCACCTCTTCCCTTGAGCCACTGGCCACTAGCATCATTATTCATCAATCAAGAACCAGTTGGGGAGCAGGACCTTCAGCGCGTACATACAGATTCCTGATCCAAGCATCGGAACCACTCTCTACACAAAGGCACTGGGTGCTCTTGCAGTGAACCTGGGTTCAGTTTCTAGCACCCACATAGCAGCTCAGACACCTCCTGTTGCCCCAGTTTCAGGGAATCTGACACCCTCTTCTGGATTCAGTGAGCATTGCTCGCATGTGGTGCACATACATATGTGCAGACGAACACTCCTACACACACAAAATAGATCTTAAAAAAATAATGTACACGACACAAAGACACATAAGGTCAATACAAGAGAAAAGTAACAAATGATTGAGTTGGTTAGGGGCAGTCTAGAGCCAGTGTCCATGGAAACTGAGCCCACCAGAGTTGCACCTTACACTGATGAGTTACCCAGTGTCAAGGTGCTAAATGAGTTTGTTTCTGCCACAGCAAGGCCTGAGGATCACCTTCTAGCTTTGACAGGGCCAGACCAGAAACCAACTGGACAAAAGGGAGGCCTCAGGGCTGCGGGGTGGGGGGCTCCTAGAAACACCAAAATAGATGGTTCTTCAATTGTAGCTGAGGATTTCATGCCAATTCATGAGGTCTCAGAGCATGTGGGTCCCAGGGCAGATCTGAGAGAGTGTTTGGATGTCCATCAGCAAGGAGAATGATCTGCTCGGGCTGTTTCTAATTGTAAGCCAGATGCTGAATTCATCTGAAAGGCACTGCTATTGCAAGGGAGGATTTACAACCAAGTGTCCCCACTTGAGACTGTCACCCCAGGGACACAGCCATACAGACTTGTTGGAGACATGGGAGTGTTTGCGTGTGGTCTGCCTTTAGTCATATCTAACATCTCCTTTAGTAAGACCCCTCCTGGAACCTTGTGTGCCAGTTACTTGGAGCAAACTCCAAATCCAAAAACCTTGGGCACACCACTGGAAACCCTCCAAGCTTCAGCCGTGCACCTTGCTTTCTTAGGGATAATGCAGTGACTACAGCATCTACAAGTTTGCTGTTCCTTTGCCATCTGCTCAGAATAAAGAAAGTCATCTTAACTAACCTCCCTCCTGTGGAACTTTATAGAATATTAATTTAATGAATGTGACACTTATTTTACAGATCACACAAGCAGGGAAGTGTGTGACCGATGCCCTCAACTGATGATGAAGGCATCTTCCTTGCTTCTAACTCTGGGCTGTCCCACCATCCCCATCCCACCCCCCCCTTTTTAAAAAAAGATTTATTATTATACATAAGTACACTGTAGCTATCTTCAGATGCGCCAGATCTCATTACAGGTGGTTATGAGCCACTATGTGGTTGCTGGGATTTGAACTCAGGACCTTCGGAAGAGCAGTCAGTGCTCTTACCCGCTGAGCCATCTCATCAGCCCATCCCACTTAATCATTATAAAAACTATCATTACTGGATGAAATTTATGTACCAGGTAGTTATAAAGCCTTATAACTTACAGAAAAGTTTGTGTATAGCAGGTTTTTAGTGACTTTGAAAACAAAATTTCTCTTTTGTGAATCCTGTCACTTCTTCTAAGTGTACACTTTTCATACCAGAGCTCAACAAACTCATTTTGGGTAGCCTTGGATTTCACTCACTTGCTCAGGAATAGATTCTGAAGACGCGCTTTCTGACAAGTGTCAGAGCTGTCACTGGAGAAGCTGAGCAACAATTTGGGTAGGAATGGGCCTACCCATGATATAAGCTTAGACTCTAAGTAAACTTTAAGTGGCCTTGATCAGAGAAAAATTTGTTTTGGCCTCATTCTTTTCTCTATCTAGTCTCTTTCAGTCCAGCCTGCCTTTCAGGAGTACCCGGTTCATGTGAGCTGCGGGCGGTTTACATAGCAGAGAACAGCAAGTCTATTTTAAAGATGGTTTTGTGGTCTCTAGGAACGGGGTTGAGCTGAGAAAAAAAATTGCCTTCAGAACTCAGTGGGGCATAAGCGTCTTAGATTGTGGACAGAACAAATGGGTACCTATCCCATTAGTTAATTTGTTAATTAATCTCTCTGGGTATCTGTCTTATGTATCAGAAGGAGTTGCACACAAGCACATTCCTAATATTATTCCAGGACTCAACATTCAGGTGGATCTATCTATCTATCTATCTATCTATCTATCTATCTATCTATCTATCTATCTATCCATCCATCCATCCATCCATCCATCCATCCATCCATCTATCTATCTATCTATCTATCTATCTATCTATCTATCTATCTATCTATCTATCTACCTATCATCTATCTCCAAATCCCAGGGGTCAAGAACCAAGACAAAGGGAAGAAAAGAAGCCTCCTGCTGAGGAATTCTGTATGAAAACCCTGCTGGGAATGATCGCAGGCCCAGCTCTACAGGAAAGTGATTCAGAAATTATCACACCTTAGAATTTTTAAAGAAAAAATGCTTAATTCTAGTGCAGTAATTTCTTCTGGACCTAGGGTCCAACTAGGCAGTTTCCAAAATTGTAAGGACTAGGTCTCCCTGGAGCACTCCCAGAAGGTCTGATCGTGAAGACCCGAAGGCCACAGGCAGAAACCATTCAAAGACTCCCCAGTTTCACGGAGTCTAGGCGCAGACGCCATTCTGAGGTGGCATGGTGCCTGTGAAACCAGAGCCCGGCCTCTCAGGGAGGCGTCTGGGAAGTAGGAGTTAGATTCATGTGGAGTCTTGAGGCTGTGAGTAATTAGAAGTCCAGATGCCTTGCTTTCCCCCTGACATAAAAAATGTGGGTGTGGCAGCCTTCTCAACGTCTCTGGATTTGATTCCGCTGCCTTGACGGAAGATTTAGTCGCTTGGCAGCTCGTTCAAAGGAAGATTGTTAATTGTAGCTCGATTGTCGCTTTTCAGGCTTAGATTGTTGTTTGAGGATTATGTATGTTTTTGTTCTTTCTTTAGTCCCCCTTTCTTTTAAAACCTTTAAATACAGTTCTTTATTTATATGTGTGTCCAGGCACTTGTGTGTGTATTGCGTACACACACACACACACACACACACACACACACGCCATGGCATACCTGTGGAGGTCAGAGAACAACTTTTAGGAGTTAGAACTCTCCTTCCACCACGAGGGTTCCAGGAATCAAACTCAGATCATCAGTCTTGGCAGCAAGCACCTTTGCCTGCCAAGCCATGCAGGTGGCCCCTATCTTCTTTCTGTGTTCCTTCTAGCTTGTACAATGCCATGCGATGATGGAGGGAGCGTGTGCATGTGTGTAAGAGAAGATCTGCTGGAGGAATCTTGGTCAGTGATGTGGGGCAGGTGTGGGAGGCATGGGCAGGCAGTTCTGTTCATATGGTGGGATTTGAGGCCATTAAAGGGGTACTAGACAGCCCAGTGCTTTGATGAGATGAGCCAGATACAGCTAAGTGGGGAGAGAATGAGGCTCAGTGTGGCAGTGGATGGGAGATTGGGACAAATACTGGAGTGGGAGAGAAGCTACAGAGGAGAGAGCAGGCATCCTGGAAACCCAGTCAAAGGAAGTGAACTTGATAAGCAGGTACCAAAAACCACGTCGGCTCTTCCATTAGCTCCAGCTGATGGGCGAAGTGAGGACACACGGGTTTCATTTCATTTCTCATGAAAGCAATACGTCATGATAGAAAAAGCCTTAGCTGTGTGTTGCTAGAGAAGTAGCTTGCAGTCCTGCTTTGAGGGAGAATTGTAGGACTCTGGGCACATTGCTTAGTCCTTTAGAGACAACTTTTCCTACCTGTAAGGTGAGAAGGTTGAGTTTGATGGATCCTTTGTGTTTCTTCCAGTTCTAAGGAAGGATAATGGTGGCTGAGAACATGGTAAGATGTATGATATACGTCTACCAACAGAAGGCACTTCCTCCGGACCCATGTTCCACCATGCATTTTGAGTATGAAAAACTCTCATTGAGGACAGCACAGTATTTCACAGCCTCTGTTATACATCAGCCAATATCCATGTTGCAGACTCATGACCGAATGGTGTAGGTATGGGAGTGAGTCAGAGGCCATTGGATTCAGAGCTGATTGGGGACATTACCAGCCCATATGCTTTTGTGTCCTCTGTGCTTAAAACATCCAGATGATAGGTCTGTATGTGTCTGTGTTATTAGTCATTCCAGGTATGAGTATATTTAAGATACTTGATGATGAAAGCAGTTGTAGTTCTTTATCTAGTGATGAAACGAAAGGATGAACACGCCAGTATTTTTAAGTAGCTGAGGACATTTGTTGCTCAGGAGGCAGGCTGAGTTGAACCGAGTGTTTTGGAGTGTCAGGATCAGTGACAGGGAGCCCTGCACATTCCAAATAGGCTCTCCCCGCCCACCCTTTTTTCCCTTTCCTCCTTCTGATATACAAGCTTCAAGGAGGTGAGGTGTTCCTCTGTGGTAAATCCATGTCTACTCCTTGGGGTGTGGTGGCCACCATTCTGCAAGCTTCATAACACAAAGAGATCTTTCTTCACTGACTTTGACTCAAAGCAGCACAGGATGCAGGAATGGAGACACAAAAGACCAAGGCTTGGGTTCCTCGAGTTTCCTGGGGAGCCAGCCATCTTCACTGTAGAAGAGTGATGTCCATGTAGTCAGGTGGGTGTGGTGATAACAGGCTGCACGGGGAAGGACAGTTAGGACATTTTAATGTCTGTTGGGGGCCCCAGGATCTCAGGGTGGGAAGGAAGCTGGGAGGTTGTTGCTAAACCCCAGAACTGCTAGCTGTTCTTAGTAACTTACCTTCTCGTGGAATCTGGCAACAGCGCTGAAAGCCAAAGATGAGGAATTCATATAAAAAGATAAACCCGTGACTTCAAAGCTAAGACTAGCCAGTCATTCTTGCCAGAGACCCCCCAGTTTTACATAAATTGGCTGCTTGGCAATTTTGGCCATTTTCAGATGATGAGAATTTTAGATGGGTTCATTTCTGATTAACCTTCCTTCCCCAACTTCTTTTAATTAAGGCATGCATTAGAAAGCAAACGTTTCTTTCCCTCCCTCTTTTAACTATTCAAGAAAATTGTTTTGCACAGAGGTATGAGCTCATGTTGATGAAGCTGCTTGTGTTGGGGCAGGTTTACACTTGCCACCTCAACACTCAGACTAAGGCAGGAGGATTGCTTCAAGTTTGAGGTTAGCTTGCGCGTCATAGAAAGTACCAGGCCAGCCTGGGCTACACAGTGATATCCCATTTCAAAATAAAATAAAACAATAAAAGGAAAGGAAGAAACCAACAAAACAAAAAAGGAGAAGGAAGAAAAAAAATCTGATTAAAGTCAAGACTACAGCGTAATGCCAGGTCGATTTAACCAAACTGTAAATTCATTTTCCTTTGGTGGGGGAGGGGGAGGAGGAGAAAAGGGGGAGGGAAAAGGAGGAAGTAGAAACCAATAAAACAAAAAATAACAGCAAGGCTATGCTAACATGGTAAATAGAAAGTGAGGACTTTATATGGCAAAACGTTATCTTATAAAACATTTTAATTAAAAAATATTTATTTATTCCATATATGTACAAATAAATCTTGGTCATATTCCCTCTCTGCTTCCCTCCGGCTCTGAACTCACAAGTTCATGCCTCTCATCCCCCTTTAAACATGCTGAGTCCCGTCGGTGCTACCCATAAGCACCTTGGTGTTGGGTCATTCCATTGAGGCCTGAGAAACCTATCAGTGGCCACATTCCTAAAGAAAGTTGCTCTCTCCCTGTTAGCATCCATCAGATGCTGATGGCTTCTTGGGCGTGGGTGCCTTAGGAGCCCCTTCTCCACCCCTGCTAGAAATTTTACAGACTTGATCTTATGAAGGTTCTGTGCAGGTAACCACAGTTGTTGTGTGTTCATGTGTGCATCAGCCATTTGTGTTCAGAGGACAGTGCCTCACAGCTCTCCGTTCTCTCGCTCTGGCCTTGTCACCCTTTCTTCCCCAGTATTCCCTGGGTAGTGCTTAGTAGAGACCGACATGGTTGTTCCATCTATAGCTAAGTCTGATCAATGAGTTTCAGAGTTTTTGACCCGTCATGAGTCTGCCTTCACTGCTGCCCACTGCAGAAAGAAACCTCTCTGGCCGAGGTCGAGAACAGCACAAATCTAAAGGTGCGAACATAAATATTCGGAAGGCAGTTTGACTACTTGACTACTTAGCAAACAACAGGAGGTTCCCCTCTATGGCCTCCTCAGCCATGGGCTTTTGTCTGGCTTTGCAATATCAGGATAAGTTCCAGCCTATGGAGAAGGCCTTTGACCAATCAGATCCTCTCTACCTCTTTCACAGTCAAGCCTCTATTCTTTCCGGGTACTGAGATTTGAGCCTGGGGCTTCACTGCATGCTTCCCGGGCGCACCAGCCTTTGCTCACTCATTTTGGTTATATTGCTGTTGTCTAAAATTCAAGACCGTTAAACTCTAGACCTCTCCTTTAGCTCTATTTTTGATTCTTCATTCTTTTAAAATGAAATTAAGCTTTCTTATCTGGTCCTAAAATTTGGTATGCTCGTCTCTTGAGAAACTTCAGATAAGAAAGAATCACACTGGAAGAGCTCCTCTTTCGTGCGTTCAGATTAGATAAAGCGTCTCTTTTACTGCTTTGATTCCACAAATCTAGAGTAAAATGAAAAGGACTGTATTTTTTAATCATCTTAAATATTAATCTCTAATGTATTTGTCAGAAACACATTCCTTTAGACTAGAGTTCAGGCTGGCCTTGAACTTGAGTGTTATTTTCAGCAATAGGGCCTTACCGTCAGTTTATGGAGAGGCACCAATAACTTTGACGGTGACTTTGGTTGTTTAGGGGTTACTATGGAACCCCTTTGGTCAAGAACTTGATTAAATGTAACCTACTCTGGTACTGGAAACTTTAGTTGGTAATGAAAGATGTCTAGTTGGGGCTGTCTCTCTTATTTGGCAATTTCATTTAGATTTCCTTCAAGATGTATACATTTTAGGAAGCTTCTACGGTGTTAGGTTTCCATATGACACGCCCTTCCGCAATGGGCCTTAGTTTTAGCTGTTCCCTGAGTTCCCTCCGTCACCCCCTTTCCTTCCTCTTCCTTGTTTCATCCTCCTGTTCCAGTGTCCACCCCCACCTCTGTCCGTCCATAACTACCTCTTCTACTTCCCCTTCTAGGGAGATCTATCACTTACCACTAGTCCCTTCCTCTCTACCCAGACTCTGTGGTTCTATGGATTGTAGTCTGCTTATCAGTGACTTAACAGCGAGCACCCACATTATCTTAGGGTTCTATTGCTGTGACGAGACACCGTGACCACGGTAACTCTATGAAGAAAAGCATTTAACTGGGGCAGGCGTACAGTTTCAGAGGTTTATCATCACGGCGGGACGCACGGCAGCCTGCAGGCCAGGCAGAGATGGTGCTAGAGAATGACCTGCCTGTGAGGGCAGCAGGAAAGGACAGTGACAGCCTGGCTAGGCTTGAGCTTCTGAGACCCAAAAGTCCATCCCCTAGTGACACACTTCTTCCAACAAAGCTACAGGTCCTCCAATAAGGCCATACCTCCTAATAGTGCCACTCCATAAGGGCCTACATGTGTCATTTTTATTCAAACTATCACACACGCATATAAGTCAGCACATATTGTATTTATCTTTCTAGGTCTGAGTTATGTCACTTAGGATGAATTTTTTTTTTAGTTCTATTCATTTTCATTCTGAAAATTTCATAATTTCATTTCTTAATTCCTAAATAATATTCCATTGTGTAAATGCACCATATTTTCTTTATCCATTCATCTATTGACAGACATCTAGGTTGTTTCTGATATCTGGCTACTATATAGAGAGCAGCAATGAGCATGGTTGAACAAGTGTCTCTGTGGTAGGACAAAGTGTCCCTTGGGTTAATGCCCAAGAGTAGAATAGCTGGATCTTTAAATAGGTGGATCCCCATAGGGGGACCACCGCACTGATTTCCATGGTGTCCGTACAAGTTCACACTCCAGCAATGGATGAGTGTCCCCTTCCTCTACATCCTCGACATCATAAGCTGTCACTTGTTTTTATCGATTTTTGGCATCTGACTGATGTAAGATGGAATCTCAAATCTCTTGATTTGAATTCCGTAATGACTAAGGATGTTGAACATTTCTTTAAGTGCTTCTCAGGATATTGAAATTTCCTCTTTTGAGAATTCTCTGTTTAGATTTGCACCCCATTTTAAAACTGGATTATTTGTCACCCTGATGCCCAGGTTTTTGAGTTCTTTACGTATTTTGGATATTAACTCTCTATTGAATGTGTAGTTGGTAAACACCCCATCCTGTAGCCTGCTGTTTTGTCCAAGTGAGCCTGCCCTTTGCTACACAGAAGCTTTTCAGTTTTATGAGGTCCTGTTTATTATTTATTGATCTTACTGCCTGTGTTATGTTCTGTTCAGAAAGTCTTTTCCTGTGCTGAGTTCGAGACTATTCCTTACTTCTATCAGATTCAGTATATATGGTCTTATGTTAAGGTCTTTGATCCCTTTGGAGTTGAGTTTTGTTCAGGGTGGTAAGTATGGGTCTGTTTTTGTTCTTCTATATGCAGACATCCCGTTTGAGCAGCACCATTTGTTGAAAATGCTGTCTTTTTTCCAATGTGTATTTCTGACTTCTTCATTAAAAAAGAATCAGGTGCGTGGACTTATTTCTGAGTGTTCAGTTCTGTTCCACTGATCAACATGCCTGCTTTTGTGCCAATACTATGCTTTCTCTTAAAATTACTTTTTATCCTTGAGTGAATTAGCCACGGGGTTAGAGGGAGGCTATCACTCACTGTAATTTAAGATCAGCAATGGGAATACCTCCAGTCATTTTTTAATCATGCAGAATTGTTTTAGCTATCTTGGGTATTTGTGTTTTTCCATATGAAGTTAAAAGTTGTCCTAACCATCTAGAGACTGCCGCACCCCAGGATCCACCCCATAATCAGCCACCAAACGCAGACACCATCTCATACGCCAGCAAGATTTTGCTGAAAGGACCCTGATATAGCTGTCTCTTGTGAGGCTAGGCCGGGGCCTGGCAAACACAGAAGTGGATGCTCACAGTCAGCTATTGGATGGATCACAGGGCCCCCAATGGAGGAGCTAGAGAAAGTATCCAAGGAGCTATAGAGATCTGCAACCCTGTAGGTGCAACAACATTATGAACTAACCAGTACCTCAGAGCTCTTGACTCTAGCTGCATATGTATCAGAAGATGGCCTAGTTGGCTATCATTGGGAAGAGAGGCCCCTTGGTCTAGCAAAGTTTATATGCCCCAGTACAGGGGAAATCCAGGGCCAAGAAGTGGGAGTGGGTGGGTAGGGGAGCAGCGCAGGGGGAGGGTATAGGGGACTTTTGGTAGAGCATTTGAAATGTAAATGAAGAAATACCTAATAAAAATATAATAATAAAAAAGTTGTCCTAAATTCTGTGAAGAATTGTATTAGAATTCTTATGAAAATTGTTTTAAATCTGTAGATTGCTTTTGGTAGGATGGACATTTTTACTCTATTAATCTTATTGATCTAGGAACATTGGAGATCTTTCCATCTTCTAATATCTTCTTCAATTTCTTCACTTTTTGGACACTTTTGGACACTGTTGCTCCTTAAAAAGTTCTGGGATACCCATCGAATCTCCCAGGGGCCTTTGTTTTCCTGTTCTTGTCCTTTTTAAATAGGCAACATTTTCTGTCCACTTTCTCTATTTTATCTTTCCTGACTTTTATTTTAAATACACAAAGACTTCCTTCAGATCTAATGTGACAAGTGACACATCTGGGAGTGTGGCAATGGACACACACTCCCCTGGCTTTGGAGAGAAGCTGTTTTCATGGTTGCATTTCTCAAGGTTGAGCGAGATCTTGAATCTTCAGCCTCTATGCCTATGTAATTCTCATTTTTGACCTCATTCCTGGCAAATTTTATCTTCTTTTCTTCCCTCTCCCTTTGATCCACTTGTCTAATTCATTCAAGTCACTCAGTTATGCCTTTCCTTTCCAAAATGTGAGCTCCTCTGCTCCACCCAACGTCATGTACCAAGCCAATGGGTGTGTCTGCTCTTTACTCCTGACCAATGATGAAGAAATGAAACATTAACTCTCAGGATGACCTTTGGCAGACACAGCTGGATATGTTCTCTGGGCATCAGCCCTGAGCCTCAAATAACTCAGCATTGGATGCAAGAGTGTGCTGTTATCAGCCAACTGCAGCCCCTTAGAGCCTACCATGAGCAACAGAGGTGCTTGCTTTCAAAACCACAGAAAGAAGTGGCTAGAGGTCCTCTTCTGGGGGAGGATGAGCCCTCAGTGCCACCATGCCTCACTCTGAAATGTAGGGCAGTTGCAGCTTCACCTCTTCCTCCCAGCTCCATCAGTTGTTAGTATTGGCAGCATCATGGTAGAACCCTATGTGGTTCAGAAACACATCAGTCCCCAGGGACAGCTAACCTCTGTACCACATGCACTATCTCCTCACAGGTATAGTTTTCCCCATCATCTCTTCTTTCTGTGACCTGCAGCCCCCACTTGCTTGTCTGTTCTCTGCCTATCAATAAGCTCAAGGCTTTTCTGTGCTGAAGCAAGACAAAAAGCATCCTTCATGTTTCTGCTGTATCCATGACGATTTCTTGCCTATCACACTCATTAGCTTTTCTTCAACACTTTGCAAATAGACCCATAACCGTTCTTCCTGCTGGCCTAGACACTGCTATTCCAGCCAAGGTGGCCAGTAATCTCAATGACACAAAGCCCAATTAGTGGTTCTAAGGTCTCCCTGGGTTTCTTTCTTGACAGCATTTGGTCTGTGACCCCATCCTTCTCAGCATCTAATTTGGACTTTTAATCCCTTCAACTCCCCGGACCACTTCCTCCTTCATCATCTTCATATGCTCACTCTTCTTCTACCTCTAGATGCTGGTCTCGGGGTGAGGGGCCACAGGTTCTGGCTGCATTTTTTCCTTCAGTGATCTTATTTCTGTCTTCGTATTCATCTGAGTAATTGTGAGTAGCTATTTTTACCCTCCCCCATCTTTTGTGACAGGGTCTTACTGTGTAGCCATGGTTGGCTCAGAACTTACAGAGATCCACCTGTCTCTGCCTCCCAAGGGCTGGAATTAAAGGTATCTATACCACCAGGCCTCGTTGGTATCTATTTCTATATATCCTTGATCTACCCCACAAGCCCGAGCACGTTTTAAAAATATTTCTTACCATTTTTTAAAACAAGAAAACATAAATACCATGGGTCTTAAAGCTTAAATCATGGGAAGGAAGTGAAAACCCAGTGGATTCTCATACCCTCTGGAGGTTGATCTGAAACTTTTGGGAGTCATGGGTGTCTTTGAAACATTTATTCAGGAAAAAATACATAGATTCTGAAGTGGACTCAGGGGATTCAGAGAATTTCTTTTCCAGAACTCAGGGTGAGGTTAGTTAAGACCTGTCCTCCAGGTTCAAGTTGCTCTGTTTGGTAGATGACGATCATCTGTCCAGTCCAGCCTGTGTCTGCCCATTCAGCTTCATCTCCTTCATCTTCATATCTTAGGGTTTTATGTTCTGTTTCTACTAAAGCCTGCACATGTCCATACACGCCGTATGCTGACTCTTGCTTACACTGCTGCCTTTAGGGTTACTCCTGTCTGCATGCCCACTCCCTACTCCTTGCTTGGCAAATACCTCTTCCAGCATCCCTCTAGAGAGCCTCTGTGGATCCCCTTTCCTTCTCTGTTCCCTGTCTTTGCTGAGTTCACTGAGCTTTCTCTGGGTCTTCAGAATAAATGGAATGGCACAGATTCAGGTTCCTAGGGACTTGTGCTGTGCCTGCTTTGGGGTAGTGCTCACAGCCTCCTTCCGCGGGATGGAGACCCGGTGATTGGGTGCGTCTTGGGAGCTCTTGTAGAACGTTGAGTCCTCCAGTCTCTCTTTGGATGGATGATGCTTGCTTTACCATATTGCATAAGGTTAGTTACCAGAGCGGGAACTTGAATACATGTGGCAACGCTGGGAGGAGGACTCCAAGAGTCCAGTCACAGGCCACTTACCCAGAAGACATTGCCCAACACCATTCTTAAAGAATGAGCGATGGAGACTAACAAAGAGTGTGTAGCCATAATTGTTCTTTCAAATCAGCTCTCCCTTGTGTTCAGCATAAAATGGACGTCACATCACATGGTCACTAGCTTGCCAGCTGCTGTCCTGGGTGTTACCATGTACTCTAAGGTCAGAGATTGATTGGCAGTAGACACTTTCCGAGGCGGAAGAGGCATCTACAAATAAATGGGATTCTTTTATGAGAGGAGAATAAAAGACCGTAAAAAGAATATCCAAGGGTATGACCGTGGAAACAGATAAAGAAGCCATTATTAGGAAAGCAGAGGAGAGTGAGATATTTACAGACATTTGTCCCCATGGCACACTGTATTTAGCACAAACATACCAGTGGTATTTAGTCATAGACACTTTCCCTTTTTTACTGCATCTATCTATCTATCTATCTATCTATCTATCTATCTATCTATCTATCTACCTATCATGTATTTATGTATGTCTGTATGTACCTATCTATGTGTCTATGTATCTTTGTATCTATATACGTATCTATGTATCTATATATCTATGTATATATGTATGTATCTATCTATGTGTCTATGTATCTATGTATCTATATATGTATTTATATATGTATCTATGTATCTGTATATCTATGTATCTATATATGTATGTATCTATCTATCTATGCATCTATCATCTATATATCTATTATTTATTTATTTTTTCATGCATGTATATGTGAATGGACATGTGTGTGGAGGTCAGAGGATAACTTGTGAGAGTTGGTTCATTCTTCTATCCTGTGGGTTCTGGGGATCCAACTCAGGCCATCAGGCCTGGTGTCAAGCTCCTCACCGCACTCAGCTGTCTGGCCCGCCTGACTCAGGCGTAGATTCTTGTATCTCTGGGAAGCAGGAGAAACTTAGATTACAAGGCAGCAAAGGTGTGTTAATTCCATCTCTACACTGGCAGAAGAGTGGTCTTCAACTGTCCTCCAACCTCCAGGCCTCAGAAAGTCCCAGAAAATAGGGAGTTGGTCAGAGTGACCTCAAATGTTCCTCCACCTCAGAATTTCTGTGAATCTCTGACTGTGTAGACACAGCCCTGGGCTAGTCTGGAAATAAACTGTTCAATGAGTTTAAAATAAGACATGCCGACCAAATTAGAAGAGTCTTAGTTGGCCACAAATGGGGTTGGCCTTTAGCTGAGCTGGTAATGAGGTCGTTTTATTTTTACTTTATTGTGTTTTATTTTGTCTCCTCTCCACCCTTTTCATTCAGAGCTCTGTCTTTCTGAGCATCCCCACCACAGGCACGGTAAGCTGGTCCAGGCCTGCATTCAGCTGTCAGTCAGCCCTTTGCACACCATCCACTCCCCCTCCTCATCTCCTATAGCTAAAGAACCTCAGGTTCTTCTCCGTAGGTTCTGGGTAGGACGCTGGCCTTGGTGGTGGCTGCTTTTTGCACAGCTTGTTCACAGGTTTCCAGGGCAGGAAGAATATAAAAGCAGCCAGGGCAGGCAGATGGGTCTGCTCTGCAGGGACCTTCTCTCTCGAATCCCACACCATTACTGTGAGCTAACTCACTTGGGTTCTCTGCCTTGCCCATGGCTTTCTGTGGTGAGTAGGGCAGGAACTGAGTCCAATCTCATCAGATCCTAGATGTCTCAATGAGACAGCTGGCAATGTTTTTCCTCTGGTGTCAGGTGATGTTGCTGTCATATTATTAACTCTGGAAGAAAGTGTGCCCATGTGTATGGCCACAGAAAGCCAGGGGCTCTTCTGCTTAGGTTACAGGATACTGGAGAAACTGAGTCTCTTCTCATCTAAGTGCTGTAGGTAAATTCCATTTCCTCTGTTCAGCTTCGCTATAGACTGCATGTATCATAGCTTCCTGTTTAGAGGGCTGGGGAAACTCAAGACAGATGAAGGATTTTGCATGCATGTGGAAGAACAAGGTTTCAGATGTAGCTTGGCCCGACTGCATAACGCCCCAGCTGTTTGTTATCTCAATTCCAGAGCATTGTGTGCACAGAGGGAGGGGTAGTTCCAACATCACACTTGGGGCATATGGCATGTCATGTATACTCCTGCCTCAGGCTGTTCCTTCTGCCTTCTCTCCTATTTCCTTCACCTTCTTAGTGATGCATCTGTGGATTGCTTTGGATCACAGCCCCTACTGCAGCCTGCCTGGCCCTTATTCCTCTCTACTTGGTATCTATGTGTAATTGACACTGTCACCTGGGACATGGGCCTTTCTCAGTACCATCTCTGAACCTAAGAAAGGGGTTTAAATTTGAGCATCTAGTGGCTTATTTCCTTTATTTAGGTGTATTTCTGCATTGTCTTCATGGGAGCAGGTTGTTTCCTTTTTAATGGCTTAATGCAGTGTCAACATTACCATGGGTGGTCCCCCAGAGCCTGCACCAGGACATGGGTCCATGGAGATGCTCCTGGCTGCCTGCAGAGCTGATACTGTGAGGTCATAGTTACATATAGAGCACAGGCAGGAGTAAAAGAAAGACCTATGGCGAGACTTCAGTGATAGATGGAGGAGGAAATCTTAGAGGCCTTTAGGATCCCAGATTGCTGCCTTCAATGGTTTCCATTAGTATTGCCAATCCCTTCTTCCCACCAGGCACAAACTCACAACTGCATGGCAAGTTCTAAACTCTTGTGTCCATGTAGATCAGAATGGGAACTGGTTTTCTTTCATTCACTGTGGTGAGTTCAAGGTGGATCTTAAGCTCTCGGCACTTGGGAGATGTAGCCTTGATGGTGTAGGGGACTTCAAGGTCAGGAGACAAATTGAGGACATTGTTTGCTCAGTGCAGGAGAGGTTGGCACCTGTGTGTGCCCTGTGGTTCCCTGTGTCTATCTCAATCCTGTCATCGAATGCAGCGTTGAACCTGTGATGTGACTAGTTCATTCCTGGGCTGCGAGGGTTGATTGGTGTGATTAGCATGAGATTTGGAATCAGACTTTTGGAATTCAAATATGGTTCCCCACACTTAGTAGCAGTATGACATTGGAATATATATATATATATATGTGTGTGTGTTCTTGTCTATGTGTGTGTAGATACGTTTGTATGTGTATTTGTGTGCACGTGGTGGCCAGATGCTCATGACAGATGCCTTCCTCAATCACTCTTCACCTTAAGTTTTTGAGACAGGCTTCTTCACTCAACCTGGAGCTTGCTAATGTAGGTAGACTGGCTGGCCAGTGAGCCCGAGGAATCCTCCTGTCTCCACCTCCCCAGTGCTGGCCTTTTAAGGTGTGTGCCTGGTGTGCCACTTTTTTTACTTGGGCACTGGGGATTGACATCAGGTTTCCACGATTGTTCAGAAAGCATTTTAACTGGTGGAGCCATCTTTCCAGGTCCTCAACATGTTACTTAAAGTGCTTTGTGAGCCTAGTTGCTCCTTCACATCTTTTCCATAGACTTATATTGAGGATAACATACGTTGAAATGCATAGAATCATTGCATCAGATGCTCACCAGAGGCCTGGTACATGGTATGTGCTCAGTCAAAGGATATTGGCACAATGTGGGGAACGAGAAGATGGAAGCATGGCTTTCAGTAGCTAGTTTAGCTACTGAAAATGATGGTGGCCACAATAGGGGGACATCCTTATTACTGTGCAGCTCCCAGACAGGAGTGGATTTTAAGTCAGCCTCGGGCTGTCTGATCTGAAAACCAGGTCCTGGGACATGAACCAAGATGGTTTCTGGTGATGAACACAGGGACAGGAGATAAATGGAGTTTGTAAATATGACTACAAACACACTTGTGGTAACCTAGCAATTTGGCAGCGGTCCCTGGTCTCAAGAGGGAATTTTTCCTTTAAAAACTAGAATAACAGCACACAGCGATGACTTCATTCAGGACTCTGGGCATGTGTCCCAGAGGGGCCGTCTCTCCCTGGCTCTGAGGCCGTTAAGGCAGGTCAGGCATGGATGGAGAGTTTCCTGCCCTTAGTGGACACAGAAGAAGACCACTCGTGGTAGGGCTCTTCTCAGCCCATCCTGCAATGGCTGCAATTGTCCCTTCAGTCTCTATCAAGGCTTTCCCTTTGCATTTTCTGCAAAGCATGCTCTTGCCAATGATTGGGGGCTAACTTTAATGATTGAGAAGTTAACTTCTCACTGTGAATCGTGAATTGCAGTGGGCTTTTACAGTCCTCCTTGCATCAGGAGGTTTTGTTATCATGGTGCAGAAAGCCTTCCAGGGTCCACCATGACCTTCTGTTCTCAGTATTTCAACCTCTTGACCCTTAGAGGTCAGGGCTGGTGGCTGGAGTGTCTCACCATGGCAATGGATTGGAGTGTAGGGTTCACTCTGGTTTGTCTAGGTCCTGCTCCCGGGAGAAACCTGCTCCCACGGGTGTGTCGCCCTTTCCCAAATGGACTTGCTACCTCATAGAACATTATTATTTTTTGCCTCATCTTCAGTCATTGTGTCTTCTCTCCTTTGTCATCTGTTTGGCTGTAAATCAGGCTCACAAGACGTTGATTGATATACCCCAGAGCCTACATACTCAACTTTACGGAACACTCTAGATATGAGTGCCAGAGTCTGAGCCTGGAGGTCAGCCCCAGCCATATTCCTCTTTTCTTCTTCTTCTTCTTCTTTTTCAGTATGAAGAAAATACTCAGTTATCTCATGAAGGCCAAGGTTGTGTCATTCCCTGAGCTTCTTCCTGTGAGCTCACGCTGGGCAGGGCCAGCACAGATCATTCATCTTTTCTGCACCCCATGACCAAGAAGCTGATCAATTTCCAGAATAGTTCTATCTGTTGATAAAATTGGAAATGTTTGGGCCAAGTTCCTTCAGAAATAGCCTCCTGTTCTAAGAACTGAAAACCATCTTGGTCATTGAGTCATGGTTTAGATGGCTAGAGGATTTCTGGGGTTGGCAAGGCTCCAGTCTTTTCTGTAGTGAATTATGGGCCTGAGCTTGGGGTTCAAGGTAGGTTCTTGGTAGAAGTGTTCTTGCCTGGTTGTAGGGCAGGCAGGGCAAGTACATAGCAATGCCGAGGCCTACCAAGTCCTGGTGTGTACTTATGAGTATACACAGACACACCTATAGCCATATTGCCCCTCCCACACCTGGGAAAGAAAGAGACAGGGTAAGGGCAGGGTGATGTCAAAGTCTGTGAGAAGGTACCGTGGTGCCCATCTCACTAGCTACCAGCCATGATTGTTGCCAAGTCCAGGCATCAGTAGAGTGTGAACTCTGACTTCTGTGCATTCTAAAGGGTATAGTAGAGCTCTCATCTGTTTTAAAGTCCCCCAGAAACAGATGCAAAACCTGTGTGATCTCTCTGTTGAAGGGGCAGGTTAGTATGAACACGTGGCAAGAGCTGACCTATTCAGGATCAACTTGGTCCTGGGTTCAGGTAGTGGTCTGAACATTGTCCTGGATCTCTCGTGCATTGTCTTGGTGCATCCAGATGTTCAGCAGATGGCTGGTACACAGTAGGCTGTCAGTAAAAAGATGAAGGCAGAATGTGGAGGACAAGGGGATGGGCACATGGTGTGGACATTGCCTCATGTTGAGACTTGAGAGGAAGTGTAGACTTTATCTGCAGACTGCCTTACAGAGCATTGTTCTCCCAAACCCTGCCAGTTCCGTCGTTAGTCACATGCTGTGCGGAGGTCTTTCTGAGTCACACTTGGCAGCATGAATGTATGAGATGTCCTTGAACTGGACTCAGCAACAGGTATGGGTGAAGCAGGGTCACGAGGAAAGAGCATTACCAGGTGTGGGACGCAAGAGCCCCAAATTGTGAGGACAAAGGCAGGCAGGACACATGGGGGTGCCATACCCAAGGAGACCTGCTGAAGCCATGAGGACAGTCACAGTCCCCAGGAACCCCACAAGCTCCTCCTCAGCCATCTAGTGTTCTTATGAAGATCAAAAGACAAGGGTAAGACCTGTGTGAAGTTGTGATTGAGTGAGAGGGTCCAAAGGGGTATTCGCCACTCGTGTGTGTGTGTGTGTGTGTGTGTGTGTGTGTGTGTGTGCATGCGCATTCATGAGTAAATGTGTGTGTGCACATGTGTACATTCAGGAGTGAATGTATGTGTTTCTGTGTGTGTTCATTCATGAGGGAATGTGTGTGTATGCATTCATGAGTGAATGTGTGTGTCTCTGTGTGTGTGCATATGTGTATTCATGAATGAATGCGTGTGTGTGTGTGTGTTTGTGTGCATATAAGCTTGTGGATACAGGATACAGGTTAAGGTGGATGGTTGAAGATCGCTGGCTGGAATAACAGTGGACTCACCTTTCCCCTATAATACATCTCTTGGTTTGCAGCTACTGCAGCCCCAGGGTGACACTGGACAGCAATGTAAGCTGTAGGAAGGTAAAGGGCAGCATGGCTAAGAGTAAAACAATCAGAATCAGGAGTCTTCATATAACATTGTTACTTAGTATAACAACTTGGTTTAGATTTTGCCAATCTAAAAGCAAGCAAGCAAGCAAACAAACAAACAAACAAACCAACTCTAAGATTTAACATTTCTTTGCTGTCTGGCTAGCCTTTCTTTATCTGGACCAGTTCGAGAGACTTGGGTTCAATTCTCATGACATTGGTATTGTATGTGATTTTCACAGATCTGTCTGTCTGTCTATCTGTGTTTCTGGTTGTGATGGTTGGATTCGGGTGATGCACCCCGTGTAGGCATGTGACAATAGTGACCATGCACACTTCTCTCTGTGTGGATCCAGGAGATCTCTGCTGTCGACTGGCTCCACCACTGGTGATGATGGCTTTGATGGGCTGGTTAGGGTGGTCCATGCTGGTGTCTCCATTTTAAAGCTCTTTTATCCTTTATCATTCACAAGTGTGTAGTGGGAAAGGACTCTGAGACAGTAGTCTCCTGTGATCTTGCTCATATCTGCACAGTAGCATTGGACCAAGATGGAGAATGCTGCCCAATCTTTACTGGTGAGCATGAGAGACCTGGGGTGAGGATAGATATACAGCAACCTGTATGCTTGATTAAAGGTAAGTTCACCAGGGCAGGACTGTTGTGGGTGCCTTAAAGAGTCCCAGCATCTTTTTAATGTCTGGTGCACAGCAGAGTCCAGCAAGTGAGGCAGAAGAAAGAGAGCCAGCTGTGTCTCCTCTTTGAGATGTAGTTACCTGTAAAATGATAGCCATCACTGGTGACAGTCATGCCTTTTTGACTTAGTTTCTATTTGTCACCAGCAAGGTGATCATTCCCTTTTATGATGTCTTCTTCAACACAGTAGGGCTTTTATCTTGTGAGTTGGAGGGGAACTAGAGAGAAAGAAACCAGGATGCAGCCTATAGCTTGCTGTGTTCCCCAGGGGATGAGGGTAGGACATCTTTTCTCACAGTGTTCACTCATTCAGTTGAGATTGATTATAATCTGTGCTAATTACTTGGGCCATTGCTGCAGCAAAATACTCAACAAAAGCAACGCAAGGATGAAAGGAAGGAGTTATTTTGGCTCACAGCTCCAGGGTACAGTCCATTTTGGTGTGAAAGGCACAGAGGCAGAAGTATGAGGAGCTGGTCACACTGCACCCAGTCAGGAAGTAGAGATGCATGCTGATACTCAGTTTCTTCCTATTAAGTCCAGGACCCCAGCCCTTGGGATGGTGCCAGCCACATTCAGTGGATCTTCCCACTTCAGGCCTAATGTAGAAATTCTCTCAGACACGCCCAGAGGTTTGTCTCCTAGATTGGTGGGAGCCACACCCATCCAAAGCTTTCTCAGAGGCCATGATGGAAGGACAAAGGGGACACTGGTTCTGTGTTATTGCCCTGGGGCAGACTTAGCAAGGGCTGGTCTGGGGCTGGGCCAGGGCTTTGAAAAAGTTAAGGTTTCAGTTTCTGGGAACCTGGCATTTCCTTCTACAGGGCTGTGATTATCAGTTGTTAGGTGGAGGTGCTGGGGTATTCTGTGATCTTATTGCCAACATCGTTTGATTTAGCTTTCTGCTGACTTTGGACTATTTTCCACTGAATATAGTATATAAGATGTTGTACTTCTTAATACATATGCTTGGCACAAGCTATTAGCTTATGCAAGACCTTCTGGTTCCAGCTTTCTGTCTTCTTTATCTTCTCAAATCCGGTCCCTTCCCTAGACACCTGCCATTCAGAACCCTTATTCCTGCAGGTTTGAGTCACTAGATGGTTCAAGATCTTGTCAAGTTGACAGTCTATGCCAGCTATCACCCACACCCTCTATGTCCAGATACCACACTAGGTGCTGGAGACACAGGACTGGCCATGTGCATAGCCCAGTGGGGCTAAGCCAGCTGTAATCCAGCCAACAGTGATGAGCAATGTCAGACCTCCAGAAACAAGCCTCCTCCCCACTCACCTTATGGGTTGGTCCTGATGAATGTCCTGCACAGGCATCATGTTGGAATATGGAGTGAAGTGAAGGGCCTTGGATCAGGAAGAAAGCTTTAAGGTTCCGAGATGAGACTCTTGTGAAGATGCCTTCCGAGTTGCTCATAGAAACTTCTGTATGTGTGTTGGGAAAACTCACATGCATTGTTTTTAAAGTAATGAGTCTAAAGGAGTCAGTTCAGTTTTCAAACAAGCTGAGAAAAGCCAAGATGAACGTTTGACATTTTCTGACTTGAGAGTGAAGTCAAGCTCTTTCTAAACAGATGAACTTCTCAGGTCAAAACTAGTGCATTCAGGATAGCAACTTAGGTTCCATGACGCTTGAATGTGTACTGTAGTTCAGAGGAACAAAGGACCCTACTCTGAGGCATACCAACTAGCAAATGCAAATGCCTGAATTGAAGCCATGAAATGCAATTTTGAGTTACAACCACATGTAAAGCAGGCATAGCCTTGCAACACAGGGCTGTACTCCAGGAGAGATCATGGTGCCTCTAGAATTTAAAAGTGAAGGCCACAGGACAATTACTGGTGAGCAAATTTGCCTCTATTCATTTTAACAAAATATAGCAGGAGAGTTTGCCAATTTGCCCAGGTTTCTTTCTTGAAGTATGTTTGAGGCATTTGACTGACAATTCTCTCCTATTTCCGGTCGTAGTGTTGTAACAAGAGGAACTGGCGTGTTGGGTATGGCCATGGGAATCCCTGTATTCTCAGAGTGTTTGTATGTAGCCTCTTCATCCTCTCAGTCTATGAAACTCACCCTCTCTGCTTTCAATGTGTACTCAATCAGAGTGGAATATGAGCATATAGCTGGGCCGGCTTTACGTTTCCATATGTCGCTTTTGTTGATATGTAGCCACTCTGTCTCTTTGTGTTCCATTTACCCACCCTTTCTTATTGGAATATAGTATTTTATACTCAGGATGGTTAGTCCTTTGTTTTCTCTATGTGGATCTGATTTGTCCTTCAAGAATGTTTCTACTTCTGGCTTCTTTCTGGGCTTCTCAGGTGCTCTGGGCAGAGCGATCCTTTCTAAGCATTTTGGGCCCACAACTACAGTATGATGGGCTGGCAGTTTGCATTTCCAGTTAGATCTTTTGTCCCATGGCAGATAGCTTCTGATTTGCCTGTGTCTGAGATCCTTAGCATTCTTGGCACTGAGGAAGAGGTTGGTGAAGCTGAACTGCATGACTCAATATGGTAAAGGAAGACATGGACCTCCTGGGGAAATGGTCTTTCTGTTCATGTGATGCATTTACAGACCATGCACAGACTTCCAGGAGAACATTTTGCATCAGTGGTGAGGATCAGCAGGTAGGGACAGGGACCCAAGACCTTCAACTCCACTGGCAACAGGACTTGACAGCATTGTTCATCTTAACATGTACACAAAATGCAAGAGATACAGGGCAATAGAGGCTTGCACCAAGTTTCCAAAAATCCACTGAAGCCAGATGATGTGTGGCAGGGTTGAATTCCCTGCAAAGAGGCTCCGAGTGGCTGTTGAGTGATGATGGGACTGAGAAACCCAAGTTGCTCTGGAGATTCCAGGATGCTGAAGACACCAGAATCATCACATGTCTGTTGAGGAAAGCTGTAGGTATGGAATGCAGTCAGCTGGAGAGAGACTGTGTTTGCTCAGGTAACAAAGCTAGAAGGGCGGTGTGACCCAAGGCTGTTGGAGTCCAGGTGATTTCATCATGAGTCCCAGATGCCAGACAGAGCTGTAGGTTTAGTGTTTGCTCTGCAAGCTTCTGGTGCTTCTGGTGTTGCTTTGACCCCTATTGTTCCTTTTTCTGCTACCCTTCCTCTTTTTTGGAGTGGGGATGTTCATTCTGTGTCATTGTATATTAACTGTATGTAACTCAGTTGTTAATTTGATATGGACTCAGAGTTAAGAGATTACTGGGGTCCCAGAAGAGACTATGTACTTATATTTTTGAACAATTTTGAAATGATTAAGACTTCATACTTTAGGGATGGATTAAATGCTTTTGGTAATATGGGATATTGACTATGAGTAATATGAATATGAGATTTTAGATCCAGGAGTGAAATGTTATGATTTAAAATTGGTTTGTCTGGGTGTCAGGTTGACAAGAGGTAGATTTATGATGGGTTGATTATCAACTTAGCAAGATTTAGAATCACCCAGGAAACATATACCTGGGTGTGTACATCTCTGAGGGCATTTCCAGAGAGGTTTAACTGAAAAGAAAATTGACACCCTAAATGTGAGCAACATCATCCCATGTTCTGGGATCCCAGACATGATAAAAAGTGAGCAGAGCAGAATGGTTCAGCTCTCTGCTTCCTGACTGTAGATCCATGTGGTCAGGTGCCTCAAGTTCCTGTTGCTACGGCTTTCAGACCTCATGGACTGTATCCTCAAATTGTGAGACCAAATAAAATCTGTCTTCCTTAAGTGATTTTGGTCAGGTATTTTTGTCATTGCAATGAGAAAAGTAGCTGATAGAAGGAGGAAGAAAGAATTTTGCTGCAACATTGTAAGGGTAAAAGTACGGCGACCAAGCCTGATGACCTGAACTCTGGCTCTGGGACCAACATGGTGGTGCAAAGAGGGAACTGGCTTCCATAAGTTGTCCTTTCTATATGCATACCATGCAATATGCATTTGTGTGTATACACATACATACACAGAGAGATCACACCAACACAATAAATAAATATAATAGAGAAGAGATTATGGGGCTGGAGAGATGGCTCAGTGGTAAGAGCTGCTCTTGCAGAAGACCCAGATTTAGTTGCCACATGGTAGCTCACAATTGTCTATAACTCCAGTCCCAGGGCATTAGACACCTTCTTCTAACCTCTGTGAGCACCAGGCACACATGGAGCGCACTTACATCCATGCAGGCAAAACACTCATACACATAAAATAATAAAATACATCAAAAAAAGAGAGAGAGTTTATAATTCAAAAGCTCTGGATTTGCTCATCCCGATCCACTCAAAGTCCAAACTGAATGAACCACTCTGAGTCCATTCTCCTTCCTTCTCATGGTCTGCTGAAGAGGTCTCATGGTGACAGGAAGCCTGGACAGTGGACATTAGTTTGGCTGAGTTGGGTGGGGATGGGGGATAGGTTTTTGTTTTGTTTTGGTTTGGTTTTTGTCTATGTAATGTGCAGATGACAGAGTTAAGGAGATGCAGGGCTTTCTAGAAACTACCTGAGAATCTTCCTTATGTGCCTTTCCTTCTATACTCCAGCAGTGAGGAATCAGGACTCAGCTTCCTGCTGGGGAACTATACCATGAAAGTGCCCTCAGGCCACCCTGGCTCATGCCCAGCCCATTATGTCATTATCCATGACGACAAGGAGCAAGCCCTGATACTTCCAGTAGACTGCCTGGGGACCCATTAGAAGGTGCATGCTCTGAATGAGGACTTTAACCTTTCCTCTTCTTAATATACTGATCAGAAGGTGCCCTACAGTGTTTGGCAGTGAGGTAATGGTCAAGAAGCTGTGGGCACCACAATGCCTGGCCAGACACTGAGGGTGGAGCAGCGCCTTGCACTGGCTCAGCTATGATTCCCAGAGACTCTGGTTCCCTGCAGGAAAAAGCATCACTTCAGAGAGCCTGGCACTCTCCTGGATGATTCCAGTAGGAGTCTTGGCTCACTGCTTTCTGTAGAAGCTAGGGCCAAGGAGCTCCAGACAGGATTCTGAGTGACACAGACTGCCTGTGTGGTGGGGTCCCAAAACAGTTTCTCCCAGCAGTAGTGGGTTGTGCAGCAGCATCCAGTTCATACCTCTCTGTGCTTTCCTATTCCAGGTTCTTGAGACCTGGGGCAAGTCAACAAGGGCCAGTGGATGCCTACCCTCTATGGGTGGGCATTTTGAAGTCTGTTTTTTACTGAACTTCTTGCTTGTAGAGGTCTGATGAGGTAGTGTCTTAGTTAGGGTTTCATTGCTGTGAAGAGACACCATGACCAAGGCAACTCTTTTTTTTTTTTTTTTTTTTGGTTTTTCGAGACAGGGTTTCTCTGTATAGCCCTGGCTGTTCTGGCACTCACTTCGTAGACCAGGCTGGCCTTGAACTCAGAAATCCGCCTGCCTCTGCCTCCCGAGTGCTGGGATTAAAGGCATGCGCCACCACGCCCGGCCCAAGGCAACTCTTATAAAGGAAAACATTTAATTGGGGCTGGCATACAGTTTCAGAGGTTCAGTCCGTTATTATCATGGTGGGAAACATGGCATTGTGTAGGCATACTTGGTGCTGGAGGAACTGAGAGTTCTATATCTTGATCCAAAGGCAGCAGAGGGACAATGGACTTCTGCAGGTAGCCAGGAGGAGACTAGATTTTACACACTGGGTGTAGCCTGAGCATAGGAAACTTCAAAATGCTCCTTCATAGTGAAGCACTTCCTCCAACAATGTCACACCTCCTAATAGTGCCACTCCCTATGGCCAAGCACTGAAACTCATAAATCTATGGGGACCAGACCTTTTCAAACCACCATAGGTGGAATTTAAACATATTGGGGCATATTCTGTATGGGGCACCCTCTTTCAAATAACATCTTGGGGTAGATGGTTCTCTGGAAGGAAGATGATTTCTATCTTTCCCAGGTATGTCTTTGACCCAGTTCTCAAATCTCATATCGTAGAAACATATTCCTATTGCTTAAGAGGCTATCCATGCTTGGAACACCCCACTCCAACTCCCAACACATGCAAGTCAGATGCCTTTAGGAAGTGAAGCTCAATTAATTGGGAGTCAGTATGTCTGATAGGTCTGGGGTCTAAAGCTCATTGAGAGTCAGCAAAAGTCTTCTTCAAAATCTAAAAGGTGTGGAAGGATGGTAACAGCAGGTCCTTCTGAAGAAGTGAACTTGGTGTGTGTCAGTCACTCAGAGTACCTCCAGGATCTGCCTGTAGCCCACATGTAGCATGATCTCCTGGGTTCTGGAGGTCGGGGCAGTGTCACTAGGAGCCTGGCACCCTGCTGAACACTATCAGCAATGACATCTGTTGTGGCTTTTGGTGGTGGTGGTGGGGGGGTGCAGGATGGCTGACAAAAGGAAAATGGCAGGTGTGGCTCTTGAGCTGAGAGCTGAGATACTATGGAAAAAGCATGGAGCCAGGAAAGAACAGGAATTGCCTACAGCCAATCTGTGTAGCATGGGACACATTAGCATCCACAGATGCTTATGAGCATGCCAAGATCCTCCTAACGCTGCTCCTGCAAGCACAGGACCCTCCCATCCCCAGACGCTTCCGTTTGCCCTTGAACTTCCTTCTGTCAATGAGCTGAGCATGCAGCTCATCCTGAGCTACTCCAGCAGGGTGTTCAGTGTGGGTAGGAGGAAAGCCAGCCGGCCTCACAGCCAGCCTCACGGGATTGATCGTGCAGTAGGTAGTAGGACCGAGGACTTTCAGGAGCGGATGTTTTCCTCTGTGCTAGTTTGGAAGTGTTTGGTGGGCCACCAGATAGGCTTTGCTTGAACCGATTGTTGGTTTTCTTTGGATACATTTATGTCTGACCTCCTCAGAGAGTAATTAAAGCCCCACCCCAGCCCAATAGCTTAGTCTTCTGAGGGATTAGAATTTGTCTCATACCTACTTTTTATAGTTTTGGTTTTTTAGCACAATGGAATTCACCTTAGATTTTTAAAGCCACTTTACTGAAATTATGAAGAGAGGATTAATAGACTTTAAAATTTATTTAAGTAGTCACAAGACTACTCCAACTATCTTGGTCCCGTAGGGGCTCACAGAGACCGAACTGCCAACCAGGGAGCCTGTGTGGGACTGACCTAGGCCCTCTGCACATGAGTGATAGTTGTGTAATATGGTTCTCATTGGGGACTCCCTTCAGTGGGAGTAGGAGCTGTCTCTGACTCTATTGCCTGCCTTTGGGACCCTTTCCTCCTACTGAATTGCCTCATCCAGCCTTAATAGGAGAGGAGGTACCTGGCCTTACTGCAACTTATATGCCATGGCTGGTTGATGTCCATGGGAGGCCTGCTCTTTTATGAAGAGAAAGGGAGGAGGAGTGGGGAGGGGTGGGGGAGGGAGGAGAGGGGGAGGGGAAGTACTGGGAGGAGAGGGGGGAAGAGAAACTGTGGTCTGGATGTAAAAACAAACAAACAAGCAAATAAGTAAATAGAGAACAGCTTTGTATATATTGAAAAAAAATTATTCTGTTGTCTCACCACTTACAGGATCCCTTGATCTGTAGGATGCTGTCTGCTTTCTTATTTGTCATAGATATAGACATTTGCCTAATGTACACTTGAGTTCCCTGGAAAGGAAAACATGGCAGCTTGTAGACCTGAAGGCTCTGAGGACAACATGTGAATTGGAGAAGCATATAAACATGGGGTATCCAGAGATGGAGCTTTGCTCTAAGAAGCCCAGCATAGATGGCTTGATTCCTTCGGGTTTTTCTGAAATCTATGTTTTTTCTGAGGGTGCTGCTTACAGATGTTCACCTGGAGGGATGCTAGGTGTGTGAAAGGCTAGGGATGGGGATGCTCGCAGTACAGTACCACCTCTTAAATGGTTAGATCAATACTGGTTATAGAGCCATAACAATAAAGGCAAAGCCACGGTAGAATGGCATCTGAACATGTTTTCCCACTGAGTGTAAATTTCAGTTCACTTTAGGCCTCAATAAAATGTCCCACAGCTATTATGATCATTATGACTTGAAACAGCAGAGGCCATCTTTTTAAGTGGCATTTTTCTCTCCAAGTGTGTATTGGAGGCTTTTCCACTCACTGTCAGGGTGATGAATCCTTATTTAGCATTCATTTTCAAGGCCTCTCGTGGTTCAGTGCAAATAGCTTGTTTTCTCCCCAAGGAAAAGAGATTCAGCCCTTTGAACACACAAGTAAAGAGCTGCCTTTGATTTTTTTTAAAGAGGGAAAACATAAAAAAGCTAGGACGTAGTCAAAGCTAGTTTAAAGGATGAGTTGCCTTCATGAGGCAATGGTTACATAGATGAGCGGAAGGAGAGAGGAGGGAGAAGGAGGACTTTGTGTCCATTCTTGCATCAGTTGTTCATTCAACACTCTGGGTTCCCAGAGTCTCTGTACCCTAGATCTCAACAGTGTTCATTCCCTGATATTTACTTCACATGAAAAATACAAAGATTAAAGGAACTGCTTGAAAGTATCAAAGGAATTTTCTTTTCTTTTGTTAATGGTAAGTAGGATAATTCAGACCTACAATTCCACTGAGAATGACCAATAAAATTTAAGTAGCATGAAATAAAATTTCCAGAAAGCAACAAAGATCTAATAACACAGTAGTAATCTAGGGAAGACAGCATGATGCTTAGGACTTCTGTTGACCGAAGGGCAGGTAGAAATCTGAGGCACAAAGCTAAGAGAATAAGTTTTCCCTCAGTCCTCCCTGGGACTGGGTAGACATGAAGTTGGAACCTACAGTCATCAAGATGATCTCCCTATGTTTTTATCTGAGATTTAGCAGAGGTGACCTCTGGTGATAAGGATAGGGTGGACCTAAAATGGCTCTTTCACAAACTCTGTCTCAGTTCTGAGCCATGGGATGTTGGGGGCTGTCTCAAGTCATAAGTAAGGAGTGAGCTCTCATGGACTTGATAGTTCTTCCAAGACTTGCCACAAGCAAATAACAGTTATGTTTATAAAAGTAATATCATATGAAAACAATGACATCAAAATAGCTGCGAGTCTGAGCATGGTAGTACACACCTGGAATCCCAGCACTCATGAAGTGGAGGCAGGGGGAATCGGGAACTTAAGACCGCGGTGAGCTCAAAATCTAAATAGGATACATAAAATTTTGTCAAAGATATTTTTAATCTATTTATTCATTCATTGGCTTACTTATTTTGTGTGTGATAACACATGCCACATTGGTTGTGTCGAGGTCAGAGGACAACTTGTGGGAGTCAGCTCTCTTTTCCTACCATGTGGACATAAAACCATGTGGGTCTCAGGGATTGAACTCAGATCATCAGAGTTGGTAGCAAGCACCTTTACTTTGCTGAGCCATATCGCTGGCCCCTGTACAAGTAGTTTTAAAAGCATAGCTTCAAGCACATAGTAAACAAAAGGCTAACAGAACAGTGGGCCATAGAAGGTGCTAATTCACCTCAAAATGAATCACTGAAAACAAGAAGTAACAGAAACACAATCAGGAGGGCACCAGAGAGTTGGTAAAATATTGCACAGAAACCAGACTTAATATTTGCAAGCATAGAAAAGATAAGGTTAAAATGTTGAGGAAGTTGAAGTATTTGAAACCATAAAAAGTGACATATTAGACTTAAGCAAGAACAAAGAAACACCACAGAATTTGCAAACAGTAGCTCAGTGGACCCTTTTACAACAGATACCTGATACAGTTAAAGAGAGGATTAGTGAACTTGAGGATTGTCCAGAATAAAACATACAAAGAATACACAGTGATAGCTGGGTGTGGTGGGCACGCCTTTAATCCCAGCACTCGGGAGGCAGAGGCAGGCGGATTTCTGAGTTCGAGGCCAGCCTGGTCTACAAAGTTCCAGGACAGCCAGGGCTACACAGAGAAACCCTGTCTCAAAAAAAACAAAAAACAAACAAACAAACAAACAAAAAAGGTAACAACAAACGTTAGACATTTAGAAGACACCGAGAAGCAGCTTCCAAGTTTGTTCATTGGGACATTCTGGAGTCTTGGATGTAAGTGATAGTTGATAAAAATGATGAGAGAATTTGCCTTCACAAGACATCTGAATCTACAGAGTTAAAGGCTCTAAAAATTCTAACAGAAAAAGGAAAAAATGTTACAACAAAACTGTAAACAAATACACCCTTAAAGGTGTTAGAGAGAAAAGAAAGACTGCTTTGAAAATATCCAGGCTTCAGGTTAGCTGCAGGTTACAGCATTTACCTAGCATGTGTGAAGATGTGTGTTTTATTGCACACACACACACATACACACAAAATCATTAAATCAATAAAAATAAATAAACAAAAATCATAGAGCTGCTGTTATCAGGAGCAGTAGTGGAAGACAGGGGCAGGAAGCTTCCAGTAGACTTCAGTAGAGTAAAGGAAAATAGCTAACGTGGGTGTCACCTTCAGAGGAGGGATAGGGAGGCAGAACACAGGCATCTGCCGATAAACACACTGGGGTTTATTGTCATAAGACTTCAGTAAGAGAACAGTGAAGACAGTTCTTCAGGCAGAGAGAAAAGGAATTTAAGTGTTAGGTAAGGGATGGAGGAGAAAAGAACAAAGGAAATGCTATGGTATCAGTAAAGCCAAGTGATCACCACGTCTATAAGATGACTGACATGTTATGGCATGTGTGTGCATGTGTGCATAAAAGCGTGCATATGCGCACATGTGAGAGTGTACATATCTGGACATATGTATATGCATGTGTGTATACATGTGTTTATGTGTGTGTACATGTGTGTGTGTATACACATGTGTATGTATGTGGACACAATCAGATGTTGGATTTATCGTTAAACTATGATAACTGAAATATCCAAGGTGACTATTCAAAATACAGCAATAATGTAAAACGTTTCAAATAAATATGGCATGATAAAAATCTCACTCCAAAGGAAGACAAGAAAAGAGGAAGAACAGGAAGCAGGTGCAGCAAACAGTATGGTATAAAATAGTTGAGAGCTAAATTTATCACCAATTAAATGTAATAGATTGCAGACTCCATTTAAAAAATCAAAGACTTTCATTCTTGATTGAAACTCAAAGTGATTGATGCTTTGTTCTTGAGGCCCATGGTAGAATATGAGGTTAAAAATATTTGAAAATAAAGATGGAAAGAAGTTATACTAGGTGATCAGCAGCCAAAAGAAAGCTGGTAAAAAGTATATTGAGTTTAAGGCAAAAAATTACTTAAAATAAAAAGTCATCTCTTACTGCTATGGGGCCAGTAGGTCTCTCAGTCACTACCAGTGCAAGCAGGCAACGTTTCAACAAGACGAAAAGATATTGAGAAAGATGCCTAACCCTGACCTAGCAGAGATGCTCACCCAAACACACCAAGGGACAGGAAACACATCTGCACTGCTCAACTGGAGCACTGCACGCTTTACCATACCATGGGCGCTGAAGGAGGAGCAACAGTCTGAAAGGATTCAAGTGATAGAAAAGCTCATGTGACCAAACTCAGTAACAGAAGGTAACTGTTACCATGTTTAACCATTAAGAAGAGGGAGAGACATTTTCTGTTAAGGGTGTGGCTCCTGGTATGTCAATCATACTATAGTGGAATATTTGGACAGCATAAATTGAACTCATTGGAGTATTAAAAAAAAAGACATGAAGTTGAGGAGGTTTAAAGGAATATAGTAGAGTCTGTCCTCACAGGGCTTTCTCTAGCTCTCACTGGGAAAGCAGCCTCGGCATCATTTCCACTCCAAATACTTCATTTATGACACGGTCCATCAAGAAAGCATTAGAGTCACTGTGTTAGTAGGTATGCCTGAGCACACACTAGGGACCCCTAACAATCTTCTCTGGGACCCCAAGGACAGTGGGCTGGGATAGAATTGAGGAGGGGGAGGGAGAACTTATTATGTCTCACACGTCATCCTCAAGTCATGGCTTACTGTGCACAGCAGTTTGGGAGTGTTAATATTCTTCCCTCCTGAGGACTGAAGTTCTGTCCAAGGGATGGCAGTGGGGAGGAGAGACTGAGTTGGTGGCCAAGGATCCAAGACTCTACTTCCTGGTACCAGTTGCTTTGGTACCCAGCACCAACCTATGCCAATGGTTTTGTTCTGACCATCTTGGTTAGAAGAAACCCTTCAAATCCTCATCAGTAAGTGAAGGTAGAAGATTTGGCTGCAGGTACCTTCCAAGTGTTGCAGATAGCTCAGCAGAGCATGCACCTTGCTTGCATGGGAGGTGGAATTCCTGAGCAGAGAGTTGGTGCTGGAAGGGGGCTGATGTAACTCTTTAACCAGGCTCTGAGTCTAGGAAGGAGATGCTAAAGATATGTGGCCTTAAAGGCAGACAGAGACACTGGGGGAGCCAAAACTGAGGCTGAGGAATTTGTTTCTTCATCCATTTCTACCGTGTTCCTTCTATGTGGTAGCCACTTCCTGGCTTCGAGCCATGTGGTGGTTTGCATATGCTAGGTCTAGAGAGTGGCACTATTTGAAGGTATGGCTTTGCTGAAGTAGGTGTGACCTTGTTGGGAGAAGTGTGTCATTGTAGGTGTGGGCTTTAAGACCCTCCTCTTAACCATGTGGGAGCCAGTCTTCTCCTAGCAGCCTTCAGATGAAGATATAGAACTCCCAGCAACAAAGTCCTACTAGGATGGCCCATTAAGCCCCACTTAAATTATTTCACTGCTTTCCAAATCCTAAGTACCAAAATATGCATTCTTCCAAACAAAAGCATGGTCAGCCCTATCACAGCAATACCCTACTCCTGGTACCAACTTCTGTCTTGGGGTTTTACTGATATGAATAGACTCCATGACCAAGGCAACTCTTAAAAGGATAATATTTAATTGGGGCTGGCTTACAGGTTCAGAGGTTCAGTCCATTATCATCAAGGTGGGAACATGACCGCATCCAGGCAGGCATGGTGCAGGAGGAGCTGAGAGTTCTACATCTTTATCTGAAGGCTGCTAGAAGACTGGCTTCCATGTGGTTAGGATGAGAGTCTCAAAGCCCATCCCCACAGTGACACACTTCTTCCAACAAGGCCACACCTATTCCAGCAAGGCCACACCCCCCCAAATAGTGTCAGTCTCTAGGCCAAGCATATTTAAACCACCATAGGCCAACTTCAGCAGAATCTCTGGACACTTGGAGCATCTCTCCCACAGGAGGGACACATCAGGTGCCTAACTGCACAGCAACCCATGTCATTGTGCATTGCCATGAATTCCATGAAGGAGTGTTCAAAACACCATGAATGAGAATAGAGAGAGGTCCTTGTCTACCCTGATTGTATAGAGGTAAAGAACAAGGGTCAGGTCTCTTTGAGGTAGTAGCATCAGCCAAAGTGACAGAGAATGAGGGAGCTGGTCTCGGTATGAGGGGACAGAATACCCGAGATCAGAGTGGTCAAATACCTTGAGGATGTGTGTGTGTGTGTGTGTGTGTGTGTGTGCTGGTTGAAGTCAGGAGAGAGGGAGGGAGGGAGATGGGAGAGTTGAAGCTGGCAGTGAAGATAGTGGAGCAAGTCCCTCTGGTGGGGCAAGAGAGTAGGAGAGCTTTCCTTTGTTCCAAGGATACCTGCTTTGTTTGAAGCCAGTGAGTGCCAATCCTACTTACATTTGGAAGAGTTAATCCTGGCTCCTCTGTGTGAATGGGTTGCACTGGTGAGGGGTCTGAGTGGGGGCATGCATAGAAGAGGCCTATTTATGCAGTCAAATTTCTGCACTGGAGGTGGCCTTAGCCTCTACCTATGTGGTTCCCTGCTGTCAAGGTTCACCCTTTCCCCATGACTGAGGGTGTGGGAGCCCATTGGTCACATCACAAGGGGATGTTGGATGGGTTACCTCTCCATCCTGGTTCTTCACTCCATGCTAAGTTGAGGATGAACTGAGAGAGCAAATGCAAACTGAACCAATTTGGTGACACACTTTCTTTCTTTCTTTCTTTCTTTCTTTCTTTCTTTCTTTCTTTCTTTCTTTCTTTCTTTCTTTCTTTCTTTCTTTCTTTCTTTCTTTCTTTCTTTCTCTCTTTCTCTCTTTCTCTCTTTCTCTCTTTCTCTCTCTCTCTTTCTCTCTCTCTCTCTTTCTTTCTCTCTCTCTTTCTCTCTCTCTTTCTCTCTTTCTCTCTTTCCCTCTCTCTCTTTCCCTCCCCCTCTCTCTCTCTCTTTCTTTCTTTCTTTCTTTCTTTCTTTCTTTCTTTCTTTCTTTCTTTCTTTCTTTCTTTCTTTCTTTCTTTCCTTCTTTTGCATTTTCCACCATTGACTCTTGTCATCAAAAATAGTTCAACTCTTGCAAAACAAAACCAAAATCGTACATACTGGACACATACATCACATTTCCTTCCTATGGAAGTAGCCCACCCCCCACCCCACCCAAAGAGATCAAAAACATTTTTTGGTATTTTTTTGTTTTTTAAAAAAGCCCAATGACAACAACAAAACAACTACCTGACCACATCCACAGAAAATGACACCAGGATACACTACAAAATAGGAGGTGTCATCTGCTCTGTGTCCAAAGGATTCTTCTCCATGTCTTTATGAGGCGAGTAACCATCATTGAACATGCTGTAGTAGTTGGAACTTCCCTAGCAGTATTTTTCTTAAAATAAGCACTGCCAAAGCAGCAACTCTTTGAAATCACAAGGTTCTCTCTACACCTAGTCAGCCCTTGTTTAACCTGGGCTGTGCTCTTTCAAGCAACTGACTAGGACTTCTCATGAACAGAATGTTTATCTTCCCCATAAAGTTAGTGGGAGGAAGTACATTAAAACTGAAACAGTTTGTGCTTTACATGCAAGAGCATTCTAAAGAAAACCCTCCGAGCTTTAGACCTACCTAAATGCCCAGGCTTCATTAAAGGCAATTTTTTTTTTTTATTAAGGCCTTGATAAAGAAGCCTTCATTTTGAACAGCACCCCCCCACAAAAAAAAAAGAGAAAAAGAAAAAAGAAAGAAAAGAAAAAAAGGAGCATATTCAAGGTAAAGCCCATGGCAAATATGAAATAAATAAAAAAGAAGTTGTCAATGGCACTAAGTATAATGCATAAGTCTAGGCACATTTGGGGCAGTATTCCAGAATTCCTTTAAATAAAACCCAATTTTTTAAATTCTTTTTATATTTTTAAAAAATTCTGTCATGAACTATATAAATTCAGTTATATTCAGAATAAAACAGCTCTTCACTTTATTTACCAAATAGAACATTGCTCAATGTGAAAGGACTTAGGATTTTCTCATAGAAGTAAACCAGATTTGGTGACACATTTTCACACTGCTAAACACACATGGCACCCTTCTCCCTTACATCTAGCTGCCTGGATGGAAATGGTGAGACCTGAACACAGCACCAGATGCAGACTGAGCAGAGCCCAGCGTGCAGGTCCCCAGGGACCACATAGACACAACACCTGGCACTGAATAAGACACCATCCCAGACACAGGACTATTTTCTTTAGGGTTCCTGAAGAGTCTGCTAAGACTGTAGGAACAAAGTGTCTCTGCTAAAAACTAGTGTTTTCTGCTGTCACCAGCATCAGACATTCCTAGCTACGGCTCACAGGACCCTGTGGGGTCAAGTGTGAGTCAAGAGAGCCACTGCCAACCAGACTTACGCTTAATTTGCTCTGCTGTTTATGAGGAAACAGAAGGATGAGTTGATAAAGTTATACTTTTTCTCTAAAAAGGATTGGGGGTGGGGAAGAAAGTCAGGTCAAGTTTTTTGTTTGTTTGTTTGTTTTGCCACAGGGAGGGAAGAAGGGATTATTCAACTATTGTACAGGGCTCTGTGTGAGGCTGTAGATAGATTATAGGTCAGTGTCCTGATGGGTTACAGAACACCTATGTCTTCTTAGGCAGGATGACATTGCATTTGAACACCTTTCTCATTTTAGTCGGTGATACAGCCTAAGTTTCAAATGAGTTGTCAATCATAACAGAGGTACCCGTGGACCCAGCAACTGGGCAGCTTCCGATGCACATCTCTGCCTTGATCAAGCTCCAGAGGCATTGATGGTTGAGAGGACAGGACCCCAAAATAATGACAGGATGGCTTTCAAGGAAAAATATTACTTCCAACCTTCACAAGGAAGTTCCCAGGAAGGCAGGAGCTAGAGGAAACACTTCTAGGAAGACCAGCTCCCATGTCAGGTGTCCCACAGTGGCACTTCTATGCCACCAGCTCCCATGTAACGGGTCCCACAGAGCTTTCTATTCATGGGTTCTGGAACTTCTGGGGTATCCCACCAACAGAGATATATTTTATTTGTGGAGCACTTACTATTGTGAACTCATCCTTTTGGGTCACCCCTTCCTTTTCTGAGCTCCACTCTCTGCCCAGCAGGTTCTCTTACACCTCCTCACTTGGCATGTGGTGAGTCCCCCTAGACTGGTGGCTTCTTTCTTTCCTCTGGCCATAAGAGATCTCGGGGGACCCTTGCTGTTCTTGCTTATGTGAGGTGCCCTGTGTGAGGTTGGGTCAGGCTAGTGGCCACTGGTGTTAACTGGTAGTTTACTGTAGTCAATGGAGAACAAAACCCCTTGTTCTTAGAAGTAGGCATTACCTTAAAGCTTGGCAGTTACTTACCATTCTCTCTCTCTCTCTCTCTCTCTCTCTCTCTCTCTCTCTAGTCTACTTACTGATTTTTGTGACAGGGTCTGGAACTTGTTATATAGGCCAGATTTGAACTCACAAAGCTCCTGCATGCAAGCCTCCTCTCACCTTGGTGGACTGTCACCCTCTGTAACTGTGGACAGAGGAAAACCTTTCTTCTCTCAGGCTGCTTTAAGTGTTTTCTCACACTGAGGGGGTAAGTAACCAATACAGAGCCTAGGCTTGTGATTTTTATTTTATTTTTTTCAATTTTTATTAGATATTTTCTTCATTTACATTTCCAGTGCTATCCTGAAAGTTCCCTATACCCTCTCTCCCACCCCCCACCCTGCTACCCTACCCACCCACTCCCATTTCTTGGCCCTGGTGTTCTCCTGTATTGGGGCATATAAAGTTAGCATGAACAAGGAGCCTCTTTTCCCAGTGATGGCCGACTAGGCTATCTTCTGCTACATATGCAGCTAGAGACATGAGCTCTGGGGATACTGGTTAGTTCATATTGTTGTTCCACCTATAGGGTTGCAGACCCCATTCAGCTCCTTGGGTGCTTTCTCTAGCTCCTCAAGTTATTTTTAAAGGCATTCTCACATCAGATTTTCTTCTGTAAATTTATTCTTCAATTTGAGTTGAATCGATTTGAGTGGGCATTTGTTTGACTTTTGTCTGTGGGACTTGGAAACGCCAAGCCAGAGATTCTCCTCCAGAGGAGAATAATAGCAAGCTGGCACTTTTGTTTAGAGCTCGAAGCTCTTTATTCTGTTTTCAAAGACTTATTTAGGGCAATGTTGTGTCTTTGGAGAGTTCTCTGACTTTCTAGAGCCTAGCGATAATAAAAAAAGAAAAAGCTAATATAAAGTTCATTCTTGCAGACAGGAGCCATGTGGAGGGAGAGGCCTTCTTAGTACTGTTAATGAGACCCCATAAATTCCTCTTCCTTTGTCTCTGGGTCCCCCAGCTCACTTAAACTCATAGATGATGATTCCGTGCTGTTAGGGCCAGTGCTGAACTATTATTCCCCACTGGTTATTTCTAAGTGGACAGTGTAGATAAAGAGAGCTGCTTTCAAAGGCTGCCTTATTAAACATTCTTGGAATTTCTCTGTAAATGTCATAGAGAAGGAGACAAAACGTTTCTGAGACATAGAGCCTAGGAATAGTGTGGAAATGTCGAGTTTATTTGTGTCTGCCTCTGTCTAGGCTAGATTTCACATTGTCCTGGGGTCATATCCTTTGTGACTCTGAAGTTTTCTGCGTTTGAGCCAAGTATGGGGTGATAGCCCTGAGAATGAGATCTCTAACCATCTTGTCTTGGAAGAGACGTCTCATTGATTTTAGGCATGAATGTACTGAGCAAGAGATCTGCCCTTTAAGGCTGTTTCAGTGAGGGCTGGGGGTACATCTTAGTGGTAGAGGGACGGAGAGGGAGAGGAGAGGGGAAGGGGAGAGGGAGGAGGGGGAGGGGAGGGAGAGGAGGAGAAGGAGATTTTGCTGGTAAGGATTTCAACACACATGATGGTTAATCTTAGTTTCAACTCTGCAGGGTCTGGCTTCACAAAGGAGATGAGTCTCTGTGTATGTCTGTGTGGGATTTTCTAGATTAGGTTAACTGAGATGGGAAGACTCACCTTAAATGTGAGTGGCACCATTCCCTGGGCTGGAGTACCGATAAAAAAGGAAAAAGTTAGACAAGCACAAGCATCCACCTCTGCTTCCCAAATGCAGATGCCTCAGGCTCTGGCCATCACAACTTCCTTGCCAAGTGTGGTGGTTTGAATGAGAGGGGTCTCCGTAGGCTCATATGTTTGAATGCTTGGTCCCTAGCCGGTGGAACTCTTTGGGAAGGATTAGAAGGTGTGGTCTCTTTGGAGGAGGTGTGTCATTGGGGGTAATCTTTGAGGTTTCAAGAGACTTGTGTGATTCCGGAACAGTTATCTCTCTCTGCCTCTTGCTTGTGGATCAAGATGTGAGTTCTAAGTTGTTTATTATGCCTAAGCTCCACCATCATGGACTCTAATCCTCCAAAACTGTAAGCACAAATAGATGCTTTATTTTATAAGTTGCCTTGGTCATGGTGTTTTGTTTAAGTAATAGAAATATGGCTTATACACTGTAGTAGAATGTATCTTCAGACTCTGAGGGAAAATAAACATTTCTGTCCTTTAAGATGCTTTATTCCAGGTATTTTGTCACTGTATGAAAACAGTAACTAATGCAACAGGTAGATCTTTTTGTTTTGTTTTGTTTTTTTCGAGACAGGGTTTCTCTGTGTAGCCCTGACTGTCCTGGAACTCACTCTGTAGACCAGGCTGGCTTCAAACTCAGAAGTTCGCCTGCCTCTGCCTCCCAAGTGCTGGTAGATTTTTATGAGGACAAGTTATTGAGTCTCTGTCTGTGCTTATGTCTGCAGTTTAATGTTTCCTCTATCCATGTCCTCAGACAGGAAGGTCTTAAACCACCAGCCATCTGTCCTCATTCTTTAAATTTGTTCTTTCCTGAGATTCTTTGCCACAGGGGTCTGATTTGTCCTCTCTGACTTCACCTATCACATGTCAGTGAATATATTTTTCTACGCTCTTCTCTGCATTTTTCTTTCAATTTCTTGCACGATTAATTACAACTCCATTTTCCCAAACCAGCTTACTCTTTGGATTTCTTTTGTTGTTAGTTTTTGTACTGCTGAGGCTTCAGTAGAAAGCCCTGTTGTGTACACTGGGCAAACACTCGACTGACAAGCTGTATTTCTGGACTTCTTTTGCTTTTGTAAATGCTGAGACAAAGTCTCACCTGTCTTTGCACTGACCTTGAATGTTCTCAGCAGTCCAGGCAGCTTTGAACTACACTTGTTCTCCTATGGTCTTCCTGGAATCTGGGAGAGCAGGTATGTCTACCAGGCTGGCTTTCAAACTTGGACTTTCTTGTTTTTCTGTCCTCAGATCTCTGTTGGTTCCTTACTGCTGCTCATATAAACTACTATCTTATTGGATGATAAGAAGTTGCCATTTTATTTATATAAACTTAATTTCTATTATTATCTATCTATCTATCTATCTATCTATCTATCTATCTATCTATCTATCTATCTATCTATGTGTGTGTGTCTCTCTCTCTCTCTCTGTCTCTCTGTGTGTATCTCTGTGTGTGTGTCTCTGTGTGTGTGTGTGTACAGTGGAGACCAGAGGTCAATATCATGTGTCTTCTATTGTTCTATTTTGAGGCAGACTTTCCCACTGAACCTAGAACTTCTAGTCAGTGCCAGGCTTAGGAGTGTGCCCATGGTGCTAGGCTTAGGTGTGTGCCCTTGGATCACGTGGCAAGCACTTCTATCGATCAAGTCAGATCCTGGGCCCTTAGTTTATATTTTTCTTTTTCTCATCTTTAAGAGAAATTTAAACTATGAATTGATGTGTTTTATGATATGCGATGTCATGAGACTTCTTAGGCATCCCATCCTGCCCTGAACTTCCTACTCTTCAACCTCATTCATCTTTTTCCTGAGCGCACACAAATCTCTCCTGCCTTCATGTCACATGAGTGCAACTCCCTGCGAGGCTTCCCTCACACTTAAGATCTCTTCCTTTCTTCTCATGGTTCTCTCTCTCTCTCTCTCTCTCTCTCTCTCTCTCTCTCTCTCACACACACACACACATACACAAACACACTTAAATCCCAATTCCATATGTAAGAGGAAACATGAATTATTTGTCTTTCTACCCTCTAACTTTGTCTTATTTTTACTCGAGATCCTTAGTTCCACCCGTTTTCCTACAGATGGCGTGTTTTCCTCTTACAGCTGTCCATGTCCATTGTATGTAAGTACCACATTTTCCTTATCCACTCATGTGATGCTGAACATCTAGGCTTATTGTATTTTCTTTCTAATGATGTATCTCTGTGTGTGTCTGTATGTGGGTAAGTCTGTGTGAATGGGACCTGCAGAGGCCTGAGAGGGTATCCACTCCCCTAGGAGTTATGAGTAGTTAGCCACAGACGTGGGTGCTGAGAACCAAGCTTACACTTTTTGTGTCATAGTGGAAGGGTCAACTAGGCAGTTGTGTGGCCTTTGTATTAGTGATCCTAAGCACTGGCTTAAGAGACAAAAAGTGCTGCCTCTGTTCTTGTTTTGCTTTGCCTACATGCTCTGGGATTTTCCCCAAGTTAAAGTGTCAATATTTTTCAAGGGCTCCTTCAGCAATCGACATTTCCTTGTGTGAGTGTCTATGTGGGATGTTTGGTGCATGCATGTATGTATGTGTGTGTGCGTGCGAGCACAAACACTCAGAAATTTCTAGCACATCATATTTGTAGGTTCTTTTTATGATAGGTGAACTGATTAAGGATGGACTTCTGAGCCGTGGTTCTTTTTGATGCGAGGATTAACCGTGCTTGGTGGGACTCTGCTGGGCATGGGCGTGAAAACAGGCTTGTTGCCCTTCTCATTCTTGACAGTGTGTTCAAGTGCTTGCCTGGGGTTACCAGCCTGCAAGCTGCAAGCAACGCTCCTCCCCTAGCCCTGTTAAAAAGGGCTGAGTGCTTGAAGACAAATGTCACCTTCTCTTGATAAATGTCCTGACTGTCACGGGACCTGGCGACTTATGTTTTTGTGGTGGAATAGAATTGGCAGGTTAAACTGTGTTCAGATTTTTGCATGTGGTAAGAGCCACACCTCTATCATGTTTCGGAGTATAGTATTTCTTTCCAGTTTCCTATAAACCAGATTAAAGCATGTCTTTATACTGTCATGTGGCAGAGGGCTGCCAAGCCTCTCCCCGAATCTTGAGGCTGGGAGTCCTGAAGCGTGAGCACACTGGAAACTTCCCTCATGTGTCTTCTGCAGATGCCGTGTTCAGAGCCACATCCCAATGTCCCCATGCCAGCTCCACGTTGTCCCTTGTGCCCCTCATAGGCCATCTACTCCTTCCCTTCCTGAGGGCCACATCTACCCAACCTTTCTGGGAACTCCCCTCAGTTGCTTGGGCCTTTTCTAAACTTTATTGGTAGTATCTTATTACTGTTTCCAAAGATGGATAATGTACCTAGTATTTTTAAAAAATAATTTAAAACAGTTTTATTTTTATTTTTAAACTATGTGTATGCCTGTGTGTGCATGTATACACACAAGTTTAGGTGTATACTCATGAGATGTGTATATTTATGAGTGCAGGTCTATACTAATGAGATCAAGTGTATACTCATGAGATCAGATTTATACTCATCAGTGTAGGTGTATACACATGAGTGCAGGTGTATACACACGAGTGCAGGTGTATATACACGAGTGCAGGTGTATACACACGAGTACAGGTGTATACACATGACTACAGGTGTATACACATGAGTGCAGGTGTATACACATGAATGCAGGTATATGCATATGAGTGCAGGTGTATATACATGACTGCAGCTGCTTGTAGAGTCCAGAAAAAGGTGTTGAATCCCCTAGAGCTGGAGTTATGGGTAATTATAAGCTGCCCGAAGTGGGTGAACTCAGATCCCCTTCAACAGCAGTATATGTTTTTAACCCTTGAATAATCTTTCTAAAACCCCTTTGCCAAGTGTTTCTAGTTTACAGTCATTCTGAGTATGTGGTAGGATTTTACAGCCTTCCCCACTTGGAGTGAGGTGTGCCCTTGTGCTCTACTTTGGCTGATGAATGTAAATGGAGTGTATACTTTCTGGGTGAAAGCAGTAACAGTCTGTGTGATACTCCCTACAGTTGCCTTTCCCTCTGGCACCTTGAATGGGCAGTTGGAGATTATCAGCTTAGCATCTTGGCCTATACTTGTGTAACAGTGGCAGGCAGAGTCCACTGCCAGTCTGTGTTAGATGTGGAGCAAGAGATTCAAATACGAATAAGCTACTGTCTTAGTCAATGGTCTAAGACATGGACATCATGACCACGGCAACTTTATAAGAGGAAAGCATTTATTTGGGGCCGCTTACAGTTTTAGAGGTTTAGTTCCTTATCAGCATGACAGGAAGCATGTGGCACACAGGCACACATGGTGCTGGAGGAGCTGAGAGTTCTATATCCACATCCACAGGCAGGAGAGAGAGAGAGAGAGAGAGAGAGAGAGAGAGAGAGAGAGAGAGAGAGAGAGAGAGAGAGAGAGAGAGAGAGAGAGAGAGAGAGAGAGAGAAGAGAGGGAGAGAGAGAGAGAGAGAGAGAGAGAGAGAGAGAGAGAGAGAGAGAGAGAGAGAGAGAGAGAGAGAGAGAGAAGAGAGCCACTGGGCCTGGGTTGGGCATCTGAAATCCCAAAGCCCACCCACAGTGACACACTTTCTTCAACCAGGCAACATCTACTTCAGCAAAGTCATTCCTTCTAATCGTCCTCAAGTAGCAGCACTTCCTATGACCAAACATTCAAGTATATGAACCTATGTGGTCATTTTTATTCAAGTCATCACAGCCAGCAAGGTTTGGGATCCTTTGTTTCTATTATGTGACAGACTTCTCTGACTAGCTCATGTTGCTTCCCCACTCTCATGGTACAGCAACTTAAATTGCCAGTTGGGAGGCTAATGAACTAACTTACTTGCTTCTTTTGACGTCTTCCATTGGACACAGATCTTTCCTTTTGAAGCACTAGATTCACTAATTGGTGATGAATCTATATGTTATGGAATGATGAAATCATACATAAGATTGTTTTCTAATCTAAAAGACTCTGGGTGGCAGAAATCATTGTTCTCAGAGACTCTTTGTTTATTTTAGCAGTTAGTTGTCAAGGATATTAGTTCAAGGAAGGATTGGTACAAGGGAAAATTTTGTCTAGATAACTATACATTTCTCACAAGTTTATCATCATTCTCAGTCAGAGAGGAAAGCAGGAGGCACAGATATGTGCATAGGTGGTTAGGAAATACAGGCTTTTGGCTAATGAGCTGTGATGTGTCTCTGGACTTGGACACATTCTTGGCTTCTGTTGCCAGTGGCGCCTCTCCAGGGCTTAACTCCCAGTGATCAGCTTTCCCTGGATGCCAGATGCGTCAGCTCAGGCCCAGGGTCGCAGGGAGGAGCACTTAGTGGACCACACTATGGTCAAAGGTCCAGACTCATGAAGCTTTGGATGTATTTGCTGCCTCCACCGAGCTCTTGCTCTCCTTTCTCCGGGATTCATGTAGACCATGCTGAACAGAAGTGTGGTGGTTACGACCAACTCCTAGGAGGTTGGGCTATCTGAAGTCCAAGCACAGAAGATAGGGAGGATTCAGGGATAACCTGAGCTGTAGTCCTAGAGTCACCAAAAAATCTCCTCTTTCTTCCTCTTGCTCATTGTGCAATGATCACCTGTAGTCACCTGAGCCTTTTACAGGAGCCACAATTGAATGAGGTCCATGACACCTGACAGAAACAACTTAAGGGAGAAGGGTTTGTCTTGGCTCACAGTTTCAAAGAGTTCATTCTATTCAGGTGGGAGCATGTGGAAGAAGCAGAACAGGAGCCAGGTTGGATTATAACCTTCAAAGGGCTGCATCCAGTGACCCATGTTTCCAGGCTATCTCATAAAGGTCCCACAGCCTTCCAAAACCATGCCACAGCTTGGAACCAGGTACTCAAAAAATCAGCCTGTGGGGGACTTTGAGATTCAAAGCACAACACTATTTACAACTGAATGCCACATCTAACATATGCAGTCCCTGTACAGGGTCAAGCCATGAGGACCCCCCCCCCACCCTTTTTGGGAATCATGTAGATGGAGCAAGCTGGAGTATAGGAAATTCTTTTCAGAGAAATGTAAATATGTCTGTTCACTGTCTATGGCAGCTGGAAGGATCTTTTTACATAGACTGTCTTCCATACTTGCCTCAGGTTAGTCACCATCTACCACAGTCCATTTTGTGTTGCTATGATAGAATGTCACAGACTACATAATTCATAAAAAAATAGAAATCAATTTCTTATAATTCTAAATGCCAGGAAATCCAAGTTGAAGGCAACAATATGGTGAGAGCATTCTTAGTGTGCCCTCCATGGTGGAACATGGGAGGGCAAGAATGGAATGGACACTAAAGAGGGAGAAGGCAGAAGGCAGAAGAGAGAGGAAGGAAGGGAGAGAAAGGGGAGATAAGGGAGGAGAGTGAAAACCAGAGTCCCCCAACTCTTCTTGCTACAGTAAAATCACTCCTGTCATAACATTAACTCAGCCACAAGGCCCTCATCTTCCAACACTATTTTTTGTGTTGGGATCACGCTTTCAACACTTGGGTTTATGGAGGCTATAGTCGAGTCATAGCAGCATTCCCTACACTGTCTGACTGTCCCAGTCTCTGCAGACATGGACTATTATCTATCATCCTGAAACATAAGTCTAGTCTCTGTAGAGTGCTGCCTCTTTCCTCCCGAGAAACTGTGCATGGATATTGTCAACAATCCTGCCATATCCAGGGGATGTTCGCACTTCTTGCTGAAGATTCCATTAACTAAATGAACATGCATATGCAAGTATGAATGCCACTCACAACCTTGCCTTTCCCAGAGGTCTTAGTAAGACTGATTGGTCCTCCCCTCCCCTGCCACCCTCATGGTTTTGGAATTCCACAAAGCATCTGTGACTGAGGGAGACTTCCCTGCACCCTCATCCTGGAGACAGAAGGGCGATGTTATCTTCTAATAGCCACTGTTAAAAAGGAGAGACAGTTTAGCCATCAGGCCCTGCCTCTTCATCATTGATCCACACTGTCAGGCCCATGCCTTCCCCTGTTGACACTTTTTTTTTCCTGTTGACACTTTTTAATCTCTGTTCCTCCCCTGTCCTAGTCACTCTGTCCTTCCTTACTCTCTGAAGTGAACTTCGAGTTTGTCCTTCATGTGAATCAGTTTGCTTTCTTCTCCATAAAGACAACATCTGGTCATGAAGATGAACCAAGCCACCTCAGCAGTGGTGGCTGGCCAGGGGCCCAGCCTATGAGAGATACTTTTGTTGAAGTACCAGTCTTGATTGAGTGGGCCTTCTGTGTAAAATGCAGAAGTCCTGAAGCTTACACAGGAAAGCTGATGGTCATGGCCCAGGACCATAGTCCTATAGCAGGGCTGCACCTTGCAATGTCCGTGGACTCCTCTTCTCAGAAGCGAGGCCCTCAGGGTGTCAGCAAACAGGCGGTAAAGAAGCAACATGGGCTCAGGGGTTGATTTGTGTTTCTTTTTCTCTTTGTAACTCATCATGGTGCAGCTTCCTTACCCAGAAACTTGACTTGTGTCATGATGGGTTAAACTTGAGCTCACTATAAATCCCTAAGGAGGGATGTGGTGACCAAGAGGCAAGGAGATCCTATGCAATTAGGTAGAGGCATCCTGAAGAGTGTTTAAGCAGGACTGACTTCAGGCTGAGCAGATGAACTCTGGAACCAGCTCCTCAGAGGGACTCCAGGGCAAGCTCCTACTGTAGATAGCAATGAAGAGGGTAGGGACTGAGCAGATGCAGTGAGCAGCTCGGCTCAGGAAGGCTTACAGGGCAGAATGACTAACAGAGGCTTGGTTTAGATGCACAGTCCAGGCAGCACTACCTAATATGGCCAGCTGAATGATGGCCAAGGTCTCCCCAAAGTTCTAATAGCAGGAACCAGGCCTCATTAGGAAATGGTCCCCAAAGGATCTTTAGATGCCTTGACTGAGAGAAAATATTTAAAGGTGGGCAGAGAATAGGATAAAGAATCGGACCAGGGAGGTGTGGAGGGGAGGCACGGGGAGGGTTGGGTGGGGGGTTGGGAGACATGTTTGCTGAGTAAGTGCCATGTGGCAAGGGCTGTGTTCAATGCTCAGTGCAGTGCCTACCCTCTCCTCAGGTGAACCCACAAGTGCAATGTGCACATCACTAGTCCAGATGCACCACAGAAAAGGGCCTGTTGCCAAATGGACTTGGGGCGAGTGCCAATAATGTGTTTTCTTTTTAGGAAAGCTCAGGTCTTCAGCAAGGTTAGAAAGTACCAGAAAATTCTGAAGGAGTGATGCTAGCCTGATTCCCTTAATCCCGAGTTTCCTTTCTAACTGAAGTGTTTCCCATTCCCTTCCTCTCCTTGGTCGAGGCTGGTCCATGTCAGCTGCTGACACTGGGAGAGCACAGCTCCTGGAAGGGATGGACTGGAAGCCAGTCATCTGAGCTGTTCTACCAGGGAGGGGACGGTGCGCCCAGGGGAAGTGCCTACCTGTGAGGAGAAGAAGGGGAGCAATGGAGTGCTGCCTGGGGAATTGTGGGGGAAGGAAGGATGTTATAGTGGTTGGACTTCCAGTTTACTCAAGGGTGAGTGGACAGCACAGAAGCCATCACATCAGTGACTTATGACTTGTGAACTTCAGAGACCCAAGGCATAGATTACTATAAACAAAAGCCGTTTTATGTCAACTTTCATCTAATTTCATCCTTCTTGTCATAGTTTTTCACTTTTCCCTCCCATCTTCCTTTACTTCAGCCCTCCTTCCTCTCTCATCTCCCTCCTTTCCTTCTGTCTCACTCCCTTTTCCTTCCCTCTTTCCCTCCCTTTCCCGTTTTCTTTGCTTAAGAATTCACACTTTTGTAGTTGTTAGCATTGTTGCAGTATCACGAACCCTCAGATATCGAGTGGTATAAGAAAGGAAGGTCAATCTCTGCAGTTATTTCTACAGTTTCTCCTCTCTGTCCATTGTCTCCCAGCCATGCTGGTTTGGGCTTTCATGTACCGGTAGACTCTGTGCATCATAGTTACAATGTGTGGCCAGGAAGCAAAGAAAGAGGAAGCAGCTGGAGCTCCACTGTCCCCTTCAGTGACACAATTATCTATTCTCCTTCCACCGAGCCTCAGTTTTGGAAGGTCTGTATACTACTGGAGACCAAATTTTCAACATGTGGGAATTTGGGGGTGACACTGAAGATCCCTACTCTAGCAACTTCCTTTCCTAATGTGGCAGTCATGAGGAAAGCACCTTCCTCTGTACTCTCTGATTCTCACTGCATATCCTCATGATTAAGTAGGTGACTAGGTCAGTGTTTGGAGTGCCAGGGGTAGAAGCTGGGGATTACAGCATTCAGGTTTATGTGAGTATCCAGAGCAGCAACAAATGAAACAAAGAAACAAACAGAGAATCTTATTAACTCCAAATAGTACATGGTACATATATTCTGTCTTAGTTAGGGTTTTACTGCTGTAAACAGATACCATGACCAAGGCAAGTCTTATAAAGGACAACATTTAGTTGGGGCTGGCTTACAGGTTCAGAGGTTCAGTTCATTATCATCAAGTTGGGAGCATGGCAGCATCCAGGCAGGCATGGTGTAGGAGGAGCTGAGAGTTCTACACCTTCATCCGAAGGCTACTAGTGCAAGACTCACTTCCAGGAAGCTAGGACTAGGGTCTTAAAGCTCATACCAAGAGTGACACACGTATTCCAACAAGGCCACACTTCCTAATAGTGCCACTCCCTGAGCTGAGAATAGAAAAACCATAACGCATACCAACAGTATGATTGCATATACAAATTTCAGAGAAGTGTTAAAAAATGCATATTCCCAAATTCCATGCCAAATTCAGAGCCTCCAACTTTTAACTTAAAAACACATTTAAGCTTCCCAGGGAATTGTCATGCTGCTGCCCAGCACTGTGCTGTGTGCTGGTATTTAGAAAACCATGTTCTGAGAGACCACTCTGAAGACTTGGGGTGTGACAACATTGCTGTGGCAGACACATGAAAGGGGTCGTGATGTTTAAAGGGAATATCAATATGGCCCCACAGACAGTGGGAGCTTGAGCCTCAGTTTGCCTTGCTCTGCCTCGCTAGTCTTCACTGATGGTATGCATGTATCGGTTCGCTTTACATTGCATTGCTGAGCTTCATTTGTGGTGATGTCATAGAAAGAAACCCACCAAAGAACTTCTCTTGAGGATCCTGTGGCTTCTTGCCATTTCTGTGGACTCAGGCCAGTTGGTGAGCCTTTTGGCTTCTTCTGGATTGAACTGCCCTTGCTGATCATGTGTGGTGTCTGCCACGTAGACTGGACTGCAGCTGCTGATTCATGTTTGGTGTTTTCTAGTGGACTGGACTGAGAACAATGAATACTGGAAGACCCTAAACAGATCTGCTTTCTCTGTGTTCTATTAACCTTTCTTTTCTGTTACTTGTGTTGGGTGATGGGCTAGAGGAGAGGCTGAACCTTTATTAAAGGGTTGAGAAGAATATACACCTGCACAATACCTGGCTGCTTTTGTTGTGCTAGAGACTTGAAGGTAACAGAGCCATCTTGGATGGAGGCTCCTACACAGCATTTCTGTTCTCGAGGTCATGAGTGGCAGGGAGAACTGTTGTCCCGTTAGGTGGTGCTAGTCCTTAACACAGGGCTTGTGGCTCCACGCCTGCTGCTAGAGTCCCATCTGCTCTGCCCATGCGGGACTACTTCAAGGCTTCCATAGATCCTGATGATTTAGATAACAACTAGGAGAGGTAGGTAGGTAGGTAGGTAGGTAGGTAGGTGGATAGGTAGGTAGGTAGGTAGGTAGGTAGGTAGATAGATAAATGGCTTAGTGGTTAGGAATACTTGCTGCTCTTGCATAGGACCCAGCTTTGGGTCTCAGCATTCACACTGAGCAGCTCAAAAGTGCCTGTAACTCTCACACTTGAGTATCTCATGCCCTCTTCTGGCTTTCATTGACACACCCCCACCCCCAAAACACACACACACACACAAGGCACACACACACCCATGTACACACACACACACACACACACACACGGCACACACACACACACACACACCCACACACAAGGCACACGCACCCATGTACACACACACACACACACACACACACACACACACACACACACACACGGCACACACACATATACACGCACATGCGTGCCCAGATGGAAATAAATAATAAAATAAACCTTAACAAAGGACAAAAGAACAGCATGGTCCTGCTACAGATCACACATTCTCCGAGTGAGCTTTTCCTGTAGAGTGTTTTTGAAGCATCTGTCCTTGCTTTGAGGCAGGCTTTTATTGCCAGCATCCTCATAACTGACACCTCATCTGGGGCCTGATGTCTTTGTTGTATGCTTTGCCATCCCTGCAGACCACAGCATCTCACGCAGAGTAGCTCATTAGGGTGACGGCCTGCAGAGTCTGTCAGCCCTTTGTACCACTGCACAGTGGCAGCCTGCCTTAACAGTGCAGGTGGGCCCCTGTGAGGGTCTTCACAGAACCAGGCAATGTTCTAGAGAGCTGTGTCCTTTAAGTTCCCCACACTTACTGCTGTGGTTCAGTGCTCTAGGTAAGGAGAGGCCTCAGCAGGTCAGACATTGCTTTAAAGGAACAAGACTAGAAAGGGCTGGCTTCTCTTTGTGTTTGGAAAACATGAGTAAACACAGAAAACTCTTATGGTGTGTTTATTATACAAGCAAGACTAACCTTGGCTTCCATCCCCTCTCTTCCCTTCCCTCCCACTTCCTCCCCTCCCTTCCCCTTCTTCCCAACTTTCCCCTCTTCCCCTCTTCTCTTCTCTTCTCTTCTCTTCTCTTCTCTTCTCTTCTCTTCTCTTCTCTTCTCTTCTCTTCTCTTCTCTTCTCTTCTCTTCTCTTCTCTTCCCTTCCCCCACTTCCTTCTCCCCTCCCCCCTCTTCTTCATCCTCCCTTCTTCCTTTTTCCTCCCTTCTCCCATTTTTATCCTTTCCCCTGTCTCCTTCTTTCCATTCTTCCTTTTTCTGCTCTCCTCTTCTGTCCTCTTTCCTCCCTCCTTTCCCCTCCCCTTTCCCTTTCTTCTCCTTCCCCTCTCTTTCCCCCATCCCCCTTGTTCTTGCTCCTTCCCCAATACTTTTTCCTGTTTTCTTTATCTGTTCTTTTTCACTCCACCTTGTTTTTAAAATCTTCTTTCCCCTCTTTACTAAGCATCTACAAGGTGTCAACATGGCTGCTGTAGATTCTGAGCCAGCCATAAATATAAACACGTTTTAGTGGATGCTTTCAAATGCCTACAGTGTTCTCAAACATCTTTAGGAAGAGACTTAAGAGCAATTTTAAGGTGGCACAGAGTGTTTGGAGTTATTTATTTATTAATTTTTTACAATTTAAAGTGTGTGTGTGTGTGTGAAAGAGAGAGAGAGAGAGAGAGAGAGAGAGAGAGAGAGAGAGAGAGAGAGCCATGAGTGTTTGTGAGTGTGTGTATATGTGAGAGCATTGGATCATCTGGACCAGGATGAGGTGGGTGCTAGAAACTAACTCAGATCATCTGCAAAAGTAGCAAGCACTCTGAACTGTGGCTCCATCTCTCCAGCCTGGGCACATTGTTTTGACTTAGAGCCTTGCCTGTACTCTTCCAGTTTAGAGTACAGGCCTGGAAAGACTCAAGACACTTGGGTTAGTAGAGGCACAGGATGTTATGGGGTGCAGTAGCCAGAGAGTCCATTTTTCTTTGTATCTGTCCTGAGCCCTGGTGTCCGCAGGATAGGCTGAAGAGGGCTAGGTGACATCTGCACACAGTGGCTCACATTCTAGAAGAGCATCCCAGAGCTTGAGAACCCAAGTGTGAGCGTGAAATGTCAGCCGTGTCTCCGAAGGGGGAAATGTCAGTACTCAGGCCTCTCAGTCTTGCTGTAGGTGCAAACAAACTTGACGCTCAAAAAGAAGGAAGACCAAAGTGTGGTCTTTCTTAGAAGGGGGAACAAAATATCCATGGGAGGAGATACAGAGACAAAGTGTGGAGCAGAGACTGAAGGAACAACCATCCAGAGACTGCCCCACCTGGGGATCCATCCCATATACAGTTACCAAACCCAGACACTATTGTGGATGCCAACAAGTGTTTGGTGATAGGAGCCTGATATTGTCTCCTGAGGGGCTCTACCAGTGTCTGACAAATACAAAGGTAGATGCTCTCAACCAACCATTTGACTGGCACAGGGTCCCCAATGAAGGAACTAGAGAAAGGACCCAAGGAGCTGAAGGGATTTGCAGCCCCATAGGAGAAACAACAATATTAACCAACCAATACCCCCAGAGCTCCCAGGGACTAAACCACCAATCAAAGAGTACACATAGCTGCAGCCACATAAGTAGCAGAGGATGGCCATCAATGGTCATCAATGGGAGGAGAGACCCTTGGTTCTGTGCAGGCTCTATGTCCCAGTGTAGGGGAATGCCAGGGCCAGGAAGTGGGAATGGGTGGGTTGGTGAGCAGGGGGGGGGGGAGGAGGTAGGGGTTGTTTGGAGGGGAAATGAGGAAAGAGGATAACATTTAAAATGTAAATAAAGAAAATATCTAATTTAAAAAACAAAACAAAAAAACAAGAAAGCCCCTGCTGAACCTAAAGCAAGAGTCAAGGCAAGCACACTGTCCTGCCCCAGTCTTCAACGGAAACTCTGCCCACCCAGCCACCCTTCCTCACATGCCTACTTCTAACTTTCTTCTCTATGGTTCCTTGACCCACTCTGGCAGGGAATGCATGGCTTAGCATGGGTGTTGTCCTGGGCCCCACGTTTGAATCTACTTATGAAAGGCTGTGGTTGGTGGACCATTGCCCAAGGCTCTACGGAGCTTGCAGTTCTGCTTTTGGGCATCCCTGGCTCCAGGTATCATTTAAAATGTGTTCTGGGCTTCAACAACAGAGACAGGGAGGGAAACAAATGAACAAACTGACAAAGAGGAATGTTAGACAGCGGGAGCTCACAGAGCCCAAAACCTTTGCTTTCTTTTTACAGGACAAGTTTGCCAATTCTTAGCCAGAAAAGGACTGAGTCATGTTGTGGCAGGGAAAAGTAACTGTATATCTTAGCAGCCAAAAGTCCCTGAGGTTAGTGCTGGAGGGCGGAGGGAACAGGCCTCCTTTTCATTATTAAATGGTAAGAATTACCTTTGTTCATTCATTCTGTGTGTTTGTAGGACCTGGGTGTGCATGTGCAATATCATACGTGTGGAAGTCCGAGGCAGTTAGTTTTAGGATTCCAGTCTGTGTGTCCTGGGGATCTAACTCTTATCTCCGGTTTGCCAGCAAGTGCCTTTAACCCACACAGCCACCACACAGGTCCCTACCTTTTCCTTAACAAGGACTCCTGCGTCCTTCCTTGGCAAGCAGGCTGACCAAGTGACCTAGAAAATGCATGGCTCTTAGGGCACCAAATGTCACACGCTCGCCATGTAAGAACACATCTTCACGAGTTTGACTTAAAAAAGAAAAATACAAGCAAGACCCTGAGAACCAGAGTTCCAATTATGAGATTTAAATGCACCAGGGGCCTCAGCTCAGCCTCTTCCAGCTGAGTGCAGCCACAGGCTCGGTCGGGATGCAGAGGATGTTCTCAGGTCTGGGGAATGAGTCCCAGTGCCAGGAAAACCCTGCTACAATGTCTGTGCATGCACAGAGCTGGCTCCCAGGCTCCCACAGATGTCCTCCGTGTCCTCTGGCATCCGAGTGAGCAGGAGAGCCTCTCTTTCGGGGTTTTCATAGAGGTCCTGTGCCCTTAGATTCTGCAGACTCTGATTTTTAATCCCCTGTTAATAAAAGATAAAAGCGTTTTCTCAAATGTTTTCTACCCACTTGAGGCAAAAAATACTCAAAAATACCGAGTACTTGGAAAATAATTTGAGAATGTTGAGACAGAAGTTCAAGGGGCTGTGAGATAATTTTGTTTTTCTAAGTTTTTTTCTACAGCTGCTTCTAATCCTTGGCCTCACGGTGTGGACAGTACTTGAGTAACAGAGAACTTGACCTGACTGCGTCTTACTTGGAATCAAGAATTTTGCTGAACCATGTAAATATGTAAATGTTTGCCACCCCAAGTGAACGGGCAGTTTTTAATCAGAGGCTCTTGCCATTCTTGACATGGACTGAGGGTGGAGAGGTTAAGATCTTACTATGAGGTACAGTTCAGCCTTAAATTAGCAATTCTTCTGCCTCAGCCTGTAGAATCCTGGGGTTATAGGTACCTCTCACCATGCCTGGCTTAGAAATAACTTTTAAAAAGAGATTTATTTGTTTATTTTATTTTATTTTTATTTTACCTTATGTGCAGTTTGCCTGTCTGTATATATGTACATCACATGTATGCTTGATACCCCCAGAGGTGCAAAGAGAGCCTGGAATCCCCAGGAGCTGGAGTTACAGGTGATTCTGAGCCACCAGTGCTCTTAACTGCTGAGCCCCTCTCCAGTCCCTCACATTCTTCCCCAGACTTTGTGGGGTTTTGCTGTTGTCTAGGTTATTTCCAAGATGATTAGGAAGGGTAATGACTCCTCTAGGGATGGGCTCAAGGTCCAACCAACTACACACAACGGACTTGAGAGTTGTGACTTCATTGGCCAAGGGAGGGGTCCTGATGTTTTGTTCTCAAAAGCTCCCCAGATTGCTGTCACCTGCCACTGGGTGCCTGCTGGAGACTTGAACTAGCACCCCTCATTCTTAGGCAGCACTGACAGGAGTAACTTCACACTCCATACAAACCCCCTTACAGTCCATTTCATTGTGTAGCCCTTTCCCTGGAGGGGTCTCCATGACTTATGCCACTGGTCTACATTCAATTCAAACTAAAGCCCTCCTTTAAAAAGAAGGCTTGCAGTGTGGTGGGGAAGGCATGACAGGAGCCTCAGGCAGCTGGACGTGTGACACCCACAGCCAGGAAGCTGAGTATGATAAATGCTACATATTAATTTTTCAAAAAAAAATGATGCCTTGGATGCCACCATATCAACTGAAACAGCTGTACCCTGCTGCAAAATCTGGGGAATCCAGGCCTTATTATTTTGTTTGTTTCTTTTTTTAAAAATTAGATATTATCTTTATTTACATCTCAAAAGTTATCCCCTTTCCTGGTTTCCCCTCCAAAAACCGCCTTATCCCCTCCCCCCTCCCCTTGCTCATCAACTCAACCACTCCTGCTTCCTGACCTTGGCATTCCCCTAACAGGGCCATAGAACCTTCACAGGACCATGGCCCTCTCCTCCCATTAATGACCGACAAGGCCATCCTCTGCTACATATGCAGCTGGAGCCATGGGTCCCATCATGTGTACTCTGGTTGGTGGTTTAGTCCCAGGGAGCTTGGGGGGTACTGGTTAGTTCATATTGTTGCTCCTCCTAATTGTGTTTCTTTAAAACAAGATTTCCCAGGTTTTAAATAAAAAGAAAATCACTTACAACACAGATTTCTTCCTTCTTTCTTTTCTTCCTCCCCTTCCTTCCTTCCTTCCTTCCTTCCTTCCTTCCTTCCTTCCTTCCTTCCTTCCTTCCTCCCTCCCTCCCTCCCTCCCTCCCCCCTCTCTCTCCCTCCCCCCACCTCTCTCTCTTTCACATGAGTGTGTAGGCTCATCCATGTCAAAGGTCTTCTTATGACCTCTGCTGCCATGTTGAATGTGGCCAGTGGGAGTGGTCACCGCGCAGGGAGCATGTGTAAGTGGCTGCCTCATGTGCTGTGTCATCATCATATTCTAATGAAATAAGGAATACCCCTCAAGAAAACTTCAGGCACAAAGTGCTCCCCTCAGTGTATTTACAAGTTGTGCTTGTGAAACATTCCACTGTGACTTAACTTCTTCTGTGCACAAGAGTTAAGAGAAAGAGAGAGTTGCTCTGAAAGAAAAGACACAGCCAAGAGCATGGGTGTGGGTTCCTCCAGGGAGAGCTCAATCGATCACCTTAGCATTCTATATTCTGACTCCCAATGATCCTCAGCACCTCACCACAAATGGCCAATCTCAGAAAGGACAAATGGTGTTATTTACTGCGGTGGTTTGAGTAGGAATGGCCCCCATAGACTCATGTGTTTGAATGCTTGGCTCATAGGGAGTGACATTATTAGGAGGTGTGGCCTTACTGGAGTTGTTAGCATTCTGTCTAGGCACCGCCCCACAGTTACCAGGCAACAGCCAGGTGTGCCTGACTCACTATAGAAGGGGCTACTCACTCTTTCCTCTCCCTCTTGTTCTCTTGCTCCTGCTCCCCCCTCCATTCCCTTCCCCCCTCTCTCCACATGCTCATGGCCAGCCTCTACATCTCTACTCTCTTTCTCTCTCTGCCTCTCTCTTTCTCTACTCCCTCAACTCCCCTTCCAATGCTCTGAATAAACTCTAGTCTATAGTATACCTTTGTATGGCTGGTCCCTCAGGGAGAAGGGATGCCTCAGCATGGGCCCGTGGAGGCACCCCTTCCCCATACCTTACTGCACATCCACCAAATATTCTCTCTCTTTATCTTTTTATAAAATACAACAAGAGTAGGTGTGTTTTTGTTAATGGAACTGTGTCATTTGAGGTTGGCTTTGAGGTCTTACATATGCTCGAGCTATGCCTACTGTGGCACACAGTCTCCTTCTAATGCTTGTAGATCAAGATGTAGAACTCTTGGCTTCTTCTCAGCACCACATCTGCCTGCATACCTGCCATGCTCCCCATCACGGTGACAATGGAAAACCCTTGAAACTGTAAGCCAGCCCTAATAAAATGCTTTCTTTTATAAGAGTTGCAATGGTCATGGTGTCTCTTCATGGCAATACAACCAAAACTAAGACAACCACCTAACAAAACATTGAGCTGCCTACCTCTTGTCTATTTAAATAGTCCTAACCCCACACAATGGGTCCAAGAGGCAAGGCCAGGTAACCTCTCTTGTGATAACAGGATCCTATTCTCTTTCAGGGGTGTGCACCTCTTCCTGAGAACTTGTTTGCTGTGTTTCTGTCCAAAATGTCCATTTTTAACTAAAACTTCTGTACCAGTTGTGGTCTGCTTGCCTTGGGCTCCTTGTCCTGGTGTGATAGGAAGGTTAATTGTGTTCAGTACAGTTTGACTCAGGACAATGGATTTATCAGAGCGGTGTTCCATCTTAAGTCCTTACTCCTCAGAAGCATTTTTTGAGAGTCTATGTGTACTCAGCAAATGGTGCACGGGTTCCTAAGTGCACAGGGGTGCTAACACAAAGGCCATTTTAGACCACTGAATACTGGGCAAGGGGCCCTTGAGGCTCCCTGATTCTCAAGAGAAATCCTGGGACATTGATTATAAGATACTGCTTTCTGGCACTGGAAAGATGGCTCAGCTCCTTCAAAGGACATGGGTTCGATTCTCAACACCTACATGGTAACTCATTACTATCTGTAACTCCAGTTTCCAGGAGATCTTCTTGAGACAACCCTTGTTGGGACATCACTGAGAACAAGGTGATGTCCAGGGTTTTCTGGCCCTGAGCATAGGAGTTTTGGCTCCTCTGGGTTACTGATCTCAGTTGCAGATGGACAGTTGGGCCTTTCACTATAGGGCGGCACAGGGGGAGAACACAGCACACACCTGGGGTTTACAGGCCATCTTAGTTAGGGTTTCATTGCTGTAAAGAGACACCACGACCAAAGCAACTCTTATAAAGGACAGCATTTAATTAGGCTGGCTTACAATTTCAGAGGTTCAGTCCATTGTCATCATGGCTGAAAGCATGGCAGCATGCAGGTAGACGTGCTGAGAGTTCTATATCTTGATCCAAAGGCAACCAGAAGAGAGACTGTCTCTTCCACACTGGGCAGAGTTTGACCACTAGGAGCCCTCAAAGCCTGCTCCCACAGTGACACAATTCTTCCAACAAGGGCACACCCATGCTAACAAGGCCACACCTCCTAGTAGTGTCACTTCCTAATGCTCTCATACAATTTATATATATTTTAAGAGGTTTATAGCTTGAGATTTAAAACTTACTATTCTATTGTGAAGTATTTGTGCTCCTTGGCCATACTTTGGATTTTTCAGAAAAATCCAAAATTGTGTAAAAGTACAAGAATGTTTGTCACAGTATTTTAAAAAATATTTATTTACTTTATTTATATGAGTACACTGTAGCTGTCTTCAGACACACCAGAAGAGGGCATCAGATCCCATTACAGATGGTTGTGAGCCACCATGTGGTTACTGGGAATTGAACTCAGGACTTTCAGAAGAGTAGCCAGTGCTCTTAACCACTGAGCCATCTCTCCAGCCCTCTTGATACAGTGTTTTTAATAAAAGCAAGAAAAATCGATGGCAACCTAACATTTAATGATATGTGCAGTGAATAAAAATAATTATGGTATGTGCAGAAATTGGATATATATAGCCATTAAAAATAAGGCTTACAAAGAATCTTCAGTAACAGAGGCAAATCTTTATGATGGGCATTTAATTGTAAAGCTTAGGATAAAAAATTATCTATACAATGAGATACCCAATTGACAAAAGTTACGTGTTGTAGGTAAAAACTGAGAAGAAATGTGAATTAAAACATATTTTTGGGTCATGGGACTAAAGATGTGTTTTTGTTTCTTTGACTTCTCTTAAGTTTCTAGAATGAGCATGGATTCCCTTTTCAAAAAGCATGGAACAGCCTGCGTTATTTTTAATTTAAGTGGTGAGTTCACACATATTTATCAGACCATGTGTTTGGAATTTTATTTGGAAAATCTGGTTATAGTAAATATGGGTCAACTGCTTTCCAAGATGTTTTAATTGGAGACTGAAGAAACATCTTCAAAGTAAATGACCTCCCAGGCTATATGTGGATGGGGAGAGAGAACAGAAATGTAAGGAACTGGGGCGCCTCTTTCATCTTTGTCAACAAGGATCTCCTCCTCTTGGCTTTGGGGTGGAAGTAGGGTGGGGTGTCTTTATTTCCTTTCTGAGACATAGCTCAGGGGCCTGGAGGGCCTTTTTGAGGGATGACTGTTTAACTCTTGGAAAATAGCCTTTCTTACCCTTCTCCTTCTTTGAGTGTGTGTGTGTGTGTGTGTGTGTGTGTGTGTAGAGAGTATGAGTGTGTGTGTATGTGAGTGTGTATGTGTGGGTGTGAGAGAGAGTATGAGTGTGTGAGTGTGTGTATGTGAGTGAATGTGTGTGTGAGAGTATGAGTGTGATGTGAGTGTATGTGTGTATGTGAGAGTATGATTATGTAAGAGTGTGTATATTTGTGTGAGTGTGTGTGTAGTAAGACATGAACACAAGCCAGGCAGTGGTGGCGCACGCCTTTAATCCCAGCATTTGGGAGGCAGAGGCAGCAGATTTCTGAGTTTGAGGCCAGCCTGGTCTACAGAGTGAGTTGGAACTCACTCTGGAGGACAGCCAGGACTGCACAGAGAAACCCTGTCTCAAAAAACCAAAACCAAACCAAATCAAAACAAAACAAAACAAAACAAAAACCAAAAAAAAAAAAAACCCAAAACAAACCAAAACAAAAAAGACATGACCACAAAGGGCTTCACCTGGGATGCCGTGTAGGCAGTAGAAATAACAGAAGCAGGGAACTTCTTTCAGACATTGCATTGTTTGCAGTTTGAGAAAACTGCAAACAAAGATTCTTCCAGAATAAAGATAAAAGTGACACCATGTGACACTTCTGTGTCTTAGACACTGTTCTATTGCTGTGAAGACCAGGGCAATTCTTACAAGCGAAAGAATATAATTGGGACGTGCTTACAATTTTAGAGAGTTAGTCCATTATCATTATGGCAAGGGAGTATAGTAGCATGCAGATGGGCAATGAAGAGAGAGAGAGAGAGAGAGAGAGAGAGAGAGAGAGAGAGAGAGAGAGAGAGAGAGAGAGAGAGAGAGAAGATGGAAGGGGAAGAGACTGGGTGGACATGGAGTTTATTTTATTTTTCACAGAGTTGGTTTTTGAAACCTCAAAGCCCACTTCCAGTGACACACTTCCTTCAAGAAGGCTACATACACCTCCTAATCCTTCGAATCCTTTCAATCATTCTACTCCCTGTTACAGGGAATATTAAAAAATAAAATGATCCTGCCAACTCTCCTGGCCCGCTGGTCCAGGTTCCTGCTCTAGTACTTGCACTGGCGGGCCACAACACTGTATCCCAGAGGGGTCCTGCTCTGCTTGTTCTCCACCTCCGAGCTAGCGCCACCCCCCGCCCCCAACCCGCTGCGCTTGTCTCTGCGCCTTTACTTTTTCCTCATCCATAAACCCATGTAGTCAGCGATCTCACATTCCAGTAACTGAATGGAACCACCAACCTTGCGGTTGCATCTCACAACACCCAGTACCCTGGTTGAATCAAGACTCTTAAACTTATAGTTAACCAATCAGATTTATGTATCAGTAATAACACAATTTACAAGATGTCAATACAATAATTTTAGAGCCAACTGATAATGATAAAAGCTTTATCCCAACATTTCTAACCTTGTGAAATCACAGCTACTGTGGCTGGTAAATGCCACACAGGTACAGATCTGAAGCCATCTTGATTTCTCCTCCCTACTCCCTGGGACACTCCCTCTCTCTGCAACTCTTAGCTCCGCTTCCGTTTTCTCTGTCCAATCACAGACCTCCTCTGCACTAATGTAATTGGACAAGGAAAATCCCGCAACAACTCCCTGATGACTAAAGCATTCATGCACACTTACAGGAGCCATTCTCATTCAAACCACCACACCTTGTTTCAATCACCTGAGGGTCTCCTGAAAGAGAAAGTACATTGTCTTCTATGGCCAGGGTGGCTGAGGCCCCAAATTCACGATTTCTTCCCAGATTCAGGTGGCCACACGTCACGCAACCCAGCAAAGGACCAATAAGATGTGGCAGGTGTCCTGGAGGACCACTAGGAGATCACAGAGAACGGCTGAGGTTCTGGTACATTGGCTTCTAATGGTCACTATGTATTGGAACCACCCAGAGAGGCTCAGAACAGGAAAACTCCAGCTTCATCATTACAACAAATGTCAGGTCGTATGAAGATCAGACAAAGCTACAGAAGATGGTTACGTGTGGACGGGGCAAACCACGGTAAGGCAGCTGTTTTGTTTGTCAGTGTTCGTGTTCTGTGCGAAAAGGCATGGCAGCACCTCTGGGTTCTAGCTCAGTTTCGATTTGGGCTATGAAAACTAAAGAAAATCCGGTGAACAAAGGCTCACTTGTATTTCCTGTTCTTGCTTGTGCTTGAAATGGCCTGTAGCGAGTGTGACTTCTCTTCTTAGATGTCCATATTGATTTAATTGCACGCCAGTGCCAACATGTTAGTACCAAGAACCACTAGGCCTGCAGGGCCTCACACTTAAGGCCCGTGAACAGCCCATTCCATGGATTTCATTAAGCAGGACACAGTGTGCTGTGACCATGTTGGAAGAACTTGCCACCGATCTGCCTCATCTGCAGGCAGCTTGGGAAGGAGACGTGCTTCTCTCCACTGTAGAATTTTCCAGCTAATATAATTTCAATGGTTGCTCTAGGATGCATTTTCCCCACAGTTATGGAGATTATAAACAACATAGACATCATGGTTGGTGAGCCAGTGGCTTTAAACTTCTGATCCAGTGTGTGAACTCACAGACTGACCTGGGCACAGCTGGGAGGAGGCTGGGACAGTTGTGGCTGGACAGACTGACCCAGGAAATGATTCATTGTCTGTTCCAAAGCCCTAAGCAGGAGAGTAAGCTTGTTAAGCCTGTGAGGTTACAAACTGGTAAGCCTCTGAGGGTACAACCTGTGGCAAGCCTGTGAGAATGCAATCTATGGTAAGGCTGTGGATGCCACCCAAGGCCTTCCCTCATCCCTCTGCCTTATCTGTAGCTTTTCTGGTCAGTATCTTCTCATGGAGCTAAAAGAAGAACCTGTCTGCAATCCATAGGACCTTAAAATTTTGTGTGTGTATGTATGTGTGTGTGTGTGTGTGTGTGCATGTATGTGTAGGGCAAAAGAGACCATTAAATCCCTTGTAGCTGGAGTTGTAGGCACTTGAAGCCTTCTGCTCTGGGTGCTGAGAGCCAGGCTGAGGTCCTTTAGAGCTACAGCAAGTATTCTTTAACCTGTTAGGGTTAGGGCTAGGGTTAGGGTTAGGGTTAGGGTTAGGGTTAGGGTTAGGGTTAGGGTTAGGGTTAGGGTTAGGGTTAGGGTTAGGGTTAGGGAAGGAGTTCTCTCATGTCTCCTGGAACCCTGGCTCCTGCCTCATGGTATTTTCTTCATTATTTCTTAGTGGCCATGGTCTTGAAGGTCTGTCCGTGGGATACATAGAAAGCAGTGGTTTGTTCTCTGCTGGTTGCGTTTGAAACTTTTACAAATTTTCTAGCAATAACAATACAATGTCCCTAAAACTTGGAGGAAACAGTGACTTTTAAGCATATGTTTTCTAAGCACAGTTAAATTTCTTATCTGATAAACTAATCCAATAAAACCTCATTGTTCTTGGGTCACCTCTAGAATCTCAAGAAGGCAACAATACTTGTAAGAACTAAATAATCGTTTCCTGTTCCTTTTGGATGCTGGCTAAAGACACAAGTCTGCTATCTTAAAACAGCCATTTTTCTGTAAAAGTGTATTCACATGGCCACTTAAACCAAAGCCCTTCTTTAGATTTATTTTAATGTGAAATTCTCTTTATATTTATTCCTTGGCCTTTTTTCTCAGGCAGTCTCTGGTAGTAGATGTTTAAGGATAGATAGAATTGCAACCAGTTGAGTATTTACTCTAAAGATTCATATGTGAACAACGTAGCTGATATTACAATGCAAATATCTGAATTAAGAAACCGATCTGCTCATTTATCTGTTGGGTTATAGGTTCCATCTTTAGGACAGCTTCGAAGGGTTGGCATTTATCTTGCATCGTCTATCTCCTGATTATCTATAGATGGCCACAAATGTCACAGAGACAGCAACATAGATCTCTAGCACTGTGCTAGTTAAACAATAATACCATAGCAAGAACATCTGTCAATTAAAAGTGTGCCAGTAGGCTGCAGATGTGGATAGATGCTAACAGAGTTGCTACCCAAGTATGTGGACTGGACTTCAAATTGCTAGCATTCATGTAAATGTCAGGTGCTGGGGGGAAACCAGTAGAGAATTCTGGCCCTCAGGAGGTAGAGGATGGAGGAGCATGCTGGATGGATAGGCTGGTCAAATGGGTGATCTTTGAGTTTAACTGAGAGACCCTGCTTAAGTGAATACAGTGGAGAGCAATTTAGGAAGACTCCTGCTGTCAACTTCTTGCCTCCATACACGTGTGCACATAAATGAAGTACACCCCTACATGCGCCTCCATACATGCAAACAGGCATCATACACACCCATACCATAGTCATTTAAGTGCAAAATAAATAAAAGTAAGTACAAGTGCACAAATCTGTAGAACGTTTCCTTTGCCACTTCCTTCAGTTCATGTAACACGAAATGGATGACACTCAATTCCCAAGGCTGCTGGGATAATGAGTGCTCATGTTGTTCACTGCATGTTCACAGTGGGCACGATAAGTGTAATTATTATTATGGTTATTCTTTCACAAGTACTATTTGTCTAGTTCAGCAGACATTTTCTGAGCACGTTCTAGGCATTAGACAATGTACTGATGCTGCTGATGAAAAGGGGACCAGGGCAGAGGAATTACTTCCTAGAAACTTCTTGTCCACTAGTGAAGACAGAGGAGGAAGTAAGGAAGGAAGGAAGAAACGAGCAGTGTGAGTCGTGGCCATCGGCAGTCAGTCATGGGGCAACAATCAATTAATGACAAGATTCCAAGGAGCATGGGATCTCCTTGTGCCAGGTCTCAGGAGGGATAAGACCCAAGTGAGGACCAGTCAATGGGTTACCATAAACACAAAGGACTGATGGCTCAGAGATGAAGCAGACCTAAAACTCCCAGTGACAGCATCGTGACCCACCTTGAGGGGAAGATATTGGTGTTAAATTTCATACATGTTCTGGTCCTGAAGAGCTCCAGGAAAGGGGAATCCTGCCCCTTATAGATGAGGGGAGTGGAATGGGCAGGGGCATAGGAAAGGATAAGGTTAGGTATATAGGTCTGCAATGTGAGCTGGCACAGGGCTCTGGAAGGAACTGGATATCTGTTCAGAATTCCAGAGTGTCTTGCTTTTATCCCTAGGATAAGGAACAGGTATGGGCTGAAGGCTGGAGGGAGGTATTGCAATCACAAAGCTCTGTGGCCACTGGTGACCTACCTCTGTGTACTGATGGTCAGAAAAGGCTTGGGGACAGAGAACAAAAGAAAAGAGGGACAGAGCAGAAGACATTTCAAAAGGATGCTCATGACTGCTGGGGAGGAAGAGGTATCTGAGGCTTGGCTGGATTGTTTTGTTCACTGGATGACTGTGTCACCCATACATGTGCATAAGGAGGCCAGGCAGGAAGTCGGATTCCCTCTAGTGATCCCATCTTTACTCCCGTTAGACATGGACTCTCAGTGAACTGGAAACTTATGATTCTGTTAGGCTAGCTGGACAGAGAGCTTTTGGGGTCTGCCTGTGACTGCCCCAATGTTGGTGCTACAGGTCTGTTTACTCATGCTGGGCTTGGGCAGTTATGTTTAGAAGTGAAGTTATCAATCAGAAAACAGTTGCATTGGGGACTGAGGAGCTTGATTAGATGCTGAAGCATCAAAGCAGCTAGTTTTAGTGCTAATTGTAAACAAACACCGGAAAAAGTGGACTATACTTTTTAGATCTCTAAGGGGAAAATGTACTTGCAAGGGTTGTCTCAATGTTGCATTCATCCATTCATTTATCCATCCATCCATCCATCCATCCATCCATCCATCCATCCATCCATCCATCCATCCATTCACTAACTCCTTACTGGAATCCCTGACCAGTGCTAGGTATTGTAATTCCATTTGTGGTAATTAATCTTTATTGTTAACTTGACTGGACTTGAAATTACCCAGGAGATCCACCTCTGCATGTGTCTCTGATGGCATTTTCACAAGAGGTTTAACTGAGAAGAGAGACCCACCATGAATGCAGGCAGCTCCATTCCATGGCCTGGGGTCCTGGATGAATAACAACAAGGAGAAAGAGGAGGGAGCAAGCTGAGACTTGCATTCATTTCTCTCTACTTTCCCATTGTGGATGTGTCATGACAAACAGCCTCCTGTTTCCACTGCCATATTTTCTCCGCCATGATGGACTGTATCCCTTCAAACCATGAGCCAAAACCAACTCTTCCTTTCTTAAGCTGCTCAAAGAGATGAGAGGAGTAACCAATGCATTGTTAATTCATGGCTCATTTCTGTCACCAGGAATTGTCAGCTGCAAGTTCCCAATTCCTCATGCATGTCCCCCTCATCACTGCCTCTGTTTCAATCTCTGTAGGTGCCAGATACAGAATCAATGTCCTCAGGTGCTGGGAAGCACATACTCAATGCAGAATTATACTTCCCAACACTCTGTGACATTTGCTTCTTTTAAATTTAAAACAGACAGAACGTGTTTGCCAAAACAGAGAAGTGCTTTTCCAGACAGGGATCATATTGGAGGAATTGGATGCCAAGTCAGTGTAGCCTGGGGACCTTACCTTGTTGGCTGTCATCTGCTGAGGGTGCACTATCTTTGGGACTGAACCTAGAGACTCACCAATTAGGTAGGTACAACTGTATTTTGAGGGACCTAGGGCTTGGGAGCTTGAGAGTCCCGCCAGGTAGGTTTGCTGTGGAAAACCTTTGGGTTTTAGACTCCCCTTTGTCTCTGTGATTCATCATTTTTGCACGTGGATCTTTTCATGCATCTGGTCAATAGTTTATTCTCAAGAATGTGAAGTCATCGTTGGCCAGGGAACTTTTGGCATTTGCTCTCTTAACTCCTGTGTGATCGCTAGCTGTCTAGATTCCTTGAGTCCTTGGGGCCCAGGGTTCACTTCTGAGCAGGCAGGTATGGGAGACTGAATTCTGGATAGATCTGGGGATGTGATGGAGTCTCTTCCAGACTTCCCTGTAGGCTGTCATACTTTATAAACATGACCTTTATCTGTTGCATGTGTTGTCTACAATACCTACTGTCCCTTTTAACTTATTTTTCTTCCTCCTCACAATCTTGGCCATCCTGGAATGGGCTGTGTGCTTCCACTGTGACTAAAATAATCTCTTGAAGAGTTTATTGGGAGACTTTGATCTCTGTGGCACTTGCTGGTAGCAAGGCCACAACTGCAGGGCCTACACACAGGTCTACTCTATGTGGGTTTGAATACAACTTCCCAGTGGGGTTTGATGGTCTGGATGTAATGTGTGATCCCTTTTGTCTTCTCCCCACAGTTCAGTGATTGACTCTTTAGACACTACCATGGTTGTAACAGGTCAGAGCAGCTGCAGATCCCTTGGGAGCCAAAGGATTTCACTTTCAGTGGAAAGGGAACACATGAGCTTCTGCTTCAAGCTCATTATAGGACCAAGCTGAATGCTTGATTTCTCTGGGGAAAAAGAAAAGGGCAGCAACCGCATGGTAGCTCACAACCATCTGTACAGCTACAGTGTACTCACATACATAAAATAAATATTAAAAAAAAAAGAAAAGGGAAGTCAGAGGCGGGAGGAGGGGAAGAGGAAGAGGGAAGAGGAGAAGGAAAAGAGAAGAGGAAGGTAGGGAGGTGCAGAGAGAGAGAAAAAGAGATATAGACAGACAGAAGACATAATGAGTGAGAAAAGATGACCCATGGCCATAGAAGGGTAGGTATTATTAATACTAAGTCCTTGAGTCCCAAAAGCTTCATGGTTCACCACCTCCAAGGACTTGAGAGTCAGTCAGTGGTACAGGCTGCTCTGGATCCTGGGGACATGTTCACACTGATAAGTCCTCCATCCTAGGCTCAACAAGAGAAACTTTGGTTAGAAACTTCCTTTGATAAACTCGGTCTGGTTCCTAGGACTGCTTCTGACTCTGGAGGAAGACCCACGGTGAGCTTCCCTTACATCAAGGCATAGAGGGACTTTGCATCACTGCAGACTTGGTGAGGTGGGGAGTGAAGATGCATGGTTCTCTTCCATAAGATTGAGGGCTGGAGATGGGATCTGGCTTTAGTGGAAGCTTTCAGTTTTTATCTGAATGAGTGGGGATTTTCCATTTCTGATAGGGCTCCCAACACGTGTCTGTGAAGTGCTTGGTAAACCAATTTCTCCCTTTGCACATTACTTCAGATGCTTCAGAGGTCAACTTTATCATCCAAGCATCCGTGACAGCCACTATGGCTAAGGAGCTAGAGAAGAAACTGCCAAGGCTGTTTTAGTCTCATTTTTTCTCTGTTGTTTTAAATGCAAATAATCTTTGATTCCTTAAGATTTACTAGCTCTGTCTGGCCATCTGGTCAGACCCACTTGCCACTGGAAAAGCATTTTTCCCATTAGAAGGTAGGCTGGGTCCAGGAATGTCCTCAGTGGGAGCATCGTAACTGCGATGGAATCTTTGCCTGTGACTCATCCCTGCAACTTTAGTCTCTCAGGAGAGGCTGTTGATTTTGGTGCTGGAAAGCATCCTAGGGAGAGCAGTCCAAGGCCTCAGCTGCTCTCTGCACTGAGAACGGCTTTACCAGCACCCAGAACCTGGAGCAAGATACCAAGTAGTCACAGGTCAGAAGCTGTGGGAAGACATCTCTCTGAATGATACCCCTTAAGTGTTTGTTTGATTTTGAAACAAGATCTCACTACCTAGCTCAGAGTGTCTGGGAATTCATCATATAGACTAGGCTAGCTCATTACCTAGCTCAGGATGGTTGAGAACTCATCATATAGACCAGGCTGGCACCAAATTTCTAGGAATCCCTGTGCCTCCATTTCCTGAGTGCTAGGATTATAGGCACACACTAACACACGTAGTCTAAGACTTTTTTGAGGCTAATCCAAGATTTTTTTTTTAAAAGGCAGAATGAAAGATGGAGGGTGAATGAAGGGATATAAAAGAAAGACAGAGAGGAAGAGAGGGAAGACAGACAGACAGACACACTGAGGTAGAGAGAAAAAGGGGGAGGGAAGCAGGAAGAAGAAGGAGAAAAAGGATAAGAAGGAACAGAAGGCACACTGGGGATATGTGCTGTGCTATGTCAGAGGCATAGCTCAGGGAAAAGCTGGCTCATCCCTTGATCCAATGCAGGCCATCAGCTCTGCTCAGATCTGTGAGGAGGAAGGGAACAAATCTAGGCAGAGCTTGTGGCAACCTACTCTGAGCTCTAACAATTCACCCTGACTAGTTGAATTCCAAGGCACTCCTCAAAGCACACCCAACATTGACAATAGACCTGTCAGCCTCTGGCAAAGCCAACCTGCTAATAGGAAGCACCCCAGCCCTATATCATTAAAGCCTTTTTTTTTTTTTTTTTTTTTTTTGGTGAAAGCTACAACTACACCCGCTATAGCAGATTAGTTCTTCAGACACTGTGACAGTAGCACAGTTATAGACCCATCTCATAGGAATTACGGCTTACAAAACCCTCCAGAACTAGATGCACTGAAGGCGATCACATTCAGTGAATCAAGCTGGGCTTAGAAAGACAACTCGTGTGTGTTTTCTCTCAGCTTTGGTCCTTAAAATTTACATAGTCACATATGTGTGGATTTTTATAAAAATAGAAGTGAGATTGTCCAGGGAGATTAAAGGAATTAATGAGAGAAGTTGGGTAAGAAAGGATGGTGGAGGTGGAAGAGTGAACATGGTTAACACATATACTGATAAGAAAATAAGCCCTGACAGTCACAAACAAAAGTAGAAAAATAATAAGGCCCTCAAGTCTTAAAAGCAACTAGAAACTGGCGATCTTCTACACAGTCTTCAGTTTCCAAAGAAAGATTCATTTTTCAGTCCTCACTGCTGGACTGAAACAGCTGCTCACGTCTCTGAACACTCCTGTGCCTGGCTTGTGGGCAGACCACCATGATGCATGCCATGGAATAGCAGGCAACAGCTGCACCTATTCACATGGTAGTGGGTGGATCATGGAAAGCTACAAGGTGTTCATGGGTGCACCGTCAACAGCATGAAAGGGCTATGTTTGGCGATATCAGGGCCACTCTTTCTCTTTCTCTTTTGAGATATCTATCTATTTATCTATTTAGCATCTATCTATCACACACCCACCTATCTATCTATCTATCTATCTATCTATCTATCCATCCATCCATCCATCCATCCATCCATCTGTTATTTTGTGTGTATGGGCGTTCTGCCTGCATGTATGTGTGTGTATCACATGCATGTTTTTTCCCCATAGAGGCTGGAAGACAGCATAGATTCCCCTGTTGCTGGACTTGCAGATCATTATGGATGTTGGGAATTAAACCCAGATCCTCTGGAAGAGCAGCCAGTGCTTTAACCCACTGAGCCATCTCTTTAGCCCAGCGGGGTGACTCTTGAATATGAGGAATAGGGAAGGATCCATTCCCCTGTTGTACAATAACCAGATATATAGAGACAGAGGACCACAGTGAGGTCTGCCTTACTGTGATGGCTGAGCATCCAGGCTGTGTGGGTGTCCTCAGTGATTGGGATTAAGGTGCAAGGTCAAGACAGTAGATTATCTTGGGTGTCTTAGTCAGGGTTTCTATTCCTGCACAAACATCATGACTAAGAAGCAGTTGGGGAGGAAAGGGTTTATTCAGCTTACATTTCCACATTGCTGTTCATCACTGAAGAAGTCAGGACTGGAACTCAAGCAGGTCAGGAAGCAGGAGCTGATGCAGAGGCCATGGAAGGATGTTCTTTACTGGCTTGCTTCCCCTGGCTTGCTCAGCCTGCTCTCTTATAGAACTAAGACTACCAGCCCAGAGATGGCACCACCCACAAGGGGACCTCCCCCCTTGATCACTGATTAAGAAAATGCCTTACAGCTGGATCTTTTGGAGGTATTTCCCCAACTGAAGCTCCTTTCTCTGTGATAACTCCAGCTTGTGTTAGGTTGACACAAAATTAGCCAGTACACTTGGGTTTTCTTGTGTTGGGGCTTTGGCATCTGCCATTATAAGGAGAATTGAGCCATGGGACTGGCTCCCCCACACCTCTGTTTCTGGATGAGTTTCTAGCTTAGGAAGCAGAGAGGGTGTTTTTCTGTTGAAAATTACATTTTACAGGATTATGCATTTAATAACCACTGAATTGAAGATTTCTAAGATCTCAGTCATCCCAGTTGATAGATTGCCTGGGGAAATAAACAGATTTAGGTGAATTGGCAGCCTTGTGTTTTCTACCTTAGAAAGTTCCAACTCCTAAGAGGAGACTGAGCATGCCTTCACTGATGTGCACACAAATCCTGGCTCAGAGGTCATTGAGCTGAGGGACTGCATAGCCCTGCCTGGCTCTCTGGGACATTCTCTTATCTGACCCAGAATCCAACCCTGGACAGAACCAACTCCCAAAGGTTGTTCTCTGACCTCCGCCTGAGTACCAGCCATGACATGCGCATGCTTACATAACATAAATACACATATACAGAAATAATTCTTAAAAATATGTGTTTTCAGCCGGGCGTGGTGGCGCACACCTTTAATCCCAGCACTCGGGAGGCAGAGGCAGGCGGATTTCTGAGTTTGAGGCCAGCCTGGTCTACAAAGTGAGTGCCAGGACAGCCAGGGCTACACAGAGAAACCCTGTCTCGAAAAACCAAAAAAAAAAAAAAAAAAAAAAATGTGTTTTCTTTGTCATTAGATTTGATTAACATTGCCCCCATGTCTAGAGTCACCAAAAAAGAAAAACAAACAAAGAAACAAACAAACAAAACAACCCTTCTTTATTTTTCATGACCTGACATGACTGAGAAATTCATTCATTCATACCTTCCGGGAGCAGGGTAAGCCCACCCCCAGGCGGTGGAGTAGGAGCCATAGTCAGTCGTGCCTCTGAACACATATCCCCAGGTGCCCCCTGAGAATGCAGAGAGACCAACACCCGTGTGCACAGAGTCCTGATTCCTGGGTGTTTTCTGAATGGATTGCCAGAATGGGAATTTTCCGGATTTTGCAGGCTCAACTGGCATGCTTTGTAGGTTGGCTCCAAAGTGAGACTTTTCAACCTCTGGAAAAGCAGCGATCATAATCCTTTGATAATATTTTCCTAACATCCACTAAGTACCTAGAGGAAGTGAGCAGAGAGCAATAAATTGTGGTTTCTCATTTACATAAACCCTTCTTCTCCCATCCAGAGAAACTTCTCAGCTGTTTACTGAAGGCCTTTGACTACTGAGGCAGCCTTCTTTCCCCTTCTTGCTCTTGGGTTTCTCTTGTGTAAAGTTGAGGTAGTAGCAGTCAACACCCCTAAGACCATCGGAATGTTGAAATAAGCCATGAACCCACACCTCTCAGAGAACAGCCTCTCCAGGGACTGGATAGATGGCTGCTTTCATTGCTTCTTGGGCCAGTGCAAACTTTCAGCCTCACTTCTCATTGCTTGCTCCATTTTCTGGACCCAACACCGCACATGTTTCTTGGGCTGAAATAATCTTTCACCTAGTCCCCAAAGTCAGCTGTTCTTTTAAGTCCTGCCATGGGCCCTGGGTCCCTGTGACCCCAGTGGAGTACCAGGGGCTCCTCAGCCACTTCTGTCTTTGAAGTTGAGACCCAGACACCTCTCAGCAGGGGGAGTCACTTGTCTTTCTAAGGGACTGATTGGCAATGCAAAGTCATTCATTTCTTGCCAAGAATTTTTTTTTCTTTTAATTTCACTTCTGGCCAGAGTTAAGGAAAAAGAAACCAAGAAAACAAAGGAGAATGTTCTGGCAAAGAACTTTCCTCTATGGTCCATATGAGCTCACAACTCTGTCCTCAAATTAAACAAGGCATGAAACAAGGAAGACCTTAGGTTACACACCTAAGTGAGTTGGCCTCTGGTCTTCTACACCCAGAGCCTTCTCTAGCACTCTTGAATTTAGTCAAGGTCATGGTGGTCTATATCTAGGCAATATTTCTTTACTAAGAAGAAAATCATTAGTTCAAAAAAGTTGCCCAAATGGCATCTTATAAACGTAAGCCAAGTATGTGGGATCCCTTGGACTATTAAGTAAACACACTAACATTTTAGCTATTGGTTATGCTTCCTATTGGGTGTTTAAGACCATGCAGGGGGCCAAATTTAACAGCTACAGCTTCCTTCCTCTTCCCTTTTCTCCTCTTCCTTCTCCTTTCCCTCCTCCATTTACTATCAGAACCCACTGAAGGCTTGGTCACACTTGGGATCATTCCTTTAGCCTCCTGTTTACCAGTTGTTTGGCCTACTCTATAATGAGCCAAAAGCCTGACTTGAACTGTGGCTTTGTCCGGAAGCATTGAGGAAATTCTCATCGTGTTGACCCTTTGTAAAATGGACATTGGTCAGAGTCACCTTGTGAGATCTCCATGGCCTCTCTGAACAAGAGTGACAGGCCATATTGAGAGAGGACCCATGGTTCCCTTTGACCTTGCTGACTTTGGAGGACCAAGGTCAAAGTACTGTCTCCCTTAATATCTCTGACCATAGTAGTATAGGCCTCCAAATATGTTTACTGAATACCCAGAAGGTAAGTTATACCTATTTGGTCCTTTTAAATGGTCTGTAACATTTAGATAAAGCTTGATTAAAAAACAAACAAACAAACAACCCAGCAAACACTTTCAAATAAAGGCCTCCTGCTTAGACATACATTTTATTCCTTTGTGCCAGTACTTAACACGTGTTACTAAGAGCAGATCAATAAGTTAAGAGAACTCCATTGACTAAAGTAGAGAATTGGTTGAACTTTGACCTGAGGAATTCTACCAGATGCACAGATGTGCACGCGTGCACACCCACCCACCCCATAAGCTTAAATTTTTGACATTCTTTATAGAACTTACTCAGAACTTGGTGACCTGTCTAGGCTTTCTATCTTCACAATCTTGGGAACATCCAGCCATCTTAGGACAAAGCCTTGTCACATAGAAACCATCACTCAAAAAAAAAAAAAAAAAAGCCTATAGTCTTCTAATACATTCAATCCTGTTCTTCTAAATTGAGGGGGCTGAAGGAGAAGTACCTGAATTGCTCATGAAGGGTAATTTTCTGTGTTAGCCAACCCTGTTTAATTATACAAGTTTAATTAATTGGGGTGATTAATTAAATCAAAGGATGAAAAAACCAGAGAAAGGCTGTGGAGAGAATAGAATCCAGTTCATTAAGTGACCCTCTCCTAGTTCTATCTTGTCTGTCCACAGTCTGTCCTCTGAGCTACCTGGCTGATCCCTTTTCCTAGGACTGTAGAATGGTACTGGAAAAAAAAAGGTAAAACTTGTTTGTTGATGGATGGACAGACAGATGGATGGATGAAGAAGCTCACTGTCTAATTTCCCAGCACAGGTCATAATAGAGATGGTCTATGTTCCACTTCTTTGTATTCTGCCTAAGTAATGTTTCTCTCATCTTTGACATTGATCTGAAGTTACAGAGTGTGAACTCTAACCTCTGCCCACCTTCCTGAGAAGCAAAGGTAGCCCTTATAATTCAGATAAACACCTATGCACCACTTACTTCTTAGAACAGCTCTATTGTAATGGAAGGCAGGCCGTATGAATCAATTTCCGAAGTTGATGCCCATTTCTGACATTTCCCAGCTGGTTGTCTTGGGAAAAATCGTTTAACTTCACCAAGCCTCATTTTTGTCACCTGTAAAATGGGAGGGTCATATATTGCCATTGTCACAGGGTCAAACTTGGCATGGACAGTAATGATATTTGGGAAGCAACAATGACTGACCTGCCTTAAATGGATAGGTGGGGTGGAAGGAAGGGGACCTCGGGGCTGAGCCTTTCTCCATTTGCAGTCACTGTGGTCCTCCTACTGACTTGCTGCTGGTAAGAAGCAAAAATGATGCTAGATGGTTACCATGGAGACAGCTACACTGTCTGGGGAGAAATGGAGGAAGTGGGAACTTAGAAGTAACAGGGAGAAGTAGTGATGCTGGTATCCCATGGATGGCTTGATTTGTACCCTGGTTATTATAGGCATGAGTTTGAGTGCAGAGGGCACCCATTGGTATTTCTTGTGCCCATAACAAAGAATTGAATCAGAGACACATAGAGAGTGATAGGGATGGAAGCAGGTTTTTTTTTGTTTTGTTTTGTTTTGTTTTTTGTTTTTTGTTTTTTGTTTTTTTTGGAAGTGGGGGAGGTTTGGCTGTCCTGGCACTTGTTATGTAGACAAGGTTGGCCTCAAACTCACTGAGATCCTCTTGCCTGTGACTCCCAAGTCCTGGGATTAGAGTTGTGTGCCATCACACACAGTTCTGAAACAGTTTATTAGGAAGAAGAAAGGCACTCCCAAGAATGGAGATGGTATAGAGAGCTGGGGTAGGACTGAGGCTCAAACAGTCCCAGGTTGAGAGTTGTGACCCTTTATAGTTCATTTACAAAGCACTTGTCCTTGTCCTCTCCCCTCTTCCTCCTTTGTATATTGTGTGCTTTTCTGCTCATGCTCTGTCCCTTACATGCATCCTCAGTGTGGAGGAGTTCCAGGTCCTTCCATCAACTGGTTTCTTCCATATGTAAACTGTGCTCTCTCTCTCTCTGTCTCTCTGTCTCTCTTTCTCTCTCTCTCTGCTGTCATGGTGCAGTATCTAAATGTCTTAAGAAAAGATCTTAAATTTTTGTATGTAGTTTAAAATAAATTTTCTCAATTATTGAGACTTCCATATACATATGGAATGGACTAAGATCATGCCCTCACCCCATTTTCTCCTTTGAAACTTCATGAACAGGCCTTCATAGTCCACGTTTCTCTAAGAATTTGTATCTTCCAAGTCCCCACAACAAACAACTGCTCTTTACACTCCAAGAACCCAACAGCTTTTCTAGCCCAAAGTCCCAAATACCCCTACCCTCTTCCAACTAAAAAGTTAGAGGCATAAAAGCCATTTGATTAGGTCTAATATAGAAGCAACCCCACTTCTGATACCAACTTATTGCTTTGTTAACTTTTTTGTTGTGGTGACAAATACTACAACAAGGGGCTGGTGAGATGGCTCAGTGGGTAAGAGCACCCGACTGCTCTTCCAAAGGTCCGGAGTTCAAATCCCAGCAACCACATGGTGGCTCACAACCATCCGTAACGAGATCTGACTCCCTCTTCTGGAGTGTCTGAAGACAGCTACAGTGTACTTACATATAATCAATAAATAAATCTTTAATAAAAAAAATACTACAACAAAAAACAGCTTAGAGGAGGAAAGAGTTTATTTGATTTATGCTTCCAGGCCACATTGAAGGCATCATTGAGGGTAATCTTGGCAGAAAGTCAAGAGAGAACTTGAAGCAGAAACCACAGCGGAACACTACCTGCTGCCTCTCTTTCACTAACTCATTCCTACCTAGATTTCTTATACAACCCAGGACTTCTTGCCCAAGGAATAGTGCCTCCTACAGTGGGCTCTCCTACATCAGTTAACAACCAAGGCAACACTTATCTCAACATGTCCACAGGCCAATCTGATCTAGACAATTTCTCAGTTGATCCTTCTCCTCTCGTATGACTCTTGGCTCTGTCAAATTGACAATTAAGGCTAACCAGAACACCTGATGTGGTTGTTTAAATAATCTATCCTCAGTTGGTGGAATCGTTTGGGGAGGATTAGGAGCTATGGCCTTGTTGGAGGAGGTGTGTCACTGGGAGTAGACTTTGAGGTTTCAAAGAGCTCATGCCATTCCCAGCTAGCTCTCTCTGACTCTTGGTTGTGGATCAAAATGTAAGCACTCAGTTACAGCTCTAGTGCCACGCCCACCTGTCTGCTGCCATGATTCCTGCCATGATGGTTATGGATTCCATGGAACAATGACCCCAGATTAAATGTCTTCTTTATAAGTTGTCTTGGTCATGATGTTATATTGCAGCAACAGAATTTTAATCTTTTTAAATTTTTTATTGATTCTTTGTGAATAGCACATCATGTACCCCAGTCTCCACTCATCTCCCAGTCCCTTTGTACCCAGCCCTCACCCTTGTAATGCCCCCTGCCAAAGAGAATGAAATAAGATAAAAATTTTAAAAATGAGAAAATTAACGACAATAACAACAACAAAAGATATCTTGTGGTGGGAGCTGCACTGTCTAATAGTGTGTCCCACAGTGTGTCCCACAGTGTTTCCCACAGTGTGTCTCACTGTCCCACAGTGAGTCCCATAGTATATTCCTCTGTCCTCATATCTTCACCTGTAAACGTTCATTTTAATGGGTCACTGGTCTGATTCGAGGTCTCTGGCTTCTGCCACGCTATCAATGCTGGATCCTCACTGGGAGTCCTCTTGGTTATCTATCCTGTTCTTGTTGCCCTGTATCATGGAGATCCTGCAGCTTTGGTCTCTAGGACTGGCCCCTTCAAGGGCTCCAGCAGGTCATAAATGGGGTGGGCCAACTCAAAGCCCTGGACCTGGGTCTGGGAGGGAGCTGAGTTGATTACCCTGACAGCTTTCCTGTGCCTGTACCATCAGGATGAGTTCTCTAGCACTTCCCCAGCTAGCTCACCCAGTGCTTCCCTTGTCAAGGGGCAGGACTAGCTCTCCTGATATCCTGTCCTTGAGGACCAGATCACCTGCATTCTTGCCATCAGGGTCAGCTCTGCTGTCCTACCCAGCAGAGATACAGGTCCTGTTCTTGCCTGAATTGTGCAGCCGGTGAGGAATGAGGCCAGCTCCTGTTCTCAGGACCTCGGGGTCCAGCACTATAATCTTATGCTGCTTAAACTGCCAAGATGGAGAAATGCAGGTCAGAGTCTCCTCTAGTCATCTAGACAAACAGCGAGCTGATTACTTTGTATAAGACAAGCACCAATTTGTGATCAATCTATATTGGCAACCAACAGGAGGAACCTCCAAGTTCTGGCCAGTATCGAAGCCAGAAACGTAGACAGGCCTTTAAATAGAGATAAATGCTACCGTGAGTGGCATGAAGCTGGGAGAAATCAGGATCCCTCTGTATTTTCATAAACTATCCAATTACTAATCCAGCATGGTAAAATTTAAATGAGATAAATAACATATTTTTCCCTTTAATGTTCCCCAAAGCAATTGTAGATGTGTGAGACAATAATTCACAGAGAAAGATATGAAATATTGCCTACCAAAAGCACTGAGTACAAAACAAAGAGTTACGCACCTGTGAGATGTTGGGCCATACTGACAAAAACACTGTTTGCAAAAGAAGACATGGAGTCCTAGGCCGCACTTACCCTGGATGGAGCACTGTGATCACGCTTAGCAGCAGCTGGTGTATGGTGAGAAACTACAAACCTTATCATAAGAGAAATGATGAAAGGATAAAGCATATGGATGTCTGCCTGGAAATGACTCTTCAAAGCCTGATGAAGTCACTGCTCTGTCCTTTGGGGGAAAGGAAAGTCCTTGGAGAAAGATTTGCAAGATGCTACTTGATGAGAACTTGAAGGCACGTGCTTCTTCTCAGCCACATCTGCCTGGGCTCTGGTCCTTGGTCTCTGTGGCTGTCTCAGGGAGGGTTTCCATTGCTGTGAGCAGACACCAGGACCAAGGCAGCTCTTACAAGGACAGCATTTAATTGGGGCTGGCTCATAGGCTCTGAGTTTCAGTCCGTTATCATGGTGGGAAGCATGAAAAGGCCCAGGCAGGCATAGTGCTGGAGGAGATGAGAGATCTACATCTTCATTCAAAGGAAGCCAGGAGCTTGTTCTGAAGGCAAAAAGGAGAAAAGACTTTAACTTCCAGGCTGCTAGGAAGAGGGTCTCAAAGCCTGCCCCCACAGCGACACACTTCTTACAGCAAGGCCACACCAACTTCAACAAGGCCGCACCTCCTAATAGTGCCACTCCCTGGGCCAAGCATATTCAAACCACCACTGTGGGTTTTGGGGGAATCTCGGGAGATGCTGGTGGGAACTTCAGAGTCATTCCCCAGAAAAATCACCAAAAAAGAAACATCACATTTCACACGTTCCAAGGTTTGTATGTTTATGGATCCTCTTAGAGACACAGGTCCTGTTCTGAGAACCCCTCTCTGGAAGAATGAGAGACGAAATGAGGCAACATCACAGATAGTCACGTCATCGGAAGCACAAACCCTGTTATATTAGGAGTTTGTGCAATCCTCCTTGAAGTTGCTGCTCCTTTCCTTCTGCCTGGTTTCTGTCTTCAAGCGATAAAATACAATAGACATTTATTGATGTTGCTGAGAAGGAAGGGAAGCCTCAATTCTTCTCAATTCTGTTTTTTTTTTTTTTAATGGATTTGAGAGTTTTGCCTGCACATATGTCTATGTACCATCTACATGCATTATGCCCATAGAGACCAGAGGAGGGCACCAGAAGCCCTGGAACTGGAGTCACAGAGAGTTGTAAGCTGCCTGACATAGGCGCTGGAAATTGAACTTGGGTCTTCTGCATGGGCAGCAAGTGCTCTTTATCATAGAATCATCTTCCTAGCCTCCTTTTAAAGATATATATATATTTTTAAAGATTTATTTATTTATTATATGTAAGTACACGGTAGCTGTCTTCAGACACTCCAGAAGAGGGCATCATATCTCATTACGGATGGTTGTGAGCCACCATGTGGTTGCTGGGATTTGAACTCTGGACCTTCGGAAGAGCAGTCGGGTGCTCTTACCCACTGAGCCATCTCACCAGCCCCCAGATATTTTTAAAGAACATATTAGTATTTATGTGTCTGTGTGAGTTTATGGTGTGTGTGTGTGTGTGTGTGTCCCTGCAGAGGGCAGCAGATCCTCTGGAGCTGGAGTTATGGGTGGTTGTGAGCTGCAAATATTGGGGGCTGGAGGTTGAGCTCAGGTCCTCTAGAAGAGCAGAAAGTGCTCTTAGCCATTCTCTGCCCCTTATCTTTTTTTTTTTAAAAAATAACCTGTGTTTGTCTTCTTTATTTCTTCTCCTGTCCCTTTATTTCTTCTCCCTTCCTTCTTTCCTGTGTGTATTTTCTCAAAGACAAGCCAGGAATGTAGTGGGAGGGATTTTCGAGGGTGAGAGAGCAAGGCCAGCAGGAGCCTGAGATTAGCTAGGGGCTCTTCCCATTTCTTTGTCCTCTCCATGTTCTTTGTACCCTCAAGACTGGTCTTCACACCAGAATTCTAAGCATCCTAAGATGTTCAGATAGAAGTATTCATGCGACAGACACACTGGCTTCATTGCAAGGACTATTTTAGTATTAAAAGAATGTTCGATCGTGTAGGTAATGTCTTTATGAGTTCTGAACAACACATATAATAATACATATTGAATAATACATATTCAGTAGTATGTATATTAACCTCAGTTGTAACTCGGTTTGTTGTTATGGTAGTTTTTAACCAATGGGTTATCAAATTCTCACTTGCACAGGCAGGGTATCAGTTGCTCTCATAGTGCTTCCTTTATATCTTTCATAGGGAATGTAACGCTGTAATGACAGCAACTATGTCATGAGTTAGCATAAGCTGTTCACACAGTTGGTGACAATACTGGATGGCTGGTTAACTGAGCTTTATTTATAATCTTAGGGATCAAGAACATGGGTTGCAGGGCCTGCTGACAAGCAGTTGAATCTTTGTCTCACCAGCTTGGTATGTATCTTTTGGTGGTGTCAATCTTTTTGAGCATCTCAGGTTAGTGCTATACAAAATGGAAATGCTAAGATAGCTCGGGGCTTAAAGAAGATTAAACGAGACAATTTCTGTAGAGCACACACCCCAGTTATCTGGGACATACTAAAAATATTATTGATATTTGATGCACCTACCTTTTGGGGGGAAATTTGCAGAATTTGCAGACGACCCCACTGAGTTTATAGATGCCCACTCTTTCCTCACTGACACTCCTGTGAACTCTGTTACAACACAAAGGGATTTATAAGTTCATTGGGAGAAGTCGAAGCCTGTGGAGATGCTCCAAAAATCTGATTACCATGAATATCTCACAAAGAAGGAAAGAGAAACAACTGGCCTCAGGCAGTTCATTTATTGCCAACCCCTGGCTTTGTTTCACATTCCCCTGACTAAAGGAGCATGTCCCAATTTGTATGGTTGTTTTAAATACTGATCAGCCTTCATTTCATTTATTAATGTCAGGTGTAGCTATGCTTCTTAAGCAAATAAAGGGCTTGCTCCCTCAGCCTCCTATTTTAAGCTTAATCCGTTCTGTTTTTCTGCTGACATGAGCATGCCTCACTTTGCTGATGGGCAAGAACCTGAGGTCGGAGAAGTCACAACAGTGGCTGCCTCGGAGTGGCCAAGCTTCCCTGGGTTGGGGTCTTTCTTTGACAGTTGTGTATGGCGTGTGTCAAGGTTTCCAGGGCTGTAGCAGAGATTCCAGGACTGCCTGTAGTATGAAGGGGGAACCTGTATAAACATGTCATCTAGTGAATCTTGGAAAGGGCTGGGAGGAAAGGCTTACTCTTTTCGAGCTCGTGGCCTATAGAGACCTGGTCTCAAGGATGGGCTCAGAAAGGAAGCAGTCTGCCTTGTTCCAAGCCTGGCTCAGTTTAGAATAAAACACACACAGAGAAACGTACAGAGGAAACTATTTGGGAGCAGGAACTGGGTGTGTTTCAGACATTAAGTCTGCAGAGAGAAATCTGTAGATTTCTTTTCCTTTCTCTCTCCCTCCCTCTTTCCCTTTCTCCCTCCCTCCTCCCTCATTTTTAAAAGAAAAACAAGAGCCTGGAAATGAAGTTTGGTAGAGACCCTTTATGTGGGACATCTGCCCAGAAGAGGAGACAAGAGACACAATAGGAAGCAATCCCACATGTAATGCTCACTTCCTGATCCCAGGGACAAAAAGGAACACAGCTGTTGAGAACTTAACTGAGGTCCAAGTTAGAGGCAGTTGGTAGGCTGAGCAGAAAGTTCTTCACACTGCTAAATGGCTGCATTTATTCTCCGTGTTTGTAAGTTGGACTTTGTTTGCTCCTATGATTGCTCCTGAGATGCCAGAAGTGAGAAGGGGCAGTGGTCTTTGTGCCCAGCATCTCTCTGTATGAGTTACGGTGGCCAAAGTGTCTGACAGAAGCAACTTAAGGGAGCATTTCAGTTCTCTTCCATTGCTGTCGTAAAACACTCTAACCAAAGCAGCTTAAGGGTTTATCAGACTTACATTTCCAGACCACAGTTTATCACTGAGGGAAGTTAGGGCAGGAACCCAAGCAGGAACTAGAACTAGAAACAGTAGCAACACTTCTTAAAGGTTTACTCTCTGTCTCTTGCTTTGCAAGCTTTCTTATAGAGCCCAGGGCCACCTGCCTAGGGAATGTGCCACCCACAATGGACCAGGCCTTCCTAATTAATAATTAAGACAACCATCAATGTATCCATGAGGCTATCTGATCTAGGCAATCCCCCAGTGTGGCTTCTCTCAGATAACCTCAGGACGGATCAAGTTGTCAATCAAGGCTAACCAGTACAAGGAGGAAAGGTTTATTTTGCTGGCATTTTCAGAGGAATCAGTCCATTGTGGTGGGAGAAAAGCTTAGTACCGCATGATAGACCTAGAAGCAGAGGAAAAGGAAACTCTATTTCTTCCATTTGTTTCCTTTACCTGCCCTTTTATTCCATCCGGGCTCTTGGCCCATGGGACAGTATCGCCCCTATTCAAAGCTGGCCCTCCCCTCTCAGTTAAGCCTTTCTGAAAGACCTTCATAGACATTCTCACAGTTATTCTACACCCAGTCAAATTGACAGTGATTACTAACAAGTCTACCCCTTATCAAGTTGACACCCAGACACATCATTTTAAACCATAACATTTTTCTACACGTGACCACTGAAAAGCTTATACCCACCTCATAATGAAAATACATCCAGTCCAACTTCTGAGTCCCCATAGTATTAATAGTTTTAAAATTATTCAAAAGTCTTAAGTTCAAAGTCTCTTGAGAGTCAAAGCAACTTCTAGCTATGAGACACTGTAAATATAAAGAAGTTACTTATTCCCAATGTACAAAGATACAGAGAAAACATATTCATTCCAAATAGAAGAGCAAGAGGACAGGAAGTAAGCATTGTACCAAAATAACCTAGTAAGACAACATTTCAATTGTATGGTTTCACACCCACCATTTGGTTTCCGTACTGTAGTGAGGTGAGCCTGAGTAGGCTCAGGCATTCTGTCTCTATGATCTTGAGATTTATAGCCCACATGGCCCTCTTTTAGGTTGGCTTCACTCATTCCCTGCACTTTCCTTAGAAGTTGTTCCACATTTCCAGTGTCTCTGACATCCTAGATTTCTGTTATGACTTAAGCATCATGCTCACAGCCTCACACATTACTCTTTCGGGATGTTCCCACAGGAGATCTAATCTTGCTGCACATTGTCTGGCCTCCAAAGCCTTCCTTAAGAATCTGGGTGAAGGCTCTGTGACCTTATCATTTTCTGTGTATCTGAAAAGCCAGCACTAAGTGCATAACACCAGGTTTAAAATGACGACAGTAACCAGCATGTCAAAATAGCATGCTGGAAACAAAACACCTGACACATATGTTTGGACACAGTACAAAAATAACCAATTATTATAACAGAAGCCACAATGTCTTAAAAGTAGAATTGGCCAGCCATATTGGACGTGTGTGTGTGTGTGTGTGTGTGTGTGTGTGTGTGTGTGTTTGGAAGATCTCATATTTGCCACCTGGCTAAATGGAGCTGATAAGCAGTCTCCTGGTTGCCATCCTTATCTCTCTTCCATAATTTATGGAATAGACTTGATAACCTTAATTTTAATGAACATTCTGAGGGACTCCCCTTTAGACACTACAATTTTTTTTAAAAAATTCTAATTATTTTCTTCATATACATTTCAAATGCTATCCTGAAAGTTCCCTATTCCCTCCCTCTGCCCTGCTCCCCTACTCACTCACTCCCACTTCTTGGCCCTGGTGTTCCCCTGTACTGGGGCATATAGAGTTTGCAAGACCAAGGGGCCTCTCTTCCCAGTGATGGCCGAATAGGCCATCTTCTGCTACATATGCAGCTAGAGTCAAGAGCTCTGGGGGTACTGATTAGTTCATATTGTTGTTCCACCTATAGGGTTGCAGACCCCTTTAGCTCCTTGGGTACTCTCTCTAGTTCCTCCATTGGGGACCCTGTGTTCCATCCAATAGATGACTGTGAGCATCCACTTCTGTGTTTGCCAGGCACCGGCATAGCCTCACAAGAGACAGCTATATCAGGGTCCTTTCAGCACAATCTTGTTGGTGTATGCAATGGTGTCTGCGTTTGGAGGCTAATTATGGGATGGATCCCCGGGTGCAGCAGTCTCTAGATGGTCCATCCTTTCGTCTCAGCTCCAAACTTTGTCTCTGTAACTCCTTCTATGGGAGTTTTGTTCCCAATTCTAAGAAGGGGTGAAGTGTCCATACTTTGGTCTTCATTCTTCTTGAGTTTTATGTTAGACACTACATTTTTAAAAGAATTATTATTTATTTGTTATGAGCCACCATGTGGTTGTTGGAAATTGAACTCAGGAGGAGCAGTCAGCACTCTTAACTGCTGAGCCATCTCTCCAGGCCCCCAGGGACTCCCTTGAGAACATGTAGTCAAAACCACCCCACAGAATTTGGTCAATTTAGTTACAGCATCCAGTTAAATGATTCCAAGCGTCACATGTTTAATAGGTACTTTACATACACTCTTGTGTACCTTCTGTGAAGCTAGGAGGCACTGTACACTCTTGATGTACTTAAGGTTTGGCTGTCAAGAAAGACACAGTTCCCACAAGCACTGGTTGGGAACAAGGCTTTACTCATGCAGAGAAGAAATGAAGTGTGATCAGCTTCAATAGAAGACAGGGGTCTCCTGGACCCAGCGAGGAATGGTCTGCACTCATCCTTCTTGTAGGTGGGCACATCCTTTCCCTGTATAGCCTGCAATATAGACCCCTGGGGATGTCCCTATGCCTGCTTACATAGAGCAAAAACTTGCCCAGCACAGCAGTGGTCTCCGTTTTCCCAGTAAGGAGATCTGCTAGCCCAGGCCTCTATTGTCTCTAACTCTGATGTCTGTTCCTGTGCAGACATGGAAAGACTGCGTATGTGAGACTGGCTATCCTAACAAAATTAAGTATAGAAAGTGAAATATGTGACTCTGGGTTGATGAAGAACCCTCCATCCCTCCTGGCTTCTGACAGCGTCAGAGAAGGTGGCCTCTAGTCAGGGAAGGACGGGAAGGACTGTGAGCCGTGACTAATTTCCAAATGTTTGGGAGGATCCAGGCCTGGAAGGGTTAGCAGGAAGTAGAACAGGCATGCGCATGGGATTCCCATAAGACTTGGGGTGGGGTAAGATGATAACGAGTGTTTGGTCACCGTCACTAGATGAATTCTGTCCTCTCCAACCCTTTGTTGAAACCTTGGCCTTCAGTCTCATTTGAATATAGAGTCATCCCAAGACCTAATCAAATTAAGATTACATCATTAGAGTGGACTATAATCTGACAGAACTGTGGTTCACATAGGAAGAATATAGACAGACAGAGGTCTCATGGAAATGGTGAGATGATATATCTCTGTTGTCTGAAGCTCCTCAATGTTGGCAATTTGTTATAGAATCCCCAGGAAACAAATGCAGATGTGCTGACTGGGTTCACCATCTGGAGAGGGGGCGCGTCTGATGCTGGTGGGTGTATCAAGGGACCTGGGGGACATTGGTGTGCAGCTATAGAATGCTTAAAGACAAGACTCATGGGTAGCTTTTATGGCCCCAGCCAACTTGCTCATGAGGCAATTATGGCCATGACACTGACTAATCTATCTTGTACATGTTTGTGCAGAATTCCATGTGTGCTCCTCTCCTATGACCAAACCTGCCAATCATACTTCATTGTATAGCAAACAAACTTGTAAAGACCTCCCTAATCCTCAGAATAAATTACTTCCCAGATGTGATGTTGTGTTAGTTATATGGTCTTCCTCAGCTTCTAGGAGGAAAGAGTAAAACTTACTGAGTACACCGTAAGGAAAACCCGTTTTAAAAACATGGACCTTTAGGGCCTAGCAGTCAAGAGCACTTGTTGCTTTTGTGGGAGACTTGGGTTTAGTTCCCAGCATCCGAGCAGCAGCACACACTTATCCATAACTCCAGTTCCAGGGGACCTGATATCTTCTTCTGGTCCTTGTGTACCAGGCACCCAAGTGTTTGCTTTCCAGAAATTAGAAGTAAGACTTTATAATTGAAGAGAGTACATCCTTCAGGCTCTGGACTTGAGCTGGATCTGACCTAGGAGCCTCCTTCCTGAGGACGACTGGCTTTCTTCACTTTCCGGGAAGGAACTGTGCAGCCTGCCACGGAAACAACCAACACTTCTCCCCAGCTGTGAAGCCTAGGAACAGTGCTCGGAATGACATCCCCTAGCGTACAATATGACACTTACATCCTGGTGGCAGCCATAGCTCAGCTGTCTACTTGGACTTGAGACCTTCTCAATAGGGGGGAAATCATGCCGGTCCTGTAAACGTAGCCCATTACCTGTGGCTAATGAGGCCATGGACCCTAGAGAAGAACCTGCTGCCACTACTTGCTTTCACCAGTAGAATCCCTAACAGTGCTCTAAATACTTATAAATCTAAATAAGTGTAGCTGATGCCTCATCAAAATAACTTCTTTTTGGTCACAGAGACATTACAGAAACTCACAACTGGTAAAAATACAGACAACATGACAAACGGGGTGCCCCGCCCCAACTGATACATCCACAATCCGACCTCTATACCTGGGCTCAGAGAGCACGGAGGAACACAGAGTGCAAAGAGTGTAAAAGCCATAGAGCCAGCCTGTGTGTGGTGAGGCTCTGTCTTCGGGACATGTTGCAGAACCTACCCTCAGGAAGCCTTTACAGGGTAGCTGCCTAAGCAAGACCCAGACAAGGATAACACCAGTTGTCATGCCAACAAGAAGAGGGAAATCCCACAAGGTCCCACTCCTTGATTAAGAATTATAGGCAGTTAATGGCTGCTGAGTGAGAAAAAAATCAGTCTTATCAGGAACAAGCCCCTGAGAGGTTATTTAATCCCTAAACACATACATATAGGATCAACACTAAGTGAACTCAGCAGGTTAATAAAACATTTATTACATATATACATGTCATGGTTTGTATATTCTTGGACCACGGAGTGATACCATTTGGAGGTGTGGCCTTGTTGGAATAGATGTGATCTGGTTGAAATAGGCGTGTCACTGTGGGTGTGGGCTTAATACCCTCACCCTAGTTTCCTGGGAAGTCAACTACTAGCAGCCTTTGGATAAAGACAGAACTCTCAGCTCTGCCTGCGCCATGCCTGCCTGGATACTGCCATGCTCTCACCTTGATGATAATAGACTGAACCTCTGAGACTGTAAGCCAGCCCCAAGTAAATGTTATTTTTTTTATAAGACTTGCCTTGGTCATGGTGTCTGTTCACAGCAGTAAAACCCTAAGACAATACACATACATAATATATCCATATGTACATATCTAATATATACATGTACACACACATATACATACATATATGCATACATATATACATATGTGTGTATATGACAATAATAATATGGAATAAGAGGCCATGAATTTGAGAGGGAGTTAGGGTTGGCTCAAGAGGAGTTGGGGGTGGGGATAATGTAAATAAGATATTCATTATGAAATCCTTACATAGTAAATTAGTTAATTAAAGATACTTGCATGTATGGAACTCTCAAAGAATTAATAAAATATTTAAGAAATACAACATTAAAAAGGAAAGAAATACAACATTTAAATCAGAGAAAAAGGGGACAGTATTAGCAGCTCATGTGACTGGAGAGTGGGATGGTCCATCAGTAAAGAGCCAGGGAAGCAAGACCTGCTTAGGCGGAGAGCTGGAAGCAATGACATAGCCCCTTGCCCTCCTCAACCCTTTGAAGATCCACCAGTGCAAGTTCATGTTGAAGAATCTGGCCTCAGATGCTCTCGGCGCTGGATGCAGAAGGAAACAGAGTAAAGCAAACAGCAAAACCTCCAGAAGAGTCAAGTGTGTGAGAACAAAACCTTCCCTTCTACTCTGTGTTCCACCCATGCGCCCAACTTAACTCATATTCAGAGCGAGTGTCCCCCCCCCCCACGCCTGGTTCACGAGCCTGTGCTAGCTCTCACTGGAAACACTGGAGCCAACACACACACAGAAGCATCTTCTGGGTTTTCCAGGTGACTCTCAGTTCACACAGTCAAAGTCAACCACCACTTGCTCCTTCGCTGTCATCTCCCTGCCACCGGCCCCACCCCCTCCCCCAGGTTTAGGATAATAGCATACTGTGCAAACTTTCAGGGTCTCACCCACTCCTCTACCCTGGCCACTGAACTGCCCACCATTACATAGGGCTTCTCTGAATCAAGGATAATATATGCTCCTTAGAAATTTCTAACCAGACTAGATGGAATCTCCCAACTCCTGCAGCAAGCACTGAAAATAAAAACAGCAAGAGACTACAAACAGCACAAGGTCGTCCTTGTGTCCTTGTGTCTGAGTAACAGGCGTGCGTGGCAGGTAAATAACCCCTCTGAAAAATATATTCACACCCTTATAAGAACGAATACGTTCATTTGTTGTAAGTGCTCTGTTGCAGAATCCTGACAGATACACCACCTCTTCATCTCCACTCTGTCATGTGACAACTCTAGGGCACCCTCAGTGACCTTCTCAGTGTGAGGGCAAAGGTCTCCCTTCCAGCGGGCCTGTATGCTGCGTCTTGCTGGCTTAATGAACCTCATTAAGGAGAGGTTAGGATGAGAAAATTCAGGAAAAAAGAGGCAGAGATCTGATCTCAGTTCTGCCTCAGTTCCGGATTACAGGCTATCCACAAACCCATTCAGTCTCTCTGCCATAGATTCTTCATCTTCCCAGTGGGGAAGGAAAATCAGCTACCTTGTAGCATCTCTGTAAGTGTTAAATGTTTCTGTCTTGCACCTCTTGCATCAAAGTACTCTATAAATGCTAACTCTATTATCATAAAACTCCCAGGAGACCCCTATCACAGTCTGGATCAAAGAGAGCAAGCTATTGGCTGAGAGCTGGGCAGTTGGCCAAAGACATCAGCGGGCTGGGGGCTGGGAAGCAGCGTGAACCACATACGGGAGCTGGAGCCCAGCATGTTGAATCTGAGAGGGGGGATTGAAGCGGGTGTTGCCCAGAGAAGACTTGTCGGTCAGCAGAGTGGTGGAAATGAGTCCTGGTGAGGACATGGCTGCATCAGCTGGCAGGGGCAAGAATTCACAGGGAGGCCATGGGAAGGTCCCTGTAGAAAAGTCGGCTTACTCTCTGACCAGCCAAATGAGTCATTTGCAGATAAGTCTTTAGCTGGGGGCTGATTGGGCCTTGGATCAGACATGTACGTCAGAAAGGGCCTTGGCTCCAGAGAACAATAACTTCTCCTCCTCATATGTGACACACACACACACACACACACACACACACACACACATATATATATATTTTGATAAATTAAGAGCATGACCTCAGCGCTTTGGTGATAAGACAGCAATATCATTGTGTCCCTGGGGCAGATGGTCTCCTGTGATGGGATACTTCAAAGCCTGTGATAGTCAAGGGACTCAGAGTGCCCTGTTTTAGAAACGATGAACTTGGCCAGGATAAAGAGAGGAGAAAGTCGAATTACAGGGTGTTAGAGAAGTTATTTAATCCCAAGCTAAGGTTTCTTCCCTGCCTTTGACCGTTTAGTTCCAGATAAAAGACAAGTATAACCTTTCCATTTACAATAAGCCTTAATTAGCCCTAGAGGTGCAAGATTGGACAGAGCCCCATCCTCTAAGCTATTAGAATCTACTTTCCTATCCATAACACCAAGTTATTACTTGCTGTGCTCCATCTGGGCTGCTCTTAACTCCAATTGGCCAGCCCTCAGGGCCACATTTTTTTGGCTCCCCTAATCCATGATGTCTTCTCCTTCCTCCTTCACTTTCTTCTTCCACTCATGGTTCTCCCCTGATCCCTAGCCTGAGACTCCTAAACCCCACCTATGTCTCTTCTGCCCAACTATTGGCTGTCGGCATCTTTATTTACCAATCAGAAATAACATTGGGGCAAGGACACATAGTGCCACTTGGTTCTACCTGCAGATTCTCTTGTCTCTGGGACAACCAGGTCTTGGGGGCCCAATATTAGCATTAGTATACAAACAGCATCAGGCCAACCCACTACAACAGGGTTAGCCTCTTTCTGTGCCCATTCTGAGTATTAACACAGCAGCTTTCAATTTCCCCTGTCAGGTGCCTTCTAGGGAGTGGCTGACAGATGACGCTGGCTCCTTGGTCCATTCTAAATGGGTGCTTCCTTCCCAGGCATGTTTCTTCTGGGACCATCTGTCCTGGGAGAGTCATCTGGTCTACTAGCAACTGTTCAGCTCCATCCATGTAGGGCATGGTAGTTACAGTGGGATGATCTTGTGGGGAGGGGACTGAACTAAAGGAACATATGGGTTGAGTCACCTTTGCTTTTAAAAGACAATGACAACGTTCTTTAAAGTAGACACCATGTCTTTGGAGCTGAAACTTGGAACCAAGCCTCCTCTTATCAGTTCAGTTTCCCAGAAACCACAGAGGGTCCCCACCAACATTGTGTCCCTGTTTCTTATGGTTACAGCCTGTTTTTGAATGTGTACCTTGCTGGCGGCTCCCTTTGTGTATCCTGGGACTCTCTCTTTCAGAAGCCAAGGATAACAAATACCTCTTGTAAGAAACGTTCCTTAACTGAACTGTGGAGGTTGCAGGTGTATGCCTATCTACCTGGGTCCTGGTACCAGAAAACTGGCCAAGGACCAGGATGCATTTGCCTTGAAAACATTTCTTTAGTGTGCTCGATGCTTGAGTCTCCAACCTCAAAGAAAGTAGATGCCCATCTGCAATGAGGCTGGGCCTCGTCCAGGTGGGAGGCTTTAAGAACACAGACTAAAGCTTTGGTAAAGGAATCAGGTTTGCTTCTAGACTGCAGGTTGAAACCCTACTGAGTGTCTAGCCTGCTTTCCACACACCTGTCTGACTCTCCAGTCTGCTGGCGATCTCTACGGAGGTCAGCTCTGCATATTCACACGCAAACAAGTGGCCATCCCTGTCTCTGTCTTTCGTCCCCCTTTTCTTCCCAATCTCCCTGGTCTCTGTGTCTATGCATACACACCCAGCTGCTCCGTTGCTCAGGCTGCTTAGTGCTCCTTGCCCAGGCAGTTGCTCTCTTCCTCTGGGGACATTGACTCACAGTCAGTTCTCACCCTCTTTAGGTGAGCCCCGCAACTTTCTCACTTACCTTGGCTCTTCTTCTGATGGGCTTGAAGCACTACTACTTGTTATTATACCATTTTAGCTTTGGATTTGCTCTTTTTCTGTTATTTAAGAGCATTTGACCACTGGCTAGAGCATTTGACCTGCTAAGCAGAACCCGAAAAAGACAGCTGTTGTGGTCGTGGGCTCTATTCTCTTGTTTCTGTCACAGGCCCTACCTGAAATGGCACACCAAAAACACTCACATGGATGAATTAAAACTAGACTCTGCCTGCTGTTCAAGGATACAGGGTGACTTCAAAGTGGCTGTTGCCTTGGCTCCTTTGATGATTGGAATGGCTTCAGGCAGTGTTATTCCTGGTACATGTCATAAGCCGTCATCTTTTTCCTCATTCACAGATATGTGCAAGTCTCAGCAGCTATTCACAAATAATAGAGCACACTCCACTCATGAGACCTCAAGTTTGGCAACCAAGCAGCTGCATTATCCATCAGTGTCGCCTAGAGCCACCCTCTGATCAATAAGGGGTGGGCAGAACAATCCGGACTTTCTTTGTCATCATTTTGAAATATTTACGCATGGCTGGAGACAGGTAGTGTGTGCCTGATGCTCTTGCTTCATAGGATTTCCACTAAGACAGGCTTGATCCTGATGCCTCGTTTGTGCCTGTGAATTTTCAAGCCCCAACTTGACGGAGTTGTAGATTTCTTATTTGGAAGCCTCCGGGAAGGTGAGTGTCTCTACCTGCTCCTCACCTGCAACTCCTTGAGAAAACAGACTTTTCTTTCCAGTAGAAGAAAAGCACAAGTTTTCTTTTCTGAGCTGTCCTGGATCTTGAAACTGCAGCTCTAGCACACACTGTCTACTATTGTATCTGAAACAGCAGAGGCTGTGCTTGACTCTAAAGTCCCTTGGAAATAGCTGCAGAGGAGGGGAGTGACTGGGAACTGGGGTTCAGGTCTTGGGCTCTGTTACTGTTGGAACGTCTCCTTTTCTCCAAATATGTCAAATAATGATAATTACGCTGATATGTACTGTTTGCAAGATCTGGTTCCAGGTGCTTTATCTCTATGCTCAACAACCTGTTGTGTTCAGACCTGGGAACTAAGGCACATGAAGTCACTCTCTCAGCCATGGTCTGTACACTCTTTATAGTTTCTTCCTGCCTCTAATGACCAAATCCAGAGCCTTACCCCAGAGCGAGTGTCCCTTCAGACTTCCGTTTCCAGCCACCTACCTTAGCCATCTGGAAGTCCAATGTGTCCTCAGCCCGAGCTCCTCAGCTCTCCCAGGACCCCTGCTGCTTTGCCAGGTCCCTGCCTCAGCATGTGACCAGCTGGACACTCAAGCCAGGAGCATCTCTTCTTCCCCTGACTCATCTTCCCATGCCAGCGGCTAATGCCAAAGTTTGCCCATTCTCCTAACTATCCCCACCGCGTCCCTCCCTTGCTATCACCCCCACAACTGCCATCATCCCAATGCATTTGAGCTTATTTTTTCGAACACTACAAAATACTAAGCCAAGTACATTTACTGTCTATTGACTCATAACAAATTACCCCAAATCTAATAACTAAAGACAGCCATGTTTGTCTCACAGCTGCTGTGGGTAACAGGCCCTGGAGTGACTGAGCTAAGTAGATCTACCTTAGAAATTCTTCTCAGGCTGAAGTCAAAACAGGTCTGGAATGGTGGCCATCTCAAGGCCAGGGAGGCTCAGCCTCCATTTGTGGGTAGACTGTAGACTTCTTAGCTACTATGCACATCTTTCCACAGGGTGGCACGTCACATGATTTTTCCAGAACAATGGGATGGGGTTACCCCAGGACAGAAGCCACAGTCCTTTTGTTACCTAGTCTCAGACATGACATCATATTACCTTGGACATCTCCTATTCATTAAAAATAAGTTATTCAATACAACCCATACTTGAAGGAAGGGAACTGCACCAAATTATGGAGGTAGGACTCATTGGTGCTATGTGAGAGCCCCTCTTCTATGCTACACATTTTTTCTTATTTCTTTGTTGTTGATGTGAGCATCATTGATTTTTAGGACATGGTCCTGATGGCTTGCCAGGCAGTCCCTCTGCTGCTTCCGATGCACAGGGCAAACCCTGACACCCCAGACTGTATCAAAGATGTCTGTTTGGGTTCAGCGTCATGTGGTCATCCAAACGCATTCAGTGAACAGCAGCACTTGCGTTCATTTCTCTTTCTGTTAGGACTGAGAGGACATTTACATGATTATTATAAGACATGACTGCAAACTTTTTTTTTCCAGTAAAAGTGAATAATAAAAGCCTTTCTCGGCTTACTAGTTGTACTGGTTAGTTTTGTGTCAACTTGACACAGCTGGACTTATCACAGAGAAAGGAGCTTCAGTTGAGGAAATGCCTCCATGAGATCCAACTCTAAGGCATTTCCTCAATTAGTGATCAAGGGGGAAAGACCCCTTGTGGGTGGGACCATCCCTGGGCTGGTAGTCTTGGTTCTATAAGAGAGCAGGCTGAGCAAGCCAGGGGAAGCCAGCCAGTAAAGAACATTCCTCCATGGCCTCTGCATCAGCTCCTGCTTTCTGACCTGCTTGAGTTCCAGTCCTGACTTTCTTTGGTGATAACAGCAGTGTGGAAATGTAAGCTGAATAAACCCTTTCCTCCCCAACTGCTTCTTGGTCATGATGTTTGTGCAGGAATAGAAACCCTGACTAAGACAAATTGGTACCAGCATAGTGGGGTATTCCTGTGACAACCTGACCATGTTTTGGGGAGGACTGTGGAAGGACTTTGGAACTTTGGGCTAGAAGATCCATTCAGTGTTAAGAACTCTGTTCAATGTTGTGTAGGAGCTTGGAAGATAATGTTGAGAACAGTGCAGAAGATGGAGGTCTGGCTTGTGAAATTTCAGAGGGAAAATTAAAGACTCTTTTCAGGGCCATTGCTATTTTGATTGGGAAGATTCTGTGGTTCTGGTAAGCTGGGGCTGAAGAATCAGCTGTGATTAACAAGATACCAGAACTACTAAAGTGAAACTTTTGAATTACTGGGACTATTGATGCTGGTTAGCTGGAGCTAAGAAATTAGCGGTGATTCAGAAGAGACCAGCATCGTTGAGGTAACATCTTCTGGGAAGTGTTTTCTGAAAGCACAAAGAGGCTGTGTTCCAGAGATAGCCAAGGTTGTACTCCTGCTGCAGCGGGACTTGGTAATGTGTAAGGGTCACCCAGGGGGTACTAGCTTTAAAGACATGAAGGGGTCATGCAGAGCAGCTGAGGCTCAGCACTGTGAGAGGCTATGGAAGGCCATTGGTGAAGGTGCAGCCTCGGTTGCAATTGATGGCCCAGGACTGAAGGGGTCATGCAGTGTTTTGGAGATGCCAGTACCATGAGATGACCACCAAGAGCAGCAGCAGCAGTGGAGTACAGGCATCTGGAGCCTAGAGGATGACACGTGTGCTACAAAGGGCATGGCTGGAGAAGTGACCCAAGCCCTTGGAGGAGCCCAGAAGATCGTGAGTTGGATCCCAGACATTGGATGGTTGGAGATTGATTTTTGCTTTTGATTGTGACTGTGCCCTGATATTTTCCCTCTTGAAGGAAGAAACTATTTTAGTGGAGCCCACAGTTAAGAGACTTAATTGTAAAACGACTTTGGATTTTAAAAGTGATGGATATTTTAAAGAGATTGAAATTTTAAGAATATGTAAAGACTGTGGGACGTTTAAAGTTATTTAGACCTTGAGGATGAATAAGAATGTAAGGGTTGAGGCTTACTAGTGATGTGTTTGTGTGTCAAGTTGACAAGGGGTGAATTGTACTGGCTAGTTTTGTGTCAACTTGACACAGCTTATCTCAGAGAAAGGAGCTTCAGTTGAGGAAATGCCTCTATGAGATCCAACTCTAAGGCATTTTCTCAATTAGTGATCAAGGGGGAAAGGCCCCTTGTGGGTGGGACCACCTCTGGGCTGGTAGCCTTGGTTCTATAAGAGAGCAGGCTGAGCAAGCCAGTAAAGAACATCCCTCCATGGCCTCTGCATCAGCTCCTGCTCCCTGACCTGCTTGAGTTCCAGTCCTGACTTTCTTTGGTGATAACAGCAGTGTGGAAATGTAAGCTGAATAAACCCTTTCCTCCCCAACTGCTTCTTGGTCATGATGTTTGTGCAGGAATAGAAACCCTGACTAAGACACTAGTTGTTTTAAATTTCCTGGCACAACTTGTAAAATAGATCTCAGTTGTTAAGAAACTGTGCTTTCGAGAAAATGCACTATAGAAAATGCATTTATTCTGTTACAGACTCAGGTATCAGAGTGACTGTTAGTTTCGTGACATGTAGACCATTTTCCTTAGAGATCTGGTGGTTTTAGTTAATATCTGCTTGTGTTTTCTGACTTCTTGGCAGACGCAACCATGTTACCACAGACATTTGAGACTCCCACTCTCACCTGTTTCCTCTTTTATAGATGAGGGAGAATGTAAAAATATCTTTTTCTTGCCTGATATAATTGCTGTCTTGGGGGCTTACAGCCTCTGTCTGCTAACCTGGTCCTTGAAGCTTCCAGTCTATGTACAATCTTATCTAGGTCTACAATGTTTTCATCCTTTAAGATTTACTGATGAATAAGCTCACACTTTCTAGCTTTTTCTGAACTCTGGCTGGTTGGTTCAACTCAGCTGTTATGGCTCAAAACTCCTCTCCAAGCTGACTGATTCAAACTGGCTTCTTTCAGCTTCTGGCCAAATTGCTCTGCTTGACCTCATATTAACTTTGGCAATGTGTTCTAATCTTCTGGCTACTTCTGATTCTCTGGCTTGTTCTGTCTTCACCCGTGTCTGCTTGTTCCCTCTCTACAACCTATCTCTGTACAATTAACTGTCCACACTCCTTTTCTCTCTTGGTGATACTTCCTCTTAAGTAGCCTCTTTTTTCTCTCTGTGCTTGTGAGAGTTGGGCATATCCTGTTCTGTCAAGTCTTTCTTTGATTTGTCACTTTGTCTGCCACACAATTAGACCTGGGGGCTTCCTTCTACAAACTTGCACTATTTGGGATTAAAGGGTGTGTCTGTATTTCAGCTAGAGTAGCCATGTTGCTGAATTAAAATACCTCTACAAGAGAATATGCTGAGTTGTGAGGATTCAGAGAATGAGATGCATCATATATTTCTCATTTTTTGCCTCTCTCCATTTTATAATTAGTTGAGTGGGGAATAAAATGTATTGATAGGCAGAAATAATCTCCATCATTGCAGGGTCCTGGTAGCTAAACTCAGGTAAGTTGTGGGCATCAGAGTCAGGACACAACACAAGGCGGTGCAACTGGGCAACTTCCAAGCCCAAGGTTTTAGAACTTGGCCCAATAACCTTCATCTGTACTTCATTCTCTACACAGTAGAGCTTTTCTTTCAGGATCAGAATGTGTTTACCAAGCATCTTTGTGTGAAGTAGCTTGTAGGAGAGGGAAGAGTGAATGGCCAGTTCCCAGTCTTGGGAGCACGGAATCGAGGTGAGTTGAAGAGAAAGGACAGTCAACTCTGGGAAGTCAGCCATCTCTTCACACAGTGGGGAAGTCAGCCATCTCTTCACACAGTGGGGAAGTCAGCCATCTCTTCACACAGTGGGGAAGTCAGCCATCTCTTCACACAGTGGGGAAGTCAGCCATCTCTTCACACAGTGGGGAAGTCAGCCATCTCTTCACACAGTGGGGAAGTCAGCCATCTCTTCACACAGTGGGCAATTCATGAGATGCTCCTGTGAATTCCCAGCACTGTCTTTTCCTCTGAACATTCTCTTAGCTATCCAAGGCCTTCTCCATCCCTCAAAGGGTTCTTCAAAACCACACTGTGGCTTCTCTCATTCCTTCCACCCTGGTCTCCAAAACCTTAGGGCTGGCATATCAGGACACATCTGCTTTGCTTTAAATAAAGCATTACAATCTTTCTCCAAATCTCACTTGGCTTTTTGCTTCTGTTTCCCCATTCCAGTATCCAGAAACAGCTTATCCATTAGTGAATATCACAGTCTTCAACTACCCAAGTCTTCAGTTTCAGAGCAGCCAAATGCCTCTGTTTGCTGAACAAAATCTTAGGAAGAATGGTCGTACTACAGAATTTGGTTCCCTTCATGCTATAGAGATGGAGTTCTGGACCCCATGGAAGCCCCAGAGGGTGGTGTCTGAGATACAGGAAAAACAGCCTGTAATTTGTAATGATTGGAGTAAGTGACTCCTTAGTTCTTGCTTTTAAAAAAGAGATTGTGTGTGTGTGTGTGTGTGTGTGTGTGTGTGTGTGTGTACTGGTGCCTGTGGATGCCAGAAGAGAATGCTGGAGTGCATGGCTTGGAGTTACTGGCCATTATGAGCTGCCTGACACGGGTGATGAGTGCTGTACTCTGGTTCTCTGGAAGAGCAGCAAGTGCTCTTAACTGCTGAGCCATCTCTTCAGCCCCAGGTCTTAGGATTGTGGAGTTAAGACATTATGTGTAGACTTTGTCAATGTTCCCTATGCTACAGGATCATTGTGGCTGCTAAATAAATCTATATAAGATACTTAAAACATACTAGGTCACATGACATTTCTGTATTATGTGTATGGTTATGTGTATTTACATACTTATCCACATAGGGTTTTACTATTTCTATAATTAATATCAGTGATATTGTCACTATGCAGCCATTAAATAAGAATGTATAAGACTTTCGGCCTTTAAAATGGAGAAAGATTTTAGGCATTAGCAAACGTGGGACTAAAATGTCAATTTGAAAGGATTAGAAAATTTTTAAAGAGGTGTGACTGGCTACCTCCCACTCCCACTGTCATGGTCACCATCATAATGGGCTGTACTCCCGAGCTGCTAGCCTTTCCTTCCCCTGCTTGCTTTTCTCAGGATGTTTTGTCAGAGCAATGAGAAAGTGACCCATACAGTAAGTAACACAGTCTGCCTCTGGCTGCTCAGAGCATGACAGACTGATCTGTAGGAGAATGAGAACCAGAAAACCACTTCTAGACAGTGGGTGGGTGGGCGGGTGGGCACACAGTGGCGTGATGAGGAGCAAGCATATGGTGGAGAGAAGACCTCAGAGCAGTGACCTTGGAAAGAAAGGGTCATACCACTTCCACCTTAGCACCATGCTTCCCTTCCTGGAAGGCAGATGGCTGTCACAAGGTTTATGGCTTGGAATGCATCCTCAAACCCTCTTGTACAACACAGTCTTTACAAGGCTTGTCTAAACTCAGTGTCCTGACCATGCATGAGCACGACCTGCGTGTTCCTAAGACCATGGTCTGTGAGCTTCGTGGACTCACTAACTTCCTCTCTCCTTAAACTCATCATGGTCCTATTCGCAGACTCCATGGAGCCACTGGGATTCACACTCAATAAACATTGCTGGGAATATGAACCAATAATGTCCACAGAGGCTCATGGGAATAGACTGTGGACGATTTTGTGGTGTGTTCTTGCTCACCCCATGTCCACTCCAGGTTTAAGGTCAGTTTGGCACCTGCTGTCTAGAGAGCTGAGGCTACTGTGATTCATCCTAGTCACTTAACAGCGCTGGCTGGGGTGGAAAGCAGTGCTGGTGTGTGCACTTTGCAGATGAGGTGAATGGGTCCAGGGAGCCTTTAAAAGATGTTGCGCATGTTCTCGGGCCAGCTTTCAAGTGTGAGTAACACAGCAATTGGCACGTGCTGAAGCTCATGACTGAGTTCTCGGGGCTAACTAGTTATCAACATGATTTGTAGAATAATGCTCCCTTCATCTAAGGAACCATTGTAAACTTCAAACCAGGAAGGTTAAATGAATGACATTTTAGTGTTGATGATATGGCTGGTGTGTGGGGGCATTTCAAAGGACCCATGCACACAGGTAGGTAGGAAGAGAAGATGGTGTCATGCAGCCAGAGGTGCCCTGGTAGGAGAGCAGTTTTGCCTTACCATACAAGCTCCTCATGGCAATGTCCAACTCCATATCTGCCTGTCCTTGTGTTTTGTGCTTCGCTAAAGAGACACTTGGTGATACAGCTAGGAATATGGGTTGTAGACAGATGGACACTAAATTAATTCCTTCTAAAAGCACTGTCCCGGTCACTTGCTTACTTTACTGTAGGGATCACTTTCTAAAGAGTCCATCACCTCTCAACCTTGTCATTCTGAGGGCCAACCCTTGACACATGAACCTCTAGGGGACACATCTTCCACCCAGAGCATCTTTCTTAGCCATGATCTCTGCCTTATCTTTCTTAGGATGTCATGGACTCGGGCCTGGACCACGATGCATTCTGTAATTTTCTTTTCTATTTAATTTTCTTCTTTTTCTTTTGATTGGCTAATTTCAAGTGACCTGTCTGAGTTTGAACACTGTTTCTTTTGCTTGCTCAAGCTGGCTGCGTTGAGTTCTCTGATGCATCTTTTGATTGTGGGCTGGATCAGCTCCTGGTTCTGCCGGAGCCTTGCTCTCCACCTTTCTGCTTACTCTTTCATTACCTTGAATGTTATTTTCCTAAAGCTTCCCATTTATCTATCTGTATTTTTTTGGGATTTGCCAAGCTCCCTTAAAACAGTGAAAGGTGATGCATCTGTCTACATTTTTCTGCATCAATTACTGAAAATTGTTTTGCAGGTTTCTAGCACCACGTTTTCTTGAAATTTTACTTCTGCCTTTCCTGGCTGTCACCAGACAAACCCACTGGGGACCCTGATGTTCTGAACTCTTCTATGAATATGTCCTCCCCACACTCCTTGTTCCTTTAGATGGGGAAAATGTTTGGATTATATAACTTCTCTCAATCTAACACAGCTAGACCTCTCGTCTGTTTGTTTGTTTTTGTCTTTGGTGTTGCCGTTTATGCTCAAGTTTGTGTTCATGGTCCCAGTTCTGCAGTCAGAATGTCTGTGTGTGTGCATGAGCCACCTGCAAAGGCTCACCCTCATTCATGGTTGCACACAGTAAGAACAGGCCACAGAAGTGGGTGGAGGAAGCTGAGGCATATGGAGCTTTGGAGGTTCCCAAGGGAGTTGGGTGCATGCATATGTTTGTGCAAGGGATGGCCAGCAGACAAAACATTCTAATTAGTGCTTGGGGGCGGGGGAGAGGAAGGGAGGAGGCAGGCGGGTTGGGAGAAGCTAAGTTACTACAGGAAGTATTGACACACAATAGAGACAAGCCTGGTGTGTCTGTGTCCTTGGGGCCTCTCACTTCCCCATTTCTGCCCAATGTGATCAGGCCTGGGGGTTGTGCAGGGGGAGGGAGGTGGCTTCTCAGTAAGTCATGTGAGCTCCTAACTGTGTCTCTAGCCAGCCTAGCTGGCTTTCCCATTTTGTAGCCTTGAATCCAAGATGCTGAGGCCATGGGGGATCTTCAGGTGCTTCTGCACTCTCCCCTGGGTGTCTGGTGAGGACATCAGCAGATCACCACGGGAAATGCAGTTCAGTAGTGACTCAGACAAGGTGGCCATGGAGTGAGGAGCACAGCTGGGAAGGAAACACTGGAGAGAGCAGCCAGAAGCACTTCCAGAATGTTCGGGTGCGGTCCCCTCCATAACAGAAAATGATTTATTTCAGGGTCACAGGATAGGCAAACATCATTTCCCTTGGGGACATGTTGATAGAAAGTAGATAGTCTTGAAGATGAAAATGTGCTTTGTAATATGGATAACTGCATGCAGGCTCATGACAATGGTGATGAGAGAGAGAGAAAGAAAGAGAGAGAGAATATGCATGCATGCATGCGTGCGCATGCGTGAGTGCATGTGTGTGTGTGCACTAGCTTGTGTGTAATGCAGCCCAGAGGTCTTCTCCTACCACTCTCTACATTGTTGTTGTTGTTGTTATCATTATTTTGAGATAAGGTCTCTCACCGAACCTGGAGCTTCCTTCCCATTTTGGCTAGTCTGGCTGATCATGGAGTCTCAAGATCTGCCTGTGTCTCCCTCCTAAATGCTGTGATATATATATATATATATATACCACCACTCCTACTTTTGGTGTGAGTCCTGGGTATATGAATGCGGATTTCTGAGTGTGCACAGCAAGAATCCAGCCCACTGAGCCATATCCTCAGCCTGAAGACAAGAAGTTCCTGACAGCTTCCTGAGTGCTTGCCATGGCTTTCTGCACATCCTTACAGGGTCCCTGTGAGGTAGGTAGGGACTCTGAGAAGCTCATCAAGATTAAACATCCCCTTAGCATCTACAAGAGACAAGCACAGAACCGCTCTCTTCTGTAGTGGTTTTTCTCTCCCATTCAAGCAGACAGAGCAAGCCTGACTATTACTGTGGCAGGATTTATTTCTCTTATTTCCAGAACCCACAGGGCTTGCTGTAAATATGCAGCAATAGGCTGTCACTCAAGCAGATGACCCAATTCATCTTGATGGACTTGCCAGGAGCAGGACCAGTGTTCTGTCTTGCCACCTGGGCTGGTCATCACTGAAGTAGTTATCTAAGCTTTGAGCAGAGGTTGCAGCCATTTAACAGAAGGCACTTAAACACTAGAAATGGATGGATGGGTGCTTTGAGCCTTTTCATCTTGAGTTTTTATATTTTCTGGGTCTCACAGGGTGTGGGTAGCTTGGTTTGGTGGTCAGAGATTAATCTCTGTGGCCTTGTTGAGGAAATAAGATTTTTGGCAGTGACTTGTTTAGCATCAATAGTAAGGAAGCATTCGTATGCATACCTGAGGCCAGACATCTGTATTTCATACTATGATGTGCCGATCATAATTTGTGATAAATCGTGATGCTCTTTCAACCCCACGGAGCACGCCAGTGGCACGAACTGATGGTGAAAACCAACAGCACAGCCATTCCCCACACTGCCAGAGATGACCCGTGAGCAGGTCATCTGTTCTCTCCCCTTCGAATCTCATGCATGGAGAACTAAGCAGGGATTTCCTTTCCCCATCTCAGCCATGGTTTTGCACAGCAACAGGCTAAGCAAGCAGACATGAGGATGAAGTAGCTGATCACACAACTCACAACATCAATCTAGACTTTGAAGTGGTTTCGCACCACATCTGTGCACAGTCACAGGACTAACCCACCCAAGCTCACTATAAACAGCTCAGGCTTCAGAGCTCAGCGTGCCACACATTTCTGTTCCAACGATTTACTGGTAGAATCCAGCTGCTGTCTATCACTAGTCTGTGGCCAAAGAGTCAGGGAAGGAATTGGGAACTTGGGCTTGATAAGGAGCGATGGCTGGCTCCATCCGAGTCCCAGCTGTTGCCTGATCCCTGAAGCCTCAGTCCTAATCTGCACAGGAGCTGTCTCCATACCCACCCTAGCATGGAGGCACTTCCGCAGCCTCACACTAGAGAATGCTCAGTTATGTCCTTTAACCCCATTTTGAATCGCCTTCCACCACCCGTGTCTGGATGCATCTCATCTTTCCAAGACAACCACGGCCAGTAGTGAGTGGATAAGAGCCACCTGTGGAGCTGACCTGCGATTGGTTAGAAGGCCAGCTTAGTCACTGCATTCCCCAGGATAAGCCAGAGTAACAGGCAAATTCTGGCATTATAGAGGATTAACACAGCCAATGTTTATCTTTCACTTATGAGATGCAAGCTGGGAGACCCCCTCCCTTCATTGCAGAGTCCACACTCTGCAACATGTGTCTTCCCACATCAAGAAGGAGAAAGGTGAAAGAACATAGTAGGTCTTCACTGTCTCCGTCCAGCAGTGACACACATCACAGCACAGAGCTTATCACCTAGGTCATACAGCCTGAACCTTATCATAAAGGAGGTTGGGAGGCAGGTGTAGTAACACAGTTCTATAATCCCACTCTGCAAGTGGCAGAGGAAGAATGGCTGAGACTTTGAGGCCAGCTGAGCTACACAGTGAGTCCTTGTCAAAATACATGCATACACACATACATCCACCCATACATATATGTGAAAGACTGAAAACCATATGTGCACACATGTTTAGTGAGCCTTAATTATTCACTATAGCCACTCACTAGCTGTGTAGCATTGGATAGCTACTTAGTTTCTATGAACCCCAGTTCTTTTAATTGTAAAGATAGATGCCCTGTAAGTGTGTTTCAGGATCAAAAGGGGAGTTTTTGATGCCAAGTCTCCGGGCATAAATGACTGACTTAGAGTAAAGTTTCAGTATACTTAGTATCTGCAATTACAAAGGTTGATATTTAAATATAAGGACTAGTTTAAAGCCACACTGCTGTGTATACCCCAATTTCATCTAAATGTAAGAGCCATGTTTTCTATCTCTCTGTTATCTTCAATATCATAGTATTTCATAAGAGTGATAATTATTTAAGAGGGTTAGACAATGCACACGTGCGTGCATGCGTGAACATGCACACTCATACACAATGTATTCTTTCCAAGAATTTTACTTAGTCATCTGTTGCCCTAGTCTTTGTCCCCTGGAGATGGTCCTTGAGGGTAGGGGGTAAGAAGGCACGCAACCAATGACACAGACTCTGGGAGTCAGGTGAGAAGCAGTGGCAAACTCGTTTATTGCAGGATCGGGGTGTGCCTCTATATCCTCCACTCGTGCCCCAGTGGTTCATGACGTCTCACTCCCTGAAGCTGGCAGCATCCAACGAGTTGTTCTGGCCACACACTCTGTTGTTATTTGTCGCCAGGCATCAGTCAGATTTCAAGGTTGCCGAATGTGGAAGTCGCTGTTGCGCATGCGTGGGTCACTCTGCCAGTCAGGATTTGCTGATCCGTTCCTCCGGCAGTTTTCCATCTATTAAATACAAACATTCCCCAATATATTTAAAGCATTGTATCTTTGCCTGGATGCGAGCGTACAGATCTCAAAGTCCTATTCTTTAATCTCAAGGATGGGTGTGTGTGTGAAGGAATTATAAGATGACTCATGGTGTGATGTGAAATGAGTGACACTAAAAAGGTGTTAAGGGTGTTCTAGGTGCACCCTAACTCATTTTAGTAAATGCTCATTTTAGTAACTCAGTTTAGTAAACTCATTTTAGTTCTCTAGAGGAACAGAACTAACAGAATAAACACACACACACACACACACACACACACACACACACACACGGGAAATTTATTAGGATGATTCATAGGATGTGGTCCAGCTAATCCAACAACAGCTGCCTATGAACAGAAGGTACAAGAATGGAGTAGTTGCTCAGTCCATTAGACTGGATCTCTCAGCTGGTCGTCAGTAAATGTCAGAATCCCAAAGAAATAGGCTCTAATGACGGTGAAGGAATGGACTTGTTAGCAAGCTCGAGAGTAATCAGGAAAATAGCAGGCTTCCTTCTTCCATAGCCTTTATACAGGCTGCCAGCAGAAGGTTTGGTTCACATAAAAGGTGGATCTTCCCATCTCAAATGTTCACATTCGAAGTGGTCTTCCCAATTCAAATTAAGAAAAAAATATCTATGGGTGTTCCCAGCCATTTGGACTTTAATTAATTCTTGATGTAGTCAATTTGACGACTAAGAACAGCCATCATGCATGGGTAGGAGATTATATGTGTATCAGTTAGGGTTAAGCTTCTAAGACTACATCATGCATGGATAGGAGATTATATGTGTATCAGTTAGGATTACATTTCTAAGACTATATCATGCATGGATAGGAGATTATATGTGTATCAGTTAGGATTACGTTTCTCAGACTACATCATGCATGGATAGGAGATTATATGTGTATCAGTTAGGATTACGTTTCTAAGACTACATCATGCATGGATAGGAGATTGTATGTGTATCAGTTAGGATTATGTTTCTAAGACTACATCATGCATAGATAGGAGATTATATGTGTATCAGTTAGGATTACGTTTCTAAGACTACATCATGCAAGGATAGGAGATTACATGTGTATCCGTTAGGATTAAGTTTCTAAGACTACATCATGCATGGATAGGAGATTGTATGTGTATCAGTTAGGATTATGTTTCTAAGACTACACCATGCATGGATAGGAGATTGTATGTGTATCAGTTAGGATTCCGTTTCTCAGACTACATCATGCATGGATAGGAGATTGTATGTGTATCATCAGTTAGGATTACTTTTCTAAGACTAGAACCCTTTCTTTTTGAAAAAGAAAAAAATATTGTGTTTATAAGAACGTGTCAAAAAATGTATTGTGTTTATAAGAACATGTCTTCGTATGTTGTGTGGACTGACCACTAGGGGTGCTGTTGACTATTTAGTGACTAGGAACTCCTAAAAGTCACTGTGGACAAGAGGAAAGATTGTTAAATCCGTAAAGCATGAGGAACTGTGAGGTTTTGATTCCCCAATACCCACTTACAAATCTGGGTGTCACAACATATGGCACCTGTAACTTCAATGCTATGGCAGAGACAGGGGGTCCTTAGGGACTCAATGGCCAGAGACCTAGGGCAAACACAAGCTCCAGGTTCAATGAGGGACCTTGCCTCAAAAAATAAAATTGAGAAGAAGAGATTGAGGAGGTAGCTTGACATCAGTCTTTGGCATCTGCACTCAACTTGAGTGGGCAAGCACACACACACACACACACACACACTCAAATCCCATACACCAAGTAAATGAAATAAAAATAAATACCACATACTGAGGAAGGAGCCACAGTTTTGAAATCTGATTCTCTACCTGTCTAGCCTTGTTTTCCCACGCTCAGGCATGGGCATCTCTGTGTCTTCTCTGTTGATATCCAAGATAATTTCTAGACCCACTCACACTGATGAAATGAGATCCGAACCCAAGCACAACATCCACTGAGCTTCCTGGGGGAGCAGTAGATACAAACGCCATGCCTCTGGTCCTGACATTAGTCCCAGGTCATCCAGAACATGGATGCTGGAAAGCTGAAGGAGGCTGAGCTGTGTTCTCCATGGTCCTGAGCACAGAGAAATACTTAGAAGTAAGGTGCTGCTGTGAAGGAACTGAGAGGCAAGAGAAGGCAGAGATGTTTAATAGTCTGAATATCACACAATGGAGCTGTATATTAAAATACTCCACATACATACATACATTCATACATAGCCATATATATGGGGTGTACTGGTTAGTTTTGTGTCAACTTGACACAGCTTGACTTACCACATAGAAGGGAGCTTCAATTGAGGAAATGCCTCCATGAGATCCAACTGTAAGGCATTTCCTCAATTAGTGATCAAGGGGGAAAGGCCCCTTGTGGGTGGGACCATCTCTGGGCTGGTAATCTTGGTTCTATAAGAGAGCAGGCTGAGCAAGCCAGAGGAGGCAAGCCAGTAAAGAACATCCCTCCATGGCCTCTGCATTAGCTCCTGCTTCCTGACCTGCCTGAGTTCCAGTCCTGACTTCCTTCAGTGGTGAACAGCAATGTGGAAGTGTAAGCCGAATAAACCCTTTCCTCCCCAATTTGCTTCTTGGTCATGATGTTTGTGCAGGAATAGAAACCCTGACTTAGACAAGGGGTTTATGTATTTGTTTAAAATAGTTTAAAGTTTACAAAGTAAAGATTAGTAAGACAGAATAAAGTCATGAATAATTATTGGCTTTGATAAATAAATATAAGAATCATTTTCCCAAGTGAAAACCACAGTAGATATAAAAATGATTTCTGTGGGAAGATGGTTTACTGTAAAATCGTGATCCAGAAGGGTATGTGACATGGTATAGATACATGAAAATGTTCTGTAGTGTTTTGAGATAATGCTTTTGGAAGTATCCTTTTAAAAATCAGAATAATAAGCAGTATATACTAAATGAAAAATAAAGAGTAGAGAGAGAAAGGTCTAGGCATATATACAAATAGCTCACGAATATTTGCATGACTTTCTTTTGAATTGATTCTTCCACTTTTGTGAACTATTCCATCTTTATCATTATTAACACTCTCCAGTTTAAAGTCTACCTTCTCTGGTGTTAATATAGATTCACTAGTTTTTGTGTATACCATTAGCTTGGTGGTATGTATATATATTTTGAAACAGGCTTCTGTGTATCCCAGGCTGGCCATCAACTTGCTACATAACTGAGAATGACTTCAAACTTCTGATCCTCCTGCCTCTGCCACAGTGGTTTGTGCAGTGCTGAGAACCAAACCCAGGGCTTTCTCCATGCTACTCAAGTGTCCTACCAAGTGTCCTACAATAGCTCCAGCCCATGGTTCTCTGTTTGGTGTGCCTTAATGTCACTTTCTTTCAACTTCACTATTCCTGTTCAAAATGTGTCTCTTATAGACAAGAGGGTTTGATTATAAAGTAGACTCTCCTCATTTTGCTATGTTTTCCAGGCTAACCTCAAACTCATAATTCTGCTTCACCCTCTTTAGTTCATTACTGTATCCAGTCCGGATAATCTCTGTCTTTTAATTAGCATGGTTTAGTTTCCTAGTGTTTAATGTGGCTGGTTTTAAGTCAGCCACATTGCTATTTGTTATCATTCTATTGTCTATTCATTTCTTTTTTCCTTTGGTGTTAATAAGGTATTTTTACTACGTCACTTTTATTTCTCATCAGATCATCTTATTTCATTTATCTGAGAATCTCTCTCATACACACACTTATCCCTTTGTTCTGTCAGAGAAACTGAACATCAACAGAATCATTCCTCTGAATACAATGAGTAACTTTGATTTTTCCATTTCTAAATTGCTTTTATTGTCTTTGTTTTTCTGAACTTAGACCTAAATCTTCCTTGAGGTGCTATTATTTATAATGAATGATTTGCTACATTTCTTACCATTGTAGGTGGGTCTTTAAAAATCTAAATTTGGGGGCTGGTGAGATGGCTCAGTTGGTAAGAGTACCCAACTGCTCTTCTGAACCATCCATAACGAGATCTGACTCCCTCTTCTGGAGTATCTGAAGACAGCTACAGTGTACTTACATATAATAAATAAATAAATCTTTTAAAAAAATCTAAATTTGGGGTAATTTTGATTTTCCTGTTTAGATTCTTTTCTTCTCCCACTCTTACTGTCTTCTTTCCCTGTGTCATAAACACATATGCCTCAGAACACTGGTGTCCCACGGATGCCTAAGGGTCTGTGCATTTGATTTTATCTGCCCCCTGCTCTTAACGCTGGATAATGTGGTTCTCTCATTGAATTCACTGACCATTGTCTCATTTGACTTTAATCTGATTGTTCAAATAATTCTTCCATTGTAGGTGTTCTACTTGTCTTTTCTTAAATTTCTGCTTGGTTCTTTTATTTAGATTTTTATTTCCCTGAGAATCACTGCTCACTAGGCAGTATTTTTTCTTTATGTCTTCAAGCATATTTTAACAGCCAGTTTAACAGCCCATGCATGCATGCATGCTAGCTGTAAGGTTTGTCTCATCTCACAGTCTGTGTCTATTTACTATTGTTTCTCTTGACTGCAGGTCGAAACTGCCTCCTTCATCATCCACCTGAAAGTTTTTGTTACTGTGTGATGTTGGGGGTGATGCTGCTGGAGAAGTCATTAAGGCAGGAGTGGTTCTCCCTCTTCAGAAGGCTCCTCTCCGATGCTCCAGATAAATACAAGGGGGATTTTTTTTTCTTCCTTGTATGTGAGTTGTGAGTGTGAGTACACACATATGGAGGCTAGAAGATAGCCTCAAGTGTCATCTTCAGAACACAACCTCAGCCCTGTGGAAGTGGAGACCAGAGGATCCTGGATGCTCACTGGCAAGCCAGCCTTTTGTCACATGGCTTTTTGTTATCCTGGAGCACACCAACGAGGTGAGGCTCATGGAGATTTTAGTGTTAGAAGAGGGGCCTTGTTTCCCACTCAGATGTTTCCAAGGATGCAGTGTTTCCTTTCGTCCTGATGCTAGGTCATAGATTGGCCAGACTTGAGAAGCTTGGACTATCATAAAAATTAATGACTAAGAGGTGACTTCAATGGCATGAGTGCTAAAGGCACAGGCATAGCATGAAGCTTCCATTAACATTTCAGATGCTAAAGAAAGTAAAGAAAAGATCTAATTATTTTAGGTTCTTGAGCTGTGTGAAGCTCAATCCCAGAATACTATACAACCATCACCCTAGCCCTGTAAGACACACACAGCATTTAGGAAAGCTCCCAACTTAAATATTCTTTTTTTACTTCCTTGGACAAACCTTGGCCCTCCAAGGACAAATTAATGGTCCAGCCGCATTTCAAGCTGAAACCTAATAAGCACAATGAAGTTTTTAGAAGAGTTCATGTTCAAAGGACATTAAAAAATCCCATAAGAAAGATATGTGTATACTGCCAAACACATTTAAGAAACTCGACATCATTAGGGGAAGTAAAAGGAATTGTCAGCACTCTATGGTTAAACCATTTGCAAGGAATTCATTCAGCATCCAATTTGAAATATTTTTTTCCTATTAAAATGCAAAGACTTCTGGTCCAGGCAAGATACAGAGCATTGGATTCAGAGGGACATCTGGAAACAGGAAAAAGCAGAGACCTCCCTGGGGGCTGTGGAGACTCCCAAGGGTTAGCCTGAGGTCAAGGTTGAGGTAGGAGAGCATTAAACTGTCAAAGGTCGACAAAGATGGTGTGGAGTTGTGATTTGGGCTCAGTTCTTGGGATCAGATTAGGGTTACTGTAGTAATTCTTTCTTTGGATAAACTAACCTAGTTTCTCAGAGAGCAGATTTCTCTTCACAAATATTGACCATTGGCATCTCAGAATTCATATGAGGCTCTCATAGTTATGAGAAAGTGTGCTCCGGAGCCTCTCTCAAGGTCAGAACACTTGGAACAATACAATACTGATGTGTTGTGATTTCTGCACTGTTTAGACATTGGTCAGTCTGGGTAAGGGGTGAAGAAATGATCTCTGAGTCCCACCCACCCTACAGATGCCTCCAGAAGATAGCTCCTTCTTGTGGCACTTGGATAGCTCACCTCAATCCAGAGACTTGTCAGGATACTTGGGTTGTTCTGGAATTTGCAGTGGTCAAGCCTTTGTGAGGATAGAGAACTGAAGCAGTTTCCTTAAGGAGCCCCAGGAAGACAGATGATGCATCCATGAAGACTGTATCCATCACCTCTCTATTGCTGTGATAAAACCCCACAATCCAAGCAGCTTATATAAGAGTTAACTGGGACTATGTCTCCTGAGAGACAAGAGTGCATCGTGGTGGGCACTTGAAGCAGAGGGCATAGTGGCAGGAAGAGAAAGCTGAGGGCTCACAGTTTGAACCTCAAGCATGAAGCAGGGTGTGTGTGTATGTGTGTGTGTAGTGGGAGAACCTTAGAATGGTTCATAGCTTTGAAACCTCAAAGTCCACTGTCAGCAACGTATTTTCTTGTATTTTTTTTTTATTTTGTTGTTGTTGTTTTGTTTTGTTTTTTTTTTTTTTTTGTTTTGTTTTTTCAAGACAGGGTTTCTCTGTATAGTCCTGGCTGTCCTGGAACTTACTTTGTAGACTAGGCTGGCCTCAAACTCAGAAATCTGCCTGCTTCTGCCTCCCAAGTGCTGGGATTAAAGGCGTGCGCCATCACGCCCGGTTTTTGTTTTTTTGTTTTTGTTTTTAGCAACATACTTTCTTAAGCAAGTACTTCTTCCAGCAAGACCTTTAAACCCACACAAACAGCCAACAACTGAGGACCAAGTATTCGAATATCTGAGTCTAAGGGGGGACATTCTCACTCAAATCACCATAAGAAAAAAATTCCAGACTGTTTGTGTCTGTGAAATATATTCATATATTCAGAGGGTGACTTATAGAAAGTATAACCCACTGGGCATGGTGGCACATGCCTTTAATCCCAGCACTTGGGAGGCAGAGGCAGGTGGATTTCTGAGTTCGAAGCCAGCCTGGTCTACAGAGTGAGTTCCAGAACAGCCAAGGCTACACAGAGAAATCTTGTCTCAAAAAAAAAAAAAAAAAAAAAAAAAAAAGACCCAGGGAAGAACTGGCTTTCTTGTTTGATGTTTGTTTGCATGAGCAAACCTAAAATCCTTGTGTACTGGATATTAGTCTCCATTGCTCAAAAGAGCAATGTCTGTTCATTTAGTTAACTTAATTCACATAAAATTAGATAATTAGTTGTGTGTATTGGCTGGCTTTGCAGGGCCATGAAGAATAGGGAGGGCTGTCAGTGGTGTCTACAAGTCATTAGAAGCCAGCTGAAGGTGTCATGGCTCAGTGTTATTTTTATCTGTTGTCAGCTTTCCTTGTGAATCTGTGTGAAATGACTCTACTGTGAACATTTTGTCATGGCTCCTTTCTCTCTGTTTGTCCTCCACCCTCCCAGGACTCTTCCTGTTCCTTCTTCATTTCCTACACTTCAGGCAGCTCACACTTCCTCCACAGGGAAATCCTGCAGTTTGGGGTCTACTTGACCTAGCCTAGAGCTACTGTGCCTCCTTCTTTCATGCTGTGAACAATTTTTCCTTTCTCTTCTTAGCAAAACTGCCTGTTCCTTGGCCTACTCCAGGCAGTTCCATCCTTACTCAACAGCTAACTTGTGATAAATGACATTTCAATGGAGTGAAGAGTATCCTGCTTTTCCCAAGAAATGTCTGTATTGTAAAGGTGCAATCACAGGGGTTGGGTAGGAGGAGATCTTAGAGGGCCATACTCCAAGTCATGATCACTATTTGTCAAGTAGTGCAGAACTTTCAGAGGATAAATGGGTAGCAGTGGGGACTTTTGGGATTTCTCAAATCACCCCCCCCCCCATATCCAGTCAGATACACGGAGTGATGGGGTGCACTTAGCCCAGTTGAAATGTTCATGCCTGAGCCTACGAAGGACACTCTTATTTAAGTCACCAGAGATCCAGAAATCCCAGTGGGTGTGGAGATAGTAAGACATCTGGCTTTTAAGAGGCCTGTCTCACAGCACATATCTCTGAGCACCCAGGGAGGTTCTCGGTGCTCCCTGAGACAGGATAGGAGAGGCTGGGGAGCAGCTGAGTGTGACTACACACTGGCTGTCCTGGCCTGAAGAATCAGGTCCCTCTTTCCCAGAGGCTTAAGGAAGTTTAGAATCCCAACTTAGATGTTTTGATGAAAAACCAACTCCATAGTTCATCTTGGTGAAACGACTCTAACAGCTGGGTTGAGTGCTAAGTGTTCTCTGCCACCTCATCTCTCAGGCACCTTGCTGCTTGTGCAGGCTGGGATTGTCCCTCTTGTCCCCTTGCTCCCTTCAGTCAGGGAACACACTATGTCATGATGTCTCGTGTATCTTTGAGTTTCCTTACACTTGACAGTCGCCAGATGTTCATCCAAAGAGGCCTGGATTGGCTGTGTCCTTCTCACTTTGCTTGGGCTCATCCAAAGATGCCTGGGATGCCAGAGATCTTCAAGTGAGTACACACTCAAACAGCTCAGATGTGTTTGTTGGGGCCAGAGAAACAAAGGACAAAGCCAGGCCTCCTTCCCAGCCACCGGCCTTCCAGACCTAGCCGCCAGGCAGGAGCCAAGACACAGATGCCAGGAGTGACCTCAGCCCCACACTCATCTCTTCTGACCTGGTTGGGGGACCTCAGAGCTCCCCAGCTCTATCCTGGGAGTCACAAGACTCCTGTCCCTACCTCTGAGAGGTCAGAGGTGGGAGCTCTATTGACTCGCAGCAGGACTTCCCAACTTGGAAGCCAGGATTTTCTTCCCGTATATTACAATACTAAAAAAGTAATTACTGCTCTATTGAAGCTTTCTGCTAACCACACCAGGTCCAGACATCTGAGTTAAACTAAGCTGAGCAGCTTTAGTGGAGATTTTTCCACAGCTGCAAAGCTCTGCAAATCTCAAAGGCTTCCAACAGCCACCGCACCCACAAATATTACAGGAATGAAGACAGTTCAAATAAGAGAGAAATGGCTGATTATGCCAATCTGAAAGGCCCTAATGAACAATGGTATCTTTTGGATAACATTATAGAAATGACTGAGGAGTTGCAAGTTAGAACTATGAAGATAAAACTTTTAATTCATCACTCTGGCAAGGGGGAAGCAACAGAGGGTTGGCTCGCAGATTTGGAATATTAGCGTCACTTGAGAGGTGCAGTTGGCAAAGAGAGGTGGCCAGCAACCACACCCTTTTGCTACTGAGGGAGGGGGCAGACTTTCCTGCTGAGTACCGTGTTGTGGTTTGTATGAGAATGTGTCCTAGTGGCTTGGATTTTTTAACACATGGTCCCCAGTTGGTGGCTTTTGGGTGGGTAGGTTTAGGAGGCATGGCCTTGCCTGAGGAAGTGTGTCACTGTGGGGAAGGCTCTTCAGTTTCTAACTCACACCCCATTTCCAGCGTGTTCTCTGCTTCGTGCTTGCAGTTCCAGAGATGAGCCCCAATTCAGCTCCTGCTACTATATCCTTGATCCACCACCTTGGATTTTAACCCTCTGGAAATGTAAGCCCAAATACACTTTGTTCTGTAGCCCACCTAGGTCAGGACACTTTATCACGACAACAGGAAATAACGACACACTGTGAGAAGCAACAGGGTCTCCACTACCCAGTACTCAACACCATCAGTAGGCATGGGGGCCCAACTCGGAGAAGACTTTAAATTAAACAAGGTATCAGGGATAGTCCCCAAAAGAGCCAAGCCTGTACCAGGTAGGACAGGGTTTCTCCCCCCCACCCACAGGGTTTCTCTGTGTAGTCCTGGCTGTCCTGGAACTCACTCTGTAGATCAGGCTGGCCTCGAACTCAAAAATCTGCCTGCCTCTGTCTCCCAAGTGCTGGGATTATAAGGTGTGTGTCACCACTGCCTGACTGAGTTTCATCTTTCTAAAGCCATTTGTGATGCAAGCTTGTTTGGGGGTGGGGTGGGGCATAGAGTTATATTAAGAGGGAAAAGGTTTAGAAATCTGAGGCTTCCGTCTTACCCAGTGCCCTACTCCCGAGGCAGACGCCACACTTGGAGAGATTTGCACTGTCCCTGCTGCAGGTATAGAGAGCTGAGGCCCAGAAGTCTTCCCTGGAGGGAAAAGCAGGCCTTCCTGAGATCTTGTTTCAAACTAAATGTGTGGGAAGATCACACTCCATATCCCCCACCCCCAAGTGATGAAAAAGTCTCCGAAGCAAGCATTTAGGAAGAGAGTTCAGAAGAAAACCCAAGATCAGTCATTTCATGATAGAACCAGGGAAAGAGACAGTTAATGAGAGTCCTCTTGGGCGTCATGACAAACCTCAAACACTGACCTTAGAACTACCCCTGTGAAGGAGTCCAAATCTAATTGGATCTGACTGTGGAGTGATTTATGCCCCGGAGTGTTATTGAAAGCAACTGAACAATCAGCAAGCAATTAGTGGAGTCTGCTATCTGGGTGTGGTCCGGGATGCAGATAATCAAAGAGTGCTTCTCCAACCACCCTTACCCTATGCATTCCTAAATCTGCTTTCCCTTAAAAGTTACACCAAAGGTTTCAGGCAGGTCAGGAAGGGGGAGGTGAACAAATAAATATACAGCCCTCAAAGGAAGATGGCTTGGTGAGAGGATAGTACTCAGCCCTGCTCACACACAAACATTACAGACAAAAGAACATGAAATTATGACATCCATAGGTGCAATAGCACACAACAGAGGGAGCTGGGGGCATAGCTTCATGGCTGAAGAGCTTGCCCTGAAGCAGCAGGGACCAGGGCAGCACTGAATCACCTAGTCTTCCCAGGCCTGAAATAGATAAGAAGCCTACCACAGCTCTGTTTAAATCTGTACAAGCAGAGCAATTTTCAAATAAATAAAAGGAAGGCTACATCAGGTCATGGCAAAAGGCAAGCTTGGCCTGGGGCCCATTTCCAGACTTGAGCCAGTTTGCAGACCCAGAACCCCTTGAATAAAGGGGTGGCCAGGTTCCCCTGAGGAAGAACTTTGATAAAATATCTAAAAGGTTTACTGTTAGCCTTTTCACTTGTTATTCCCAGCACTCCTACTGAGAGATGGGAGGTGGAGACAGAATTGTCTGGAAGGTCACAGGCCAGCTTGTATGCAGTGTACAGTATAATGGCAGAAACGAGAGAGACCCTGCTACAATAGACTGTCTCAAGCAAGGTAGGATGTGAGAGCTGGTTAAGGAAACCAACCTCTGACCTCCATGTGTGTGTGCCCACACTCATGTGGACACAAACCCACACACACAGAAACACTTTTTTAAAAGATGGTTTTATAATGATAAAAATTTAGTTAGACAAGCATATGAGTTTCAATCACCTCTCACCTTATCATCTGGAATAATTTCCCCAAACAGTTTTCTGTATAAAAGGGGGTAAAGAGGATTCTTATAAAGAATTAACCACTAGAGATCATACTAGCTTAAATAACAGCCACATGGACAACCAAACTAACAGGATTCTACAAACTTGGCATGAAAGAGATGGGGGACAATGCAAACCCCAGAGTGAATAAGGAGCCAGAACTTTTCATAAATATCAACAAAGGGTCCAAACTCCCATACCCAAGCTCTTACCATGCCTGGTTATATAAATCTGTTCTATCAGAGTGTGAAAGATGCCGCAACATTCAGTAACAATGTTTTCTATGAGACCCCAGGGTTCCTCAGTGGGCTTCGCTCCAGCTGCTTTAACCACTGTTGTGCAGTCTCCACGTGTGACTTTAGGAGATGCAGACAAACACAGGCCTGGGGAAGGAAAGGGCTGGGCTCGGTGCCTGGTGGTCTCTGGGCTCACTGCTTCAGTACAGCTGAGACACCTCTCTGACTGTAACTCGCCTGTTCTGTGTGAGGGAAAGGTGACACTTATAGCTGTTCACTTTTGTGGCAGAGATGATGGAGACTATTTCTTCCACTTGCCACCAGCAGTTCAAGCTGAACTAGCCACCCCAGTAAGTGTTGAGAGCACAAGCGCAATAGTGACTGTCTAGTAGCCATCACGTACCAACCTCCTACACTGTATGTTTACCCTCTGCAAGGCTAGTACCTGTGCCTCAGACCACATCTTCATCTTCGTTATCTTATATTTCTTAACCTTTATACAGGGAAGATGAGGTTCTGGCACAAGTCTTCCCAGAATTGGAGCAAAGTAGCTACAAGCTTGTTGTATGGATCCTGCTTTAGCCCATCCTCTACCTGTGGAATCTTGGGAAAGCTACTTAGCCTCTCCTCTCAGTCCTGGTGCCATGGTTCCTTCTCAAGTAAAATGGGGTAAATGCTAATACTTCTCCATGGTTAATGAAAAGATTTAATGTGTTACTACTTAAAAAGAGCACTTAGAACAACCTCCAATGTGCAGAAAAAGAGATATGTGTTTCCTTGATAAAATATAAGTTAAATTTCTTTTACGACAGGGAAAAATTAGTTTGCTCCAGATTTCACAGACTTCTCTGCCAACAGCTGTGCTTTTGCCAGAGGGAAATGGATAATGGCCGCAGACTTCCCGATGTCCCCACAGAGTGCAAACTTCTGCAGAATGACTTGTGCTTACCCCCACGTGACATCTGATTCCCTCCCTGGCCCCAGCATGGACTCCAGAGCTGCTTCCCTCAGGAGGTCCACTCTCTGCAAACTTAGCTCTCTGGTGAGGATTTCATAGCAGAAAGTTTCCCAGTGAAAACTGACTACAGGTCACCTTTGCTGTCCCTCCCTTGACTACACTAAGCAGAGGGATGGTTACAGCAAGCAGCAAGGAGCTGGAAGGGCCACCTACTTATCACTTCCACGGGGCCCTGATGGTGTCTTCAGGTTTCTGGAACTCTCTAGGTCAGTTCCAACATTTTTTAAAACTCAAACCCCCAATTTCCTTGTTGAATTTCTCCTTCACGCTGTGGACATTCTCACGCATGTTCTAAATTGACTTCTTAATTTTATCCGACTGCTCATTTGAGCCTTCTTTGTGGCCATTTTTAAAAACGATGTATTTATTTATTTTATGCATGTGAGTACACTATTGCACTCTTCAGACACACCAGAAGAGGGCATCAGATCCCATTACAGATGGTTGTGAGTCACCATGTGGTTGCTGGGAATTGAACTCAGGACCTCTGGAAGAGCAGTCAGTGCTTTTAACCACTGAGCAATCTCTCCAGTCTGACCATTATTATTCTTAAAAGTAGACTTTTGAACTCTTTGTGTGACATCTCACCCATTTCTGGGTCATTAGGTTCATTTACTGAGGTTCGGTGACATTTTGCTGATATTTGGGAAGGGTTGTGTTGTTTTGCTTATTTATGACTTTTGTGTTCTGTTGTGTGTCACAACTTGTATATCTTTTGGGATGAATGTCTTTCCCAGTTACCTGGAGATTTCCATCCTCAATACCACTCAGACAGGAGAAAACACACAGCCGTGACAGCTACAACACAGAACAAACCCGGGTACAGAAACGCAGTTAAAATCATTCAAACGTCACCAACAACCATAGAAAGGAAACCGTGAGCATCACGCAAGCTTAGCTATGTTGCTGGAAACCAGATGAAAGGAAAGTAATGGCCGTAAGGGATGGAGGAAAGGGAAGAGGCAAACAAAGGATTGACAGGAAAGAAACGAGGTTAATAAAGAAGGAAGGAAGGAAGGAAAAAGAAGATTAGGGAGAGAGATTATTATCAAGGTGTTAAAAATATGAGTAACTATAATGAGAAAATATGTCAGTGCAAATTAGTAAGTGTAAGTAGAAGAATAAAAAATAAAAAAAGGTGTTTTAGAAGTACAATGAATGCTGGGCAGTGGTGGCACACACCTTTAATCCCAGCACTTGGGAGGCAGAGGCAGGCGGATTCCTGAGTTTGAGGCCAGTCTGGTCTACATAGAGAAACCCTGTCTTGAAAAACAAAAACAAAAACAAAAACACAATGAATGAAAAATAATACCAAAATACAGTAAAAGGGAAAAAAGGAGGAACTCTTCCTGCCTTCCTGCCTGCCTGCCTGCCTGCCTGCCTGCCTGCCTGCCTGCCTGCCTGCCTGCCTGCCATCTGGAGGCAATATTCAATTAAGTTGGTGTCTCTTGCCCTTCCTACCATCTAGGCTGGCACTGAACCTGGTCAACAGTCAGTTATCTATCAGGAACTCACTAGTGCTAAAAGTGTTCCCTTCTTTGTACACTAGGAAACATTGATGTTACAATTGGATTTTTTTTTTTTTTTTGTCCTGTGGGTCAATCAGGTTTTCATTTTCTCTAAAATTCCCCAGTGTGTAAATCATAGGATAACTGATGTCCAAGCTGAGTGTCCCCTAGGTGGGGTCTACAGGAGAAGCAGCAGTGTGCCGGGCTCTCTCCACTTGGAAGCCATTTTCAGCGCTTCCAGATCCTTCTCCTAGTGAACTCCCTGAATGAGGACGAGGCTAGAGAAACATGGTCAGTTACTGACCCTGGACTTCAGTGTTCTTAAGATCACTGTCGTCAAACCATGACACTGCATGGTGGCTCTCCCACAACTGGACAGGCCACTGGACATGGGTTCAGGGTTACCAGACTCCACAGTTCTCATCAAGAATCCCATAAAAGCGCTAAACTGGAGGAGATAATACAAGCACCAAGGGCCTGGTGCTGATTTGTGCAGGCCCTGTGCCTGCTGCTTCAGTTTGTGAGGTCACACGAGCTTTGCTAATGCTGGGTTAGAGGGCCTTGCTTTCTTGGTATCCTCCATCCCCTCTGGCTCTTCCCACCTTCTCTTCTGCAGGATTCCCTGAGTGCTGAGGAGAGGGATTTGATGGAAACATCCCAGTTAGGGCTGAGTAGTTCAAGGCCTCCCATTCTCGGTCTACTATCAGGCTGTGGGTCTCTGTACTCATAGGAAGTTTCTTTGATGTTGGTTGAGCCAGGCACTCATCTATGAGTATAGTAGAATATCACTAGAAATCATCTTATCATGTTTTCTTTTAAAAAAGACCAGTATCATTCGGTTTTACCCTAGGTCTATGAACTATCTAGACTCGATAGATAGCCATAGATATCCATAGCTATCCATAGATGGACATTGTATGGGGGTTGCGAGGTGGGCCTTAAGTCAGATCAATTATTGGTTGGACACTCCCATAAGCTTTGTGCCAGCCTTGCCCTAGCACATCTTATAGGTAGTACACTGTAAAGGGTTTGTGCCTGGCTTGGTGTATATGTTTCTCTTTGGATAGTATGTGGAGTACATTCCTGTAACAAGGATGCTGGAGCACAAGGACAAAGACTCCAGAGAGGCACCTGCTCCACATCTCTGTGTTCAATGAGTTACACAGGTGTCGTCTTTAGTAATAGGGCTTTGCTGGCAATTTGTGGAGAGCAATCTAATTGTCTTGGTAACAGCTTGGGATGTTTGGGGATTCCCGTGAGACCTCTTTGGTGAACAACTCAATTAGATGTAACCAATTCACACTACTGAAAGCTTCATTTGGTGAGGAGAGGTGGATAGTTGGGTCTTTGACTCTCCTATTATTTGGCAATTTCATTTAGATTGCCTTTGTGTGTGTGTGTGTATATGTGTATGTGTGTGTCTGTGTCTATATGTGTGTATGTGTATGTGTGTGTGTTTATGTGTATGTGTGTATGTATGTGTGTGTATGTGTGTGTATATGTGTATGTGTGTGTCTGTGTATGTATGTGTGTATGTGTGTGTATGTGTGTGTGTATGTGTGTGTGTATGTGTATGTGTGTGTCTGTGTGTGTCTGTGTGTATGTGCGTGTGTATGTGTGTGTATGTGTGTATGTATGTGTGTATGTGTGTGTGTATGTGTGTGAATGTGTGTGTATGTGTGTGTATGTGTGTGTATATGTGTGTGTATGTGTATGTGTGTGTCTGTGTATGTGTGTATGTGTGTGTGTATGTGTGTGTGTATGTGTGTGTATGTGTGTGTATGTGTGTGTATATGTGTGTGTATGTGTATGTGTGTGTCTGTGTCTGTGTGTGTATGTATGTATGTGTGTGTGTATGTGTATGTGTGTATGTGTGTGTGTATGTGTGTGTGTATGTGTGTATGTATGTGTGTATGTGTGTGTGTGAATGTGTGTATGTGTGTGTATGTGTGTGTGTATTTCTACTATATCAAGTTTCCACACGACTGCTCAAATGCCCCTTTAATTTTAGAATATCTATTGTATTTCCCCTTTCATTACCTCTTCTATAATGGTCCCTAGGCCTTCTATAATGGTCCCTGATGCCAGGGGTGTGATACAAATGTCTCATTTAGGACTGACTAAAGGATTACATAAATTGTTTCGAAATAACAATCCTTGACTACAAGTATCAACAAGGGTGGGTATAGTTCATGGGTGGTGCCTACTCAGATGTTGTTAGGAATCAGGCACTCCCCAGCCTGACCTCAGGGACTCAGTGTTAGCAGCCATGTCATCAGGCAGTGCCACCGAATGAGAAACATTTTCACTGTCATCACCAGTCATGGATTTTCTCTATGGGACCTTATACCCTTTAAAAGGTCCCCAACCATCATAGCCTTCTCTCTGTCTTTCGGTCTCTCTATCTCTCGTTGTCTCACTTTTATGATTCTCTCTCTCTCTCTCTCTCTTTCTCTCTCTTCCTCTCTCCCTCTCCCTACCCATCTCCTTCTCTCTCTCTCTGTCTATTCTTATCTCACTTTTGCGATTCTCTCTCTCTCTGTCTCTTTCTTATGTCCCTGCTCCATTTTTCCCCTCCCCACTCCCGATTAATGTCTTGTGTGAGATCTGACCTTTGCAGCATAGCTTGGCTTAAACTTTACCTTTTTTTTGGTAAAGGTTTGATTCTGACAACTTTTACAATTAAATATAACTAGCTAGGTCTCATCCATTCAACAGATTTAAATATGTTGTCATATGTTTTTTATAACATGTAATGGTGCATCTTTGAAAGTGGCTATAGAAAGAAGTACATCCTGAAGCAAGTTATCTTGTCATCTCCTTCCCCCTCTCCCTGGCTTTTAGTTCCCTTACTCCTCAACATAGCCTCTAGTGGTGGGGACCTCTGGTAGAAAAGTTGACAAAACAGCAAACATGTCTATCTTTGTGGGCTTAGGTGATTTTCTCCAGCTTGCCCATGTTCCAATGAAGTCAGCTACGTTTGATTGCCCAGCTTCAGAGATGTCCATTCCTCTTCGGGCTTTGATGTATGTGGGAGCAATTTTATGGAATGTGCCTTGCTTGGTTCCTAGGACATTGAGCTGAAATTCCTAATAGCTTTGCACATGGAATTGTGTGCTGGGCCTTTTATGTAGCTAATTATGTAGCTAATCCCAGGTTTGTATATTATAATTACATATCAGAAATAATAACAGTTGTCCTTTGTGGTGATTTGAATATGCTAAGCCCATGGGGAGTGGCACTATTAGGGGGTGTGGCCTTGTTGGAGTAGGCGTGATCTTGTTGGAGGAAGTGCGTCACTGTGGGGGCGGGCTTTGGAGCTCCGCCCAGTTTGGAAGAGTTAGCTTCTCCTGACTGTCTTGGAACAAGATATAGGACTCTTAGTTCCTTCTCTAGCCTAGATGTCTGCCTAGATGCTGCCATGCTTCCTGCCTTGATGATAATGGACTGAACCTCTGAACCTGTAAGCCAGCCCCAATTAAATGTCCTTTATATGAGTTGCTTTAGTCATGGTGTCTGTTCACAGCACTGGAAACCCTAACTAAGACATCCTTCTATATAGAATTTAGATCGCAGTTTCTAAACATTTAAATCATTTGCTATTTGCAATGTCTAAATCCCTAGGAAATCAGAAGATATGTTTTTTTTTTTCAGATAAGGGAAAATAGAGCCGTAGTTTTATGCTCCAACCTAGCAATAAGTCTGACAAGGCTAAACCCCAGCTTTCCTAACTGTTACCCTACCCTTCTCACCTGCAATGCCCGCTGCTCCTCCTCACATCTCCCCTTCTCTCTCCCACATCACCGTTGGTGATGTAGCTGTGGAATATGGGGTTCTGATGTCTGTCCTTGCCCATCTTCTGTGCGTTGGATTTAATTTATGGCCTTTGGAATACAGGTGGTGCTTTGCAGCCCAGCACATTCTGATCAGATTTCACTGCCGTTCCTGTGAGCACAGGTGTGTTTCCGCCTCATCCGCCCTGACAGGAGAATAGGAAGAAAAACAGATGTGCAGGGTGTGCGTGAGGTGATCAGGGGCTGAAGAAATCAGATCTTGCTGACTCTGCCCCAACCAAGAGCAAGCTGTGCGGTAGTCGCAGTGTGAGCGAAAGGACCTGGCTGCAGGAGGCTTGTTCTGTCCTCTGCTGCAGAGCCCATAGGCTGGGTTAAATCTGCGGTGGGCACTGCTGTTCTTCAAGGAATGCTTGTGTTCCACCTTTAGTTTACTTCTGGAATCTCTAGAGCAGTGGTTCTCAGCCTGTGGGTATCATTCAACCTCTGAGTGCTGCATGGCTCTTTCACCGGGGCCACCTAAGACCATAGAAAACACAGATGTCTACAGTATGGTTCATAACAGTAGCAAAACTGCAGTTATGAAGTAGCAACAAAAATAATTTTATGGTTGGGGGTCACCATATCATGAGGAAAATGGTAAAGGGGTGAAGCTTTAGGAAGGCTGAGATCCACTGTGTGAGAGTTTGAAGGAGGGGAAGGAAGGGTCTCTTCCTTTTGAGACTTAGCTGGTATTGTTCAATACCATAATCTTAATTGGTGTGTGTGTGTGTATGTCTGTGTGTGTGTATGTCTGTGTGTGTGTGTGTCTGTATGTGTGTATGCGTGTATGTGGGTCTGTTTGCATGTGTCTCTGTGTGTGTGTTTGTATGTGTGTCTGTATATAAGTGTATATCTGTATGTGAGTATATGTGTGTGTCTGTGTGAGTGTATATGTGGTTTTGTGTCTCTGTGTTTTTATGTGTCTGTGTGTGTGTTTGAATATATGTGTGTGTGAGTGTGTGTATGTGTGTGTGAGGGTAGATCATATAAAATAAATGGTCAAAAATATGTTTTTCTGGACTCCGATCTCAACTCAGCAGAACTAGTTTTGGGAATGCACAGAGTAACCTATGGGCTTTAGGAACTTCCTGTGCTTCCACGAGTGGAATATACAGGCAATCAATTCCACTGGATTGTATTATCACCTGCTACCACTAGGTATGTGCTGTGGATAAAAGGGTTCCCAGGTATCACAGATCCCTCTGTCTGCCCCTGTGTCTCTCCTTGTAGTTTCTCTCTGCCTTCTCTCCTGGTCCCTCTTTCTTGTCTGCCTGTCTGCATGTTTTCCTCTATCTCTCATCCATGTCTCTTCTCCTCTCCTCTTACACCAGATGTGTTTCATGGCCTAACTTCTCAGGGGCACACTTTGGCCCACCAAAAGTACACAGCCTTGCTTGAATTTTAAGCACAGAAGGGAAAAAAGTCTGCTGTGCACGGTCACTAAGGTCATTTAAATATAAAAGGCCACGACTTACCAATCTCACCCCATGACTCACTATGAAATTTTAAAAACAGACCAAAGATTTTCAAGAATCAGAGCGAATTTTCCTGACATTCCTGAGAAAGGGTTTAACCCCACGTTCCTTACCCACTCTCTATCCTTGCCGCGGTAGATCCCTATGAGACCCTCAGCTCCAGACCTGTTTATCTCAGCTCATTTACTGCTGAAGCAGAGATCACATATCTCCTGGGCTCTGGAGAAGGCAAAGAGACTGTGGGGGTCACAGGGCAGGTTCAATCTTCATCCCTGAGCAGGAAATAACATTCCGTTCCTCTATCTTTCCTATCCCTCTCTCTGTTTTGCTTCTAACCCACGTCTTATAAGTTTGACCCCTCATGAGAAGTCTTGCTACTTGCTGAGGCAGTCTCCAGGGAAGAACTCTTCAGAGCCCACAGCAGGTACCCTGCCAAGGGGGCAGGCCATTTGTTTACATCACTGTTATGATGCATGATGCATAACTGGCTCCCCATTGTACCCTGAACCCCACAGCTCCTCCACTAGCATTGGGGTCCACTGAACACTTTTTTTTTAGCCATTTTTTTCTCTGGGCCTCTTGGCTGTATTCTGATGTCATGCATGACCCCTTTGTCTTACTCCAGATGTCTAACATTAACACAAAATATTGGCAATTGTGATAATTTTGGGCTCCAAAAACATTATTACTTGCCCTTTTCTAGCCAGATTTTAACTTCCAGAGAAGGAACGGGGATTATTTCCAGCATTTCTACAATATGGGAGCCCTCGGTGGATCAGCCCTGCCTCCTCTCACCACCCGTACACACTGGAGCCCTGACTGGATTGTAGATGCTAAGGATGTCATGTTCTTATTTAACTATTATTATGTACCTGGTGAGTCAGAGTGCTTTGAAGGACTTTATGGAAGGCCTACTAAGTGCATCTGTAGGATCAACAGAGATTTCAGAAATATGTACCCAGGTGTAGTGATGTAGGATACAGCATCTGTCAGTTATCCATCTCTGGTAACCCCCTACCAAAGTTAGAGTGGTTGGTGTGATAACATAACCTTCAGTGCAAATCTAGATTCTTGTTGCCAGGTGGAATTCCCACTCTCGTGCTTCTCATCTTGATAAAACAATGGTTCTTAGTAGTCTGTCGGGGCTGGAGAGATGGCTCAATGGTTAAGAGCACTGACTGTTCTTCCAGAGGTCCTGAGTTCAATTCCCAGAAACCACATGGTGGCTCAACAACTAACTGTAATGGGATCTGATGCCCTCTTCCAGTGTGTCTGAAGACAGCTACAGTGTACATAAAATAAATAAATAAATACATAAAATAAATAAATCTTAAAAAAAGAAGTCTGTCATTGGTCCTTGTCATTGAATGACAAAATATAGTTGCGTAAACAACAATCACCTGTCATTGTTTCTCAGAACCTTTTGCAGGCCTGAGACAGTGTGGGATGACGGCTTGTGTCTGCTTGTGACTCTGGGCCTCAGAAACAAGACCTAAAGGCAGCTTTGCCATTTTCCCAATGCTTCCTGTTACATGTGTCTGCTGGCTGGAGCATCAGCCAGAGCCAGGAGTCAGAGCCCTTGTGTGGGAACTCTGTGTACCATGGGTGTCATCAAATATAGTGACTGCTCCATAAGAGAACAAGGCAGAGTACACCTTTCATGGCCCAACCTTGGCAGCTTTACTGAATCTCTTCCATCAGAAGAGTTAGAAAGGGCTTCCCCGTCTCACAGGGAGGGAGTATAGACAACCTCCTCCACCCCAGCACCCTCCCCCCACCCCCCGCTCCCTCCTGCCCCCATTGCTTTTTGGAGACGAGCTGAATCACATTGTGTGAGTATGAGGTACAGAAAGCAGATGGGTTCAACCATGTTGGCTAAATGGCCTCTGCCTGAGCTGCCCCCTCACACACACACAGGCTTCCCCGTGAAGTGACAGATCACTTTAAACAACAAAGGTGCTTTCTTAGTACACAGAAATCACAGTCCATGGTCACGCGGCAACGCCAGGTCTCTCGTGGGACATACCAGCCCCCTAACTCCAACAGTTCAGTTGGAATCCTAAGAACTTACCATCTGGAAAGAAGAGAGCTGGCAGCTGAGCGCCTCTCTCTGGCTGGTGGCTGAGGCAAATGGCTGGAGAGCCCAGGACTCAGAAGAGCTGGCTAGGGCCAGGCCATAAAAACGTGTTTTACTGCACTTGATGCTTTTATAAGCAGAATCTCATCTGACCTATCAAGTGGCATGCTGACGAGGCTGGGGACTATTTTCCACAGACATTAAGTCATGAGGGGACACAGTTCTCAGGTCCTAGAAACCTACATACATATGGCTGGAGAGATACACAAAGGAAACAGAGGAAGCAATGCAGGTAGGTGGCACCTGACAAGCACGCTGACACCATAGGCTGTCTGGACACCTGGGAAACCTGGAACAGGTGAGAGTGCCAGGTCTGAACCATTGTAATTGGTGTAGCCAGCACAGTATCCCTCTGGCTTTTGCTCAACATTCTGCATAGAACAGAAATAACATTGTTGCAGAGAACCGGACTCTCGGGTCATCCCCTACCACGTGGGCTGGCTCAACTGCACTGCTAATGTAGATCTGGAATCTGCCTTCAGGGCAATTGCTTTCCATGAACACACCATGCTCCAGACAGTGACCAGGAACAGTCAGGTAAGGCCAGGTATTCTGCTCTACCTGTAGCCTGGAGTACATGTTCAGACAGTGCCAGACACAGAGAAACCAGTGATGAACCAGCTGAGGTGAATCAGCTGAAAAATGCCACTTCCTCCATATATCCAGGCCAGGAGATGATTCAAAATCTGCCTCTCTTTGGATAGCTCATTGTTTTCTGGAGAGCTAGATATAAACGCAGTCTCCGTGGATTAAATTTCTATTTTCATGCTCCCGGTGCCAGGGTTGACAAAATGTTGACAGTTGTTGAAGTGCAATGACCAGGGGCTGGTGAAAATATTCTCCTTAATGTGGTGTATGCTTTGAATTTCTCTGATAAGAATTAGGTGAAAACAAAGAAATGACAGTGGGTCCTCTCTCTTCTCTGTGCCCTAAAATGAGACAAAATGGCCCCAAACAAAAACGACTGATTTGTTTCACCAAATTGGGTTTTGCGAATATTATCCATAGCCACTTCTACATGCTGGGCTTTCCGGCAGCTGAGCATGGCATGTGGAACTGGCTCTCAGTGCTAATCTGCCTCTAAGTTCTATGATAGTTAAATCACGAAAGGAGATGGTTCTTAACTTCAGGAACACGCGCATGAGGTATCCAAGGGGGGATGCATTGGTGGAGAGACCAGTGCAGGTCTGAACCCCTCTCTTCTAACCAACTGTGACTCTTGTTATAGCCTCTCACCAGATAGGGTTTCGGTTTCTTCCTTTCTCCAGAGACGATCCTGGAAGGCACAGTGGACTGTATGTTCGGAGATAAATAAGATCAAGGCTGAGAGACTAGTCTTTTCTCGTCTCCTAGAACAAGATAATAATGGCACACACCAAGTTTCCTGTCACCCATGGGGCTTTCACTTTGGCTTCTCTGCCCCGCCTTCTGGAAGCTAACACGTCAGTCGTCCTGAGAGGAAATTGATGAAAAGAAGAGTAACAGCTGTTGGCTGTGGAGACTGTTGCCACAATATTTCTTAATTTCCCAGATAACACTGCACCGCAAAGGCATTCTCTACAGAGCAGACAGTCAGTCAAACAGAGACCGCTGGGTGACCGTGGGGAGAAGCCTTGGCTTGAGTTCCGCTAGGTTCCTTCTCTCTCTCTCCAGGTGGGACTTCCCATCTCACCTGGATGCTCAGGGCGACCTCACCCTGCTTTCTCTCTCTTAACCCTTCTCAACTATTGAGTCTAACAGAAAAAGATGCCACAGGCTCACACCGTGTTTAGAATTTCTTCAAGGTAGCAAATAAAACTGAAACCATATATCTAAAATTTCTTTTTTTTTGTTGTTTTTTTTGTTTTTTGTTTTTGTTTTTGTTTTTTTGTTTGTTTTTCGAGACAGGGTTTCTCTGTGTAGCCCTGGCTGTCCTGGAACTCACTTTGTAAACCAGGCTGGCCTCGAACTCAGAAATCCGCCTGCCTCTGCCTCCCGAGTGCTGGGATTAAAGGCGTGCGCCACCACGCCCGGCTCTAAAATTTCTTAAATCTTAGTTAATTGTCTTAACTATGCTTTCCAAATTCTCTGAGTTTTTATTTACGTAGTTGAAGAATAAAACATGCAACTTCTATTTTTTGAAGATTTATTTATTCTTATTTGATGTGTATGAGTGCTTTGTCTGCATGTATGTATATGCCCCACATAAGCACCTGGCTCCTTTGGAGACCAGAAGAGGGCATCAGATCCCCAGGAACTACAGTTATAGATGGCCGTGTGGGTGCTGGGAATGGAGCCCAGATCCTTGGAAAGAGCATTGCTCTTAGGCACTGAGACATCTCTCCAGCCAGACATACTAGTTATGAAAACCAACCTTCTTGGTCTTCAGATTAAAATCTTTACTGGTTCTTGTTACAGCTGTAATGTGACATGGCCTCCAAGGTTCAGGCATTTCAGTACTTGGTCTCCAGCTGGGGGCCCTGTTTGAAAAAGCTGTAGCATCTTTAGGAGGTGGGGCTTCCCTGGAGGAAGAGAGTTTCTGAGGGCAGATGCCAAGGATTATAGCTGAGTCTAGTTCCCACTAGAGTCTTCTGTCTGCTTCCTGACACCCCAAGCTGTCTTGCTCCTCTCTCCTTCCTGCTGCACCTCACTCCTATCACCCACAGGGAACATTTTCTCACATCCTTTTATCTAGCATTTTTGTCTCCTGCATCTGCAGTGGCTCTCTTGACTTGTACCCTTCTTGTCTTTAGGTGATATTTCAGCCTGGCCTCTTGCTCCCAAGGAAGCTCTGGGGTATCTACCGACTGGTCCATGGTCTTCCCCAAACCCTCCACTCACTATCATGTGGCATACTCTCCAGTCCTCACTAGACTGGAAGTACCCAAGAACAGGCCCAGGGTTGCAACTTAGGGACAAGATAAAATTCACTTCGGGATATATCCATGAATGATGTCTGATTCCCATTCTGCTTGAAATGTGTTCTGTCCTTGCCCACCAGCAAACCTGAGTCACCCTTGAGCATCCCAGTTAGATGCTAATTCTGCTGTGAAGTCCTCCAGCCACCCTGCCTAGCTGCCAGAGACACCAACGGATCCTTCCCTCTAAGATGGGTTGTATACATCCGTTTTCCCCATGTTGTTCCCCAAGGACTCTTCCAGTCAGCAGCTATAAGGTACTTGCTTTGTTCTTGTGGAAGAGAGAAGAGTCACATGGCTACGTGACAGAAAGTTCTGGGTTATTACAACTAGAGGAGGTTCAAGGCTGGGTAAGAGGTGCCTGGGATGGTTTCTGATGTTCTTTGCCTGGGACACCTGGTGGGTGTCGCGTAGAGTCCTAGAGAAGGGCTGCTGTGTGGAACAGCTTCATCCTTACCCTTCTGGAGTCCTGTGGCTAAGCAAAGCCTGCCAAGTCTCCCCACAGCACTGGCCTGCTTGACTTCCCTCCCTCCACCGGCTTTCTCTTACTTTGGAATTCTTTTTCCCAGTCTTTGGTCCAGGCTATTGCCAAGCCTGAGACCAAGTCCCAGAGTGTCACCCTTCAGGAATGTGAAATGATTCTGGTCCCAACACGGCCGCTTAATCACATACTGCACGAACGCTGGGAGCTTATTTAAGTAAAGTACAGTTTCTCCTTTTCGTTCATCTGCTGCTTTCTCCAAACAAACTCCGGGAAAGACTGCAGCATCAGCAAGTTGACAGTTTGGAACTGACGGTGAATGGAGAGTCTCCATTGCCTGAAAAAATAAGGGTTCTTTGAAGTATTGAAATGCGCTCTTGGTGGTGTCTTCAGTGCGCATTCTTTCACTTTTCACAGACCAACTTGGAGCTAAAAAATTATTTTCTATTCATCGCCGTAAGAATTTCACTGAAGACCCTCCCCCTGCCCCAGAGGGCAACAAGGGCTTTCCTACCATGTAAATTGTAAGAAAGAATCAATCTGCTCTCTTGATTTCCCAGCCTGTGGCTAAGCAAGGTGACACGCATCACAGTGTCACCATTAGAGGCCTGTCTCAGTCAGGGTTTCTATTCCTGCACAAGCATCATGACCAAGAAGCAAACTGGGGAGGAAAGGGTTTATTCAGCTTACACTTCCATACTGCTGTTCATCACCAAGGAAGTCAGGACTGGAACTCAAGCAGGTCAGGAAGCAGGAGCTGATGCAGAGGCCATGGAGGGATGTTCTTCACTGGCTTGCTTCCCCTGGCTTGCTCAGCCTGCTCTCTTATAGAACCCAAGACTACCAGCCCAGTGATGGTCCCACCCACAAGGGGCCTTTCCCCCTTGATCACTAATTGAGGAAATGCCTTACAGTTGGATCTCATGGAGGCATTTCCTCAACTGAAGCTCCTTTCTCTGTGATAACTCCAGCTGTGTCAAGTTGACACAAAACTAGCCAGTACAAGGCCCCTTCAGTTCTGGATGATGGGAAGTAGACATAGGCTTGGGCCCCGCAGTTCCAAACCCTTAGTTTACCATGTGAGAGTCCCTCCTTGCTTGGGAGTGGCTTCATGTGAAGGCATTTGAAATTTCATCAGAGAACAATCACATGAAACACATGCACCACGTTCCTACCATCGGTTCTGTCTTTATGGCATAACAGCAATGACAGTTGGTCCCTTGGCTACCTGGCTACCAAGACAGCCATGACGTGCACAGCCATTGCTACATTCCTGAAGGAGTGGGCAAACACACCACCGAAAATTTGGAAGATGTAAGGATACCTTAAATGTTTTGACAATCCCATTATCCTATCTCTACAAACTCATGGTGTCCAAAACCCAGCTCTCCTTTGAAACTTCTGCATACGGAGACTGTGATGGTAATCTGGCTTTCAGTGTGTGGAAGTTGGAAAGTCAGACACTTTGAAGCCTCAAAAGATCTTTCTTGCTTTACGGGATAGACATTAGAATGTCTTCTATTCATTCTTTGATCCCAGAGGGATGCCCACTCACTGTTGTGGGAGAACAACCCATCTTGGAGTGTTTCAGACTGAGATGTTGCTTTAGTTGTGGAAACTGGTCCTTACCAGGATTATTCTCCCTCCAGGTTAGGAATTGTATACCTGAAGATGCTTGTTGCGAAGAATGTGTTTATGGGAAGGTGTTGGGCAGGTGAACCTTGGAGGTTCTACAGAGTAAGGGCCGGGGTGTGGCTGAGCTCATTTGAGGCAGCACACACGTAGATGGTCTGAACTGAACCTGTCCAGTTGCCTTTTGGTTTGGCAGTGGGTCTCCAAAGAGCTGACTCTGGCCTGGATCTGGGAGCTGGTCCTCGGTGGAGAGAAGATGGGGCCACAGGCCATGAAACCAAGAATAAACATCAAAACCAAGCTGAATAGAAGGACTGAGAAGTGATTGACAGACAGGAGAAATAAATCTTCATGAAGAGCCTACACGATGAGCAGTCAGGCTTCTCGTGGGGAAGAACAGGGCAAAGAGAAGGGGCAGGGGAAGGGAGCCCAGGAGAGATGACACGATGAGCAGTCAGGCTTCTCGTGGGGAAGAACAGGGCAAAGAGAAGGGGCAGGGGAAGGGAGCCCAGGAGAGATGACACGATGAGCAGTCAGGCTTCTCGTGGGGAAGAACAGGGCAAAGAGAAGGGGCAGGGGAAGGGAGCCCAGGAGAGATGACACGATGAGCAGTCAGGCTTCTCGTGGGGAAGAACAGGGCAAAGAGAAGGGGCAGGGGAAGGGAGCCCAGGAGAGATGACACGATGAGCAGTCAGGCTTCTCGTGGGGAAGAACAGGGCAAAGAGAAGGGGCAGGGGAAGGGAGCCCAGGAGAGATGACACGATGAGCAGTCAGGCTTCTCGTGGGGAAGAACAGGGCAAAGAGAAGGGGCAGGGGAAGGGAGCCCAGGAGAGATGACACGATGAGCAGTCAGGCTTCTCGTGGGGAAGAACAGGGCAAAGAGAAGGGGGCAGGGGAAGGGAGCCCAGGAGAGATGACACGATGAGCAGTCAGGCTTCTCGTGGGGAAGAACAGGGCAAAGAGAAGGGGCAGGGGAAGGGAGCCCAGGAGAGATGACACGATGAGCAGTCAGGCTTCTCGTGGGGAAGAACAGGGCAAAGAGAAGGGGCAGGGGAAGGGAGCCCAGGAGAGATGACACGATGAGCAGTCAGGCTTCTCGTGGGGAAGAACAGGGCAAAGAGAAGGGGCAGGGGAAGGGAGCCCAGGAGAGATGACACGATGAGCAGTCAGGCTTCTCGTGGGGAAGAACAGGGCAAAGAGAAGGGGCAGGGGAAGGGAGCCCAGGAGAGATGACACGATGAGCAGTCAGGCTTCTCGTGGGGAAGAACAGGGCAAAGAGAAGGGGCAGGGGAAGGGAGCCCAGGAGAGATGACACGATGAGCAGTCAGGCTTCTCATGGGAAAGAATAGGGCAAAGAGAAGGGGCAGGGGAAGGGAGCCCAGGAGAGATGACACGATGAGCAGTCAGGCTTCTCATGGGAAAGAATAGGGCAAAGAGAAGGGGGCAGGGGAAGGGAGCCCAGGAGAGATGACACGATGAGCAGCCAGGCTTCTCATGGGAAAGAATAGGGCAAAGAGAAGGGGCAGGGGAAGGGAGCCCAGGAGAGCCTGTTAGGGTTGGACTACGCAGAGTTTCTGGATCTTGACTTTGGGTGGTGAGGAGTTTGAAGGGAGACTCATCTCAGGAGAACAGGAAGTGGAGCTGGAGAATTGTCAGAAAGGAAAGAAGACAGCAGTTGATGTTTGAGCTGTGATATAGAACCATCGAGATAGGAAACAGGCTTGAATGTGGGCAAACAGTATGGGGTGAGGTGGCAGGAAAGATTTGGGTTCTTCCAGTAATTCTGTCTTAGTTTCTCCTTGCATTCATGAGTAAATCATGGCTAGCTCAGGGACATTACTGACAGAGCCACATCTTGACAGGTTTTATCTAACATCAACAATCACCACACAGACAGCAACAGAAAGACACAATGGCTCAAGACACCTTTATCTGCCATGTGGGGCAAAGGAACAAACCTGAGGGCTTCCAGGTCCATCTCTCAAAAAAGGATGGTGTCCCCTATAGGAGACAAGTTGTCTACTGGGACACCAGGTGAACACGAGACCCATCCCTTGCCCAGAGGCCAAGGATTAAGTCTGAACTCTGCATCAAGATGTGGCTAGCCCTGGATGGGCCCTCACTGGCATTTCCTGGAAGCCTATTTAGTTCTCGAGGTTCAGCTGGCACCCAGGGATGCTCCTGACACTGGAAGGAAACCAGCTGAAGAATAAGATGCAAATCCAGAGCTTGACCTCTGCTCCGTGTTTAAGTGATACATTTAGCTACTTTTAGAGTTTCATGAATTGGCTTATTGTGTTGTTAGGGTTTTTATTACCTTATTTTTCCCTCTATTACTGGTAGGAAAATACATGTTTCACATTTTCCTTAAATGTCATTCTCTCTTTTCAAGGGCAAGAAGGAATCTGGTTTTTTTCCTCTCTCTCTCTCTCTCTCTCTCTCTCTCTCTCTCTCTCTCTCTCTCTCTCTCTCTCTGGTGTGGTTCACTTCAAGGAAAAGAATATCTTAAAATTTAAATTAGACTCATAAGTGCAAATATTAATTAGATTCCAGAAATAAGCTACTTATATTATTTAAAAATCTGCTAAGTAGGCACCAAAGACTTTGGTCACAGGACATGGAGGTGCTGGCTAGTTTTTATAATACCAGAATACTAGGCAGCCTGGGGGAGGAGGGGGGAAAAGTCAACAGCCTTATCCAGTGGTGAACCTGGGAGCCAATGTGGTAAAATAGAGCCATGTGTGCAGTAATACCACAAATGTTACAGACATAACCAATTGCTTCCTGATTGGATTTAAGATCCCCACCGTAAGAAGCAATTCATTGGCAATGATGTAAATCTAGTCAAGGACCCATGCCGGGGGCTTCTAGGGTTCAGGAATGAACCGACTTTTATTGTTTCACTAGACAGGCATAGTGTCAAGCAACCCTCTAAATTCGTCTCTCGAGACCTATAGGTCAGCACAGATGATAAGTTAGCTCTCAGGCCTCATTAGAGAAGTTTTTGTGTGCACTAGATGATGGTCAGTGAGTTTCCTTACTAACCACTCAAAAAAGGGTTCAGCCAAGTGCAGGACATCTATATCTGAGGCTCAGGGGAAGAGGGGCAGAACGTTTATACAGGGCAGTAGTTGGGGAAGACCTGAGCCGAATAGCATCTTCTGTATCTGTCGGGGCAGTCGTACCCCATGTCACATTCGCATGGACATACACCATCTGCCACTGCCCGCAGAAGACCTGCATAACATCAAGCCAGTCAGCATCCCAGCATGAGCCCTAACCCCTAGCTGATGAGCTTCCGATAGCTGATGCTTGACGGAGGAGAAAGGAATAAGTTTTCTTTAAGGGACGTGGCTCCTGGTAGGTCAGCCGTGCTCCGGTGGATAGCCCCAGACCCACACACATATGGGCAACACCAGTTAGACTCAGTGGGTTTAAAAAAGAGTGGGAGGGGTGGACTGGGACATAGGAGGAATGATGGGGAGGGACAGAGAGTGACTGTCATCAAAATACATTGTATGCTTGTATGATATTTTCAGAGAAGCGTTAACTTCTTAATTATTCACATTTGATCTATTGATGACATACTATTAATAGTTAATGAATTCAATATTTAAAATCAACTATTCAGAATCCACCTAAGCGCCCATTGATAGATGAATGTGCATATTCATATACATGTGGCTTATATGTGGAAGGGAGTACTTTCTGGTCGTAATAAAGAAATCTCTGGCCGGGCAGTGGTGGTACGCGCCTTTAATCCTAGCACTTGGGAGGCAGAGGCAGGCGGATTTTTGAGTTCGAGGCCAGCCTGGTCTACAGAGTGAGTTCCAGGACAGCCAAGGCTATACAGAGAAACCCTGTCTCAAAGTTTAGAGCTAAGACGAAAAGATGGACCATCCAGAGACTGCTCCACCCAGGGGTCCATCCCATAATCAGCCACCAAATGCAGACACTATTGCATACGCCAGCAAGATTTTGCTGAAAGGACCCTGATATAGCTGTCTCCTGTGAGGTTTTGCCAGTGCCTGGCAAATACAGAAGTGGATGCTCACAGTCATCTATAGGATGGAACACAGGGCCCCCAATGTAGGAGCTAGAGAAAGTACCCAAGAGCTGAAGGGGTCTGCAACCCTATAGGTGGAACAACAATATGAACTAATCAGTACCCCCAGAACTAGTTGGCCATCATTGGGAAGAGAGAACCCTTGGTCTAGCAAACTTTATATGCCCCAGTACAGGGGAAAGCCAGGGCCAAGAAGTGGGAGTGAGTGGGTAGGGGATGGGGGGTGGTATAGGGAACTTTTGGGATAGCATTTGAAATGTAAATGAAGAAAATATCCAATTAAAAAAAAAGATAATAAAAAAATGCTGGAAAAAAAAGAAAAACCCTGTCTCAAAAAACCAAAAAAAGAAAACAAAAAAAACCCAAAGTTGTCCTTTACAGAAATACAGATTATTCTAGAAGCTATTATGTCAAATGAAATAAATGGGATATAGGGAAGTTATCACGTGGTCTCATTCATATATGGAAGTTTAAAAAAGCTGATCTCACAGGAGGATAATGTTTACCATAGGCGGAGAAGGTTGGAGCTGAGGATTACAGAGAAGTTGGCTGCGGGGTATAAAGTTACATATAATTGGGAAGAACGTGTTCTGTGCAATAGCAAGGTAATCGTGGTTAACGCACACTCTTGGTTCCTCCTCTTGGTAGTGGGTGGCCCGCTGCGGACTTGGGAGAATTTCGAGAGAGAAAAGGCTGTCTGACTCCTGCAGCTAGAACACAAACCACCATGTTTTAAACTAACAGAATTTTTAAAAAGTTGCTTGAAGAATTTTAACCTCAAGTATTTCTAATATGTCGAACCCATTAAAAAGTGGTGTATCGAGATTATGGTTCTTATAACTTAATCTATTTTCAAGTCATCTTGCCCAATGACTCAGGGTGTTAGGTTTAGGCGGAATGACCTGTTCTGTCTGCTGTCTGGTGGCCAGTGTTTATCCCACTTAGCTCTCAGCCTGGCCTCTTAGAGAGGGTGACACTGATGGATCTCTGGCCCCCTCAGTGAGACTGGCCCCAAGCTTGGGTAGCAAGGAAGGATCTCAGTGACCCTCCAGGCTCCATGGCTCTAGCTCAGAATACCCAGGCCCTCAGTCTAGAGTTATGGTCCTCATTTCTGCATCAGTTTAAGTAACTCTTTAAAATTTTTTTTTCAAACAGGATGTGTATGTTTTGTGGACATCTAGTTTAAATGAGAAGGCTCTCAGGAGGCAAAGGATCCGGTTCCTCACCTTCCCTCCAGGCCAGGACCACTGCTCACACTCAGAGAAGAGAGGAAAGCATCTTAAAATAAGAAAATTCTAGAACCCAGGCATCCATTTATTTACTCACGTGAGTGTCAGAGGCATGAGACAGCCTGTCCAAGAGGCTGGTGAGGAATATGATTGAGGGCTGGGCTTGGCAGAGATGGAGTAAGTGGAGCGCTGTCACCAGCCTGCGGCTCACATGTGTGTTGTCTGGGACTTAACATGGGCAGTGCTACCTTAGGTTTCAAAACTATAGCATGCTTGCCAATACCTAAAATTAAAAACTTCACTTGTACACACACACACACACACAGACACACACACACACACACAGACACACAGACACACACAGACACACACAGACACACACAGACACACACAGACACACACACACAGACACACACACACAGACACACACACACAAATGAGCACACACAGGAATAAGCGACCCAGATTTTGGAAATTTCTACATAAGCTTAGGAGGTTCAGGCAACCACCTGCTAGGATGAGCTAGAGTGGGGGACGCTGGCCTCAAACAGGCCCATGCTTTAGGTTCTCCCAGTCCCTACCGCTATCCACGAGTGTGCCCAGGAATCTGCCGTTGCCAGCTAACCTATGCGGTCATTTGATTTGGTGACCCCTGTGGTAAGCTGTTGTCTAATAGAAACAAAAATCCTGTTACAGATGCGAGCAGTGTGTGTTTCAGAACATCAGAAAACAGAGAGAACAGCTAATGTTAGCCACTTACTACTAAATTATGCAAAAGCGCTACACGGCCTATATTAACCTGAGGAATGGAATTTATTTTTTTATACAAATCTTTAAAATCTAGTGTGCATGTTGCTCTTGCGGTGTATCTCAAGTGACATTTCAGCTGTCTGGTGACAACTTGTCTCAGTGGGGATGGGGTCAGCCATGAAAGGAGATGGTGGTGGGGTATAGAGTGGGCAAACATAAGAAGGTTGGATACAACGAGGGCTGATCTGATGGCCATTGCTCTTAAGGAGGAATTTTGCTACTTCTCTTTACGGAGAATTAGAAACTTTTTAAAGGTGTCCAGTTCAGTACCTTAATGCTTGTCACTGTAAGTGCATGTTAGACATATTTGTTCTTATGCCATGGCATATGTGTGTGGCAAGCAGGTGGGCAGGAGCTTCCAGAAGCTGCTGAATGGGCCGAGACTGGTGGTTCTCAACCTCCCTAACGCTGGGACCCTTTAATCCATTTTTCTCATGATGTGGTGACCTACAACCATAAGATTATCTCGTTGTTACTTTATAACTGTAATTTTGCTTCCGCTATGGATCATAATGTAAATATCTGATATGCAGGATATCTGATATTTGACCCCCACAGGGGTCATGACCCACAGGTTAAGAGCCACTGGCTTAGCTTTCATGAGGGTTGAAGAGGAAGAGTGGGGAGATACTGGACCTGGGGTCTCATCCAGCACCACAAAAAAAGACCTCATCAGGTTTCTCAGATGTAGGCACCTGTTAGTTACAGAGATGCCACTGTTTCTGCCTGGGCACAGAGGTAGTGGTGGGGGAAGGAGGATGGAGGCAGGGGTGGGCTTGGAGCTCTCCCTTCGTAATATCCTGATGTAGAGCACGTGAACTATCCTCTTCCACGGTCTCTGCTTTGCACTTGGAGTTTTCCCTGCCACTCTGGTTCGTCTTGCCTGGGTCATTTATTTGCCTTAAACCCCATTATTCAGGGTGGGCTGGTGAAGCTGAGTCTCAAGTGTGGTCATACTTGGCTTTCCAGAGGCCTTTGAAAAGAAGTCAGACACAGTAACGTAAACATCCGAAGGGGTGTTCGGTCACCACGGAACTCCAGCAAGCTCATGTCTAGTAAGTAATTATGGACTTGGCGGTACAATTATATTGTTTTAAATTACTGCTAAACCCCATTTTTTCTTTTTTAGTGAAAAAAGTAGGGCATTATCTTCTGCAGAAACAGATTTTCTAGAAAAGATGCAATTGACTGTGAAGAGAGAATTTTCCTCCCCTAAACCTTCTGCCCAAAGTGACTGCGCTTACTCATTCCCCATCATAAGCCCTGTGTAAGTCGATCTCTTAGCAAAGGGACATTAAAGCTTCCTGCGCCCATGACTTACATGGAATGAAGACAAAGTCCTCCGTCCCAAGGCTGGCCACCTCGGACTGTGTTGTGTTCTGTGGTTAGTTCTTCCAATGGAGATCGGGTGGAATTTACCAGAACAACATATTTCCTGAGTGCTTTACAGTCTCCTCAGAAGTCACCCCCCACACACCACTGAGTTACTGGCTCTCTCTTCCTCCTCTTTTCTGCACAATTTCTTTTTTCTTTTAGTTGGTAATTGATGGTTGCTTACCTGTCAATCAGCTGAGACCCTTTAAAGCCACCCCAACCACAAATGACACCAGACAAGTTCTTTAATGAATTCCTTTGATGTGAATCTTATGTGTCCAGGAAAAGTCGGGGACAGAAACTCACCCAAATCCAGAAATATTTCCAAAGACATTCCCCAGGGTGTGTTCAATTAAGTTGTTATGTTAGAGCCTTCTGCAAATTCCATTATACTCTGCACTCTTGTCTGGAAATGCTGAAAGGGTAGTCAGAGGAGCTGTGGTGGCAAGTAAACCAGGGAAGTGGGGACAGTGGGCCGGAGGGACAGATGGACTCGGTGGGGACAGAAGCTGCTTCCTTAGCCAGTGCTTAGCCATTTGTACCACAGAATGCATGGAAGAGGAAGATCAGCAATTCAGTAACAGGCACCCGGAACATCCTTTAGAAAGGGAGGCTCAAGGAGGGAAGCCATCTCGTGGGGAGAGAAGGGCATGAGGTGCGGTGCAGGTGTGTGAGAGAGTATGTGTATGAGCGAGGCAGAGACAGACAGACAGACAGGCATACACACAGAAGGAGAGAGAGAGAGAGAGAAAGAGAGAGAGAGAGAGAGAGAGAGAGAGAGAGAGAGAGATTAATTCCTCAGTAAGCTGCTATAATTGTCCTGTTTTTCTCAGAAAGTTCAGGAAGCAAGCAAAGATTGCTGTTATTCCAGCAATGGTCTTGAAGTAATTCCACCCGACATTCAGAAAGAAATCATCTTCCCACATCTGTATTGAGTATCTGTCCCTCACATTCCTTGTGGTGGTTCACAACAACCTTTGGGCAGCAAATTAAAGGGCAGGGACGACTCTAAGAGTCCCAGCAATAAAAGATGGCGCACCCCACAGGATCACTTAGGAAAGCTCAACATTTGGTTATTTGCAAAAAGGATTGATAATCCTTAGAGAAGCCAACGTAGCCCAGTGAAGGACCACAGGGCTGACAACATCCTTAAGCCTAAAGAGCTGAGGGATGGGAGAAAATCTCACTGCCTGAAGCCTGAGAAAGAAGAGCAGGTGGGAGCTACTGATAACCTGCTGCTCTCCATGACTTCCTGCTTGCTGACACTGGATATGGGAAGGATGCCAAGATTGCTCCTAGAATCTCACTTGCCCTAGACATTGAACAAGAAGCCCCAGAACCACAGGCCTTGACTCTGGCAGAGTCACATTGTCTACTTCTCTGAGGACAAGGGACACAAGCCAGCTGGCTCATAGTTGAACCACTGGGATCTGGAGGTGCAGAATTGACCTATGGCTTAGTTATTGGGTAAGAGGCTTTCTTAAAACAGGATTAAGCTGCCCATTCTAGGGATGGAATAGTCAGAAAGACCAGCTTTGACACCAGAGGGTAAACTGAGGCAGGCAGCCAGCTGGTGGGTGGTCAGTATGGAGAGGGGCTGATGGGGTTGGTCCAGATACTGACAAGGGCCAATGGCAGCCAGCAATTAGAGAAGTTACTTAGCAGACTTTACTCTGAGGGAACAAAGCTTAATTTACTGGGGCTGACACTCCTGTGGCCAGAGAAAAACTCTGAACTCTTTTAACTCCTTGGGACCAGGGAGCAAAGAGACACACACACTGAGTGGATGAATCAAAGGGCAGAATCCAATAACTTCATAACATACATACACATATACATACATACACACATACATACATACATATATACATACATACACAGACCTAAAATCAAACATTAAAATGGTTAGGACAAAGCTCCAGAAAATAGGCTCTAAGCATTTCACACATACACATACATAGATATATACACACAATTGTTGGATGGAACAAGCTCAAACACATACCCAGAAAAGCTTTACACATACACACACACACACACACCAATTTGATGGATGAAACAAAGTTCCAACATACTCTCACACAGACCTTACACAGACACATACATACACACAGCTGATGGATGGAAGGAACAATGTTCCAATAACTTTATTTTTTCTCCCATAGCTTGTATTGCCCGGTAAAATATTTCAAGTAGTATAAAATTACAATGTGATCGCATTTTAGTTTTCTTCTAGTGAATGATTTTGAAAACCAGTATGTTCTCCAATACCTTCACAAGAAGTAACTACACTGTACAGGTAAAGAAAACCAAGTCTTCCCAAGAACCACATACACTGGTAACTAAGCAACTCGTTAGAGGTTATCCAAGTGTAAGCAAGCGAGGGAGTTTTCTCAGCCAGTTTCTCTCACTGGCAGGCAGACATTTGTGGTTACAAAGAAGGGAGTAAGTATTTTATTAGTTATCTTTAAAACTAATCTTGTAAGAATCTTAAAAGAAGTGCCGGGCGATGGTGGCACACGCCTTTAATCCCAGCACTTGGGAGGCAGAGGCAGGAGGATTTCTGAGTTCGAAGCCAGCCTGGTCTACAAAGTGAGTTCCAGGACAGCCAGGGCTACACAGAGAAACCCTGTCTTGAAAAAAAAAAAAGAATCTTTAAAGAATCACAAATCTGAACTTTTATATAAAAATCAGTCATACCTACCTTAAATCCTCAGAATACGTTTCTACTCATCAGCAATTCTTAATAAATCATATTAAAAAACTGAGGGCAAAACTGGGTATCAGAAATCAGTCATCCCTTGCCCAGCCTCAGTGAGAGTCACATCAGCCAGTGCCGCCATTGTTCTTGTTCCCTGACCGTGAAATGTCCCTAGCTTAATTGATAAGAGTGTGCCTTTCTGAACTTCAGATTGTTTCCTAAGATTTTCTACATCAAAGCCACTAGTGAAAACATCTCAATCTAGCTTCACTAACAATTTTATTTTTCCAAATGTTTCCTAAAGGCAGTATTTGTTGCTGACCATCTACGTCTCTAAGTTCTTTCCTAGGGGAGTGATTGAACCATTAATCTGCTCCAGCAGCCGTGCCTGAAAGAGATCAAGAGTGTTGTTGTGAGGGCCAGAGAGACTGCCCAGCAAGGGACTGGAAGCCCCCTTGAAATTTTTATACAATTCTTAGATTAAGAGGGATGTGAAGGCAGCAAGCAGAATAGAACTCCATAAGAGCATGAAGTCCTCAGGACACATGGTCCTTATGAAGTCCTCAGGACACATGGTCCTTATGAAGTCCTCAGGACATGTGGTCCTTGAGGTCAAGCCACACTGAGGCTCACCCACTGTGACTGTGGTAACTGATGGGCCACATTCCATGAATTCTAAAGCCATTTGTCATTTCTCCTGCATGACCCGTGTCAGAATAGGAGGTGCTAGTGAAGATTCTGGGATTTTTTTTTTTTTTTTTTTTGGTACCCAAAAGTATGTTTGAAAGGCCAGGTAACCCAATTCTGTTAGTCAGGGACTTCAGCAGGCCTTAGAGGTTGACATCACAACCACCAGGAAGAAGGAGGGGAAGAAGGGGAGGAAGAGGAGGAGGAGGAGGAAGAAGAAGAGGAGGAGTGTTGCGTCCAACTCGACCAGCAAGGAAAACGCAACCACCGGTTCTTCTTAAAGCAGTTTTACTCAGGCAGCTTCTTTCTTCAAATCCCCCAGCCTCTCTGGTTACAAGTGTTTTTCTCCACTCCAGCCACAACCACACCCCCACCAATCACCACAGGTCACATCACCTCACCAGGCAGGCTTGCTCAGCCAATCAGGGATTAAGGGCAGGCCATCCACCAAACATGGGCTTGTTTACAGCCTGGAGCAGATTTCTGGCTGGCTGGCCGGCCAGGTAGCCCGGAATGGCTTCCCACAATTCCCCCTTTTATATTTTTTTGAACAAGCTCCATGGGTGAAGATAGAGGTCTGATCCCCAGTGTGCAGAAATAGGGGCCATGTACAGGATTGACTCTTAGACTCACAGGTTTTTACCCAGAGCAACCCTGACCTGCTCCCATGCCGTTTTTCCTGGGGGAAGGACACTAGGATACTCAACCCTCATGCAATCAGACATACCTCCCAGAGATTGTCAAACAGCTTCCAGACTAACCTCTGTGCAGTGCTTAGCCTTACAACCCTACAGAGCGATGGCTTCATTGTTTATTCTTCATGGCAGCAAGCCAAATCTGAGATGACTGCCCTGCTTCCACTGTGGCAAGAGCTTGCACCACTATGGCGGCAGTGCGGACCTGGGCATTCTGCAACTGACACATACACCATACACACAACATGTATGCCAAAACAAGGGCCACAGTGAGGGTACCTATCCCAGTTCATTCTTTCCCGATGCCAAGCCAGGATCCACTCGGGTAGAATTCACAGTGACAATTGCCGAGCGAAGCTCATTCATCTTGCCATCAAAATTTGCAGTCCAATTTCTTAACACCGACAGTATCCCCCATCTTGCTTCTGCACCCATCAGGGGCAGACACATGCTCATCACCAGCAAGATCATCTTCTTCATTTTGACAGTGTCGCACTAGCCACTCTGGAACCCACACTGGCTCTGCGTGATTCTGTGGAAACATGCAAACAGACCCTCTCCCCCAGGCTAACACGGGATCCGGACCATTCCATGATCCTGTAAGCACATCCTTCCATTTAGCATACCCCAGTTTACTGGGGCTGGTATTAGCATGTCGTTCAGCAGCAGAGCGACCTTCCTTATCCAATTGCAAAAAATTTAAGGTAAAAAGAGCTAAGGAGAGTCTTATCTTTGGGGTATGGCCATAGCCTATTCCCCCTTTTGTTTTATTAATAATTCTTTTAAGGTTCTATGTGCTCGTTCAATGATTCCTTGGCCTTGAGGATTATATGGCAGGCCATGTTTAACTTGTACTTCCATCTGTTGACAAAAAGACACCAGGGTTTTGGCAGTATATGCAGGGCCATTGTCTGTTTTAAGTTGTTGGGGCTTACCCCAAGCTACCCAGGCCTCCAAACAATGCTGTATAACATGGGAGGCCTTTTCCCCTGCCATGGGAGATGCATAAACTATTCCTGAACATGTGTCAATGGATACATGAACGTATTTCAATTTGCCAAATTCTGAAAAATGTGTCACTTCCATCTGCCACACCTGTAGAGGGAGCAATCCTCTAGGATTCACTCCATAAGAAGGTGGGTGTTGAAACTCTAGGCAACATCCACAGGTAGTGACTACATCCCAAGCTTGTGCTCTAGAGATTCCAAATTTTCTCTCCAGAGTTTTAGCATTAACATGAAATTTAGAATGAAATTGTGAGGCTAACTCCTTAGGGGATGCTAAAAATATGAACTCCATATGAGTACAATTATCCATAATATCATTTCCCCTACTTAAGGGTCCTGGAAGCCCACTATGGGCATGGATATGTCCAATATATAATGGTTGGCATCTTTCCCACAGCAACTTCTGTAATTGTAAGGCCAAGGTTTGGATGGTACTATGAGCTTTTATTTGGCCTGCCACTTCTAGGGATAAAACTAAATTAACTACATATTGTGAATCTAAAATTAGATTAAAAGGAAAATCACAATCCTTAATGACCTCAGTAACTATTTGTAATTCCACCATCTGCGGAGTACAGGGATAATACTGCCTGACCACAGGATCTTTCCCCTCTACCATATATACTCCACATCCGGTTTTTGATCCATCAGTAAACACGTTAACTGCATCCTTAATGGGTGTTTTCCTCACCACTTGAGGGAAAATGACTGGGTGTTCCTTAAAAAAGGTCATTAATGGATGTTTGGGATAATGATTATCAAATGGGCCCTCATTAATACAGGCTAAAATAGCCCACTCATCAATATTTGCTGTTAGGACCTTTTGCTGATACACATCATAAGGGATTACAATAGAGCTGGGTTTTATACCAAAATATTTTAAACAATGCTGAATTCCCAACAAGGCCAAAGAAGCAACTGTTGTAGGGTAAAGATCTAATGTCTTCCCAGTGGATATTTTGGAATGGATCCATAACAATGGGCCTTCTTGCCACAATAATCCTGTGGGTTGCATCTCAGTAGGTAATATTATCAAAATGATGGGTAACCCTTCTCTACAACGCTGAAGCTGGGCTTTAATCAATTCTTCTTCCACTAGGGTAAGGGCCTTTCTAGCCTCAGGTGTTAATTCCCTTTTGGAACTTAACTCTTGAGTCTCCTTCTAAAATTTGAAACAGAGGTTTTAATTTAACATTTGGGATATTCAAATAGGGCCAAATCCAATTGATATCACCTAACAATTTCTGAAAATCATTTAAAGTATGCAAGGAATCAACCCTCAACTGTATCTTTTGAGGCCAAACGGCCGTAGGGGCAATCCTTGCTCCTAAATAGGACACTATTTTATCATGATTACAGGAGGGCAAAGTAAAAGCAAATCTAACACTATCTTTCAAATCCAAGGGAATGGAAAAGAAACAATCTTTAATATCAATTACTATTAGAGGCCACTTTTCTGGCAGGGCAGATAAAAGAGGCAAACCCCTCTGAATGGAGCCCATCACCTGCATCTGCGCATTAATAGCTCGCAGATCATGTAATAACCTCCATTTGCCAGATTTCTTTCTGTTAACAAAAATTGGGGTATTCCATGGAGATACAGAAGGCTGAATATGACCTAAAAGATATTGTTCTTCAACTAATTCCTTAGCAGCTTGTAATTTTTCTGAGGATAATGGCCACTGAGGCACCCACACCGGCTCCTCGGTTTTCCAGGTTATGGGAATGCATCCCCCAACGGCCCCTAGAAAAAAACCATTCCTTCCCGAGGCTTTCTTTTAATTGAGAGAATCGGGGACTTACTTCCTTGCAACCCTTTTCCCAACCCAAAGGATGGGTGCCATCCCATGTCTTTCATCATCTTCTGGGAGGCATCAGAATATTCATTAGTAAGTCTTAATTGTAGACTCTTCAACAAATCCCTGCCCCATAAGGTAATGGGCAGCTCAAGCACATATGGCTTAAACATCCCATCATGCCCTTCCTTATCTTTCCAAGGGAGCATCCTGGCACTTATGTCTGGGATCTTTGCATAGCCCAGGCCTGGTAATATTTGTTCTGACTCTTCAATCGGTCATCCTTTTGGCCAGTCCTTAAACCAAAAGGCAGTAAGAAAAATTTTTGCGTCCTTCGCTCTTAGCAGCTCATCAAGCGGTGAAAAAATTGGGTGTGACTGTGACGACCCCATACCTAGTCTTTCACGCCCACACAGTCGCCACAGCAACAAAAAGGGCTCAGAAAAATTACTCAAATGGCTAGAAAAAGAAAGTAACCCATAGACTTTCCCTATTATCCTCTTACTTTCACTACCCTCTTACTTTCACGTTCTCTCTTACTTTCACTTTCTTATCTCCAGAGCTGGAGAGCCTTATTGTCTCCAGAGCCGGAGAGCTTTATTGTCTCTTTACCAAGAGCCTAATCCCAATCCCGGGATAGTGAGTTACTTACCGTACTCATCCTGTCGACAGACCCTGACTGTAGAAAGTTCTGAACCTCTTTGGTGGGGGAATCGGGTCCTGGATTTCTTCAGCACCACTTGTTGCGTCCAACTCGACCAGCAAGGAAAATGCAACCAACCACCGGTTCTTCTTAAAGCAGTTTTACTCAGGCAGCTTCTTTCTTCAAATCCCCCAGCCTCTCTGGTTACAAGTGTTTTTCTCCACTCCAGCCACAACCACACCCCCACCAATCACCACAGGTCACATCACCTCACCAGGCAGGCTTGCTCAGCCAATCAGGGATTAAGGGCAGGCCATCCACCAAACATGGGCTTGTTTAGAGCCTGGAGCAGATTTCTGTCCGGCTGGCCAGGGAGCCTGGAATGGCTTCCCATGGAGGAGGAGGAGGAGGAGGAGGAGGAGGAGGAGGAGGAGGAGGAGGAGGAGGAGGAGGAGGAAATTTCTCTGAGCTAAATAGTAATCTGCACACATCAGAGGTAAAGTGAAAAGCACATTGGAACAACCCTATGTCTTTCTTCGCAATGATTGCCAGGGCTCTGGTGCCCAGCAGTGGGTGTGTTCATATCTCCCTCCTCTTACACCTTCCCAGCTCTCATCCTTCCTGTACCTACACAGCCAATGACCTTAAATGCAAGCCAGTTGTTGTGGAACCCTCTCACTATGGCCCCAGCCATATGGCTGTTACATGGCTTTAACCGTTTGGGAACCTTTCCCTTCTCAGATAATAAAACCCGAGCACGTGGCTATGATCTCTGGTGCCCTGCGCGGCCTGTTCGTCCACAGTCTCTAGTCCCATCTTACATTTCTTGTTTCTGCTTCCTTTTCTCAAGCTTCTCCCACCTTCTTTCTGTGACTGGGATTTATCCAGCTCAACCCAGGACCTTGGTGAGTGTCATTCCTTCTCTTGGGGACTGAGCACTGGTCTTACATCCACCCCCTCCCGCAGAAACTGCTGCATCCAGAACACCTGTGAAGCCATGGTGATATGCCACACATTCATTTGTGTGGTTATCTGATCAATGTCCACTTCCCCTACTGTCCATGATGCTAGGGCCCACCTCAGTTTTGGCCTTCAGCTACTGTAGTGTCTACACAGTCAACAAAAAGCACTTATTGGCTGTTTGGATAAACGAATGCATCCGAGTCTTCTTCCTATGTAAGAAGCGTCTTTGTGAAGCAAACAAAATAAAACACAAAAATCCCCACCGTATTTAAAAGATCTTTCTACTGACCCTTCTTCTCACCTAGCCCATTAAATAGTCAAGAATTTGTATAAGTTTGACATAAATAAATAAATAAATAAATAAATAAGGCTGAAGAGATGGCTTGGAGGTTAAGAACACTAACTGTTCTTCCAGAGTTCCTGAGTTCAATTCCCAGCACCCACATGGTGGCTCACAACCATCTCTAATGGGATCCAATGATCTCTTCTGGTGTGTCTGACATCTACAGTGTACTTACATACATAAAATAATGTTCTTTTTAACTTTTGAGATCTTTTTCATTTGAAGGTAATCTTGATGCTATTTATTATAGCCATATAATATTTATATTTATAATATTTATAATATTTATTTATTATAATGCCATTTTTATTACCCAATTCTAATTATATAAAACACACATTGCAAACATACAATTATCTATTCTCTCCCCAATGTCAGTGCCCATTTATCATTGTTCTGGAAATGGGGAGAATAAATTCCCCTTAAATTGCAAGTCAGTGGGTGTTTCTTTACAGTTAACTTTAGCAAAATTCATACAAAATAGTAATTAACAATGAGCTTCACGTGTTAACTCACAAGGAAACACCTTCACAACTGCATTTGGTTAAAGTTTCTGTACTAAAATGTAGAAACTGAACTACACAAATATTGAAAAGTTAAAAATTCCTTAATTTTTTATTCCTGATACCACTACCACAATTTACAGGGCAATATACCTGATGTAATGAAAAGAAAAAGAAGAAGAAAAAGACAAAGCTACCACAGATAAAAGACCTCAGGAATGTACATCTAATTGACACTACATTGCATTAGTCAATAGCTGCACGTTTCGCAAACTGGCTATGACAGCCCTGAAGAGGAAGGGTTTCCTGTTTAAGCTGCAGTAACTTTTCTGACTATGGATCATCGTTCCTTCTGTGGCAGATTTTTACAGTTCCTCTAATGCATTTGGGACGACTGTCTCAAAGTAACCTGCAGCTTTCCTGACAATGCCTCGCTCGCTCTCCTGCTAAGAACTGTAGCTGTTTCTGTTTTATTTAAATCTTCTGCTACCATATCCACCACTTCCACCTCCAGATCCAAAACCACCACCACAGGGACTGCCTGAGCTTTGTCCACCAAAACTGTCTCCTTCATGGGTCCATAATTTGATTGTTGCTGTCCACTATAACTTCCAAAGTCATTATAGTTCCCACCACCACTATAGTGACCTCCACCAAAATCTCCTCCTTCATTGTAACCATCAGATCCCCCTTTTCCACCACCATATCCACCACCTTGGTTTCTGTATCCTGGTTCACCCCCTCCATAACCTCCTTTACTTCTGTAACCAGGACCACCACCATAGCTGTCACCTCCCAATCCATTATATCCACCATCACCACCTCCATAACTACCTCTGCTGCCACCACCTCTTTCATCATAGCCTCCTCTTCCACCAAAGTTTCCTCTACGACCAAAGTTTCCTCCACCACCTCCAAAGCTTCCTCCACAACCCATAAAGTTGCCAGATCTACCTCCACAACCGTTCTGTGATCCAGCAGACTGCATCTCTTGTTAAGAAAGGGCCTTTTTCACTTCACAATTATGCCCATTAATAGTGTGGTATTTCTGAACAACAGTTTTGTCAACTGTGTCATGATCATCAAAAGTTACAAAAGTGAATCCTCTCTTTTCCCCACTCTGCCTGTCTCCCATAACTTCTTAAAAAATAATGACAACAAAACAACAACAATAAACAAACAAACAAATAAATAATCGGCCAGTCCCAGGCTTGTGGGGTTACTAAGTGATGGGAACATTTACTGCAAGAAGCCTCTTCTCACTAATAAGGAAAGCGGCCATGTAAAAGGAAGATGGTAATCTTTGTCTTACAGCCCTTGGTAAACTGGTGTCACAAGCCACCGGCCCCTTAAATTGGGAGAATGGGCTTTACCAATGCCAGTGCATGATGCTCTGATAAAAAGTTAGTTGATAGATGGCTCAGCTGCTAAGAGTGTGTGCTGCCCTTCCAGAGGACCCAAGGTAGGTTCCTAGCATCCATATTGGGTGGCTCCCAACTGCCTGTAACTCCAGCTCCAAAGGATTAGATACTCTCTTCTGGCCTCTACAGGCATATGAATATGTGGTGTTCACACACACACACACACACACACACACACACACACACACACACACACACAGTGAATCGTTCATGGCAAGATGTCACTAGGAAGCCAGAAATCCCCAAACCCAGGGGCGAGAATAGCATTTGCAAAAGGCATTACTGAATTGATTACTTTTCTGTTGCTGTGATGAAACACCATAGCCTAGGCAACTTATGAGAGAAAGAATTTACTCAGGCTTATGGTTCCAGACAGTAAGAGCCTATGAGGTGGAGAGAGCATGACAGCAAGCAGCAGGCAGATAGGCGTGGGGCTGGACCAGGATGCTGAGCACACACATCTTGAGTTACAAGCACAATGCAGAGATAGTAAGTAGAAATGGCCAGGGTCTTAAACACTCAAGACCAAGTGCTCAAATACATGAGCTTTTGGAGATCATCCCATTCAAACCATCAGGTATACTGATGTTACCTTCAGTGGCTGTCCTTTTTGGACAGTGCAGGATATAGATCATCTAGCATTTGACCAGGACCAATTGTTCATGCTATGACTGCCTTTGGCCTGGATGATCCTCCAGCACTCAGGAGAACAATGTGCACAGGTACAAAGTTCCCCACAACCAGCCAGCCCAGTGTGCAGCTTTAATGATAAATTCCCAATAGTAGCTTCACATTAATTTCTTGGTTTATTTACATTTTAATCATTTGCCTTATTTCTTATTTATCTGACCTGGACAGATGCATAGTCATATGTTCTTCGAGTGCCAGAAAACAGGCCCTGGTTAGCCTTTTCTATAATAACCCAGGATGCCCTCTTGTTCTGAACTGTGTCACTCTGAGTCCCATAGATTTGGAAAGTGTAGGAGGTTCATGGAGAAACTGAGGCAGCTCTGGATGACTGAGGTGCAAGCCAAATGCGCTGTAAAGCACTCTGGCATCACCCACACCAAAGGAAAAGGCTGGAACGGGAGGCTGCGCAGCACAGTTTCTATTCAGGGAGCCTTAGCCGAAGCTACCTCGAATCCTGCTTGGATCCTAGCTTCCTCGGCTCAGGCACACAAACTCCCAGCCCAGGAGCCAGGCTTTCCCCCTGACATTGAGGCAAGGAGCACTGGAAGCCAGAAGTGCTACTTGGAGTGGCTTTCTCATAAGGCAAGCATGGCCTGGCCGATACCAACATTTAGCTTGGCTTCCATTCTAACACTTTCGACATTTCCAAACAACTTAGTTTTCATAGCAAACAAAAGTCAAATACCATTAAGATGGATTACATTGGGAAGGAAGCAGTTGCTCGTGAAGTATCTGGTCAGTTCTTGGCCATCTGGGGTCTGAGCCAGGGCTGTGTGCCTCTTCTCCTAAAGCTCACACTTTTCAACAACATTGGGCATATTCAGGATTGTGTTGTCATAGAGCTCACACACACCACTGAGCACAACAGCAGAACTGTGTGGGTTGCCTGGTGGCTTCCTTGTGATGTACATATGAATTATTCAATATTGTGTCATCCACAGACTTAACTCATTCCACTCCATGAAGTAGGGACAAGTTTTTAGTTATAAACTGGCAGGGCAGATGGAAATTTATTAAAATTGTTGTTTATCATTATTTCGATCTCATCTTGAGTGACACTCGGTTAGACACTGAGCATGTACACGCGTGACTTGTATGCTGGCTGGTTTTCACTGTCAGTTTTACACAACCTTGAATCTCCTGGGAAGAGGAAAACTAGGAATTGCTTAGATCACACTGGCCTGAGGCATTGTTTCAATTGCTCACTGATATAGGAGGGCCAAGTCCACTATGGGGAGCGTCATCCCTAGGCAGACTTGGCCTGTATAAGAAAACTATCTAAGCATGATCAAAGAGCAAGATAGAAACAATCTTCTGCTCTAGTTTCTACTCCAGGTTCCTTCTTCAAGTTCCAGCTCTGACTTCACTCAGTGATGGATTATTACCTGGAAGTATAAGCGGAAATAAATCACTCCCCACCTCTCACCCCTGCCCCCTGCCAACTTGCTTTGGATCATGGTGTTTATCGCAGCAACAGAAATCCAGCTAGAACAACTTGCTTTCAGTCACATTCAGAGAGCACAGAAAAACTGCACAGCTTCTTTACAGTTCAGAGCTTTAAAACTCAACCTTAAAGTGACTGTCCCTTGTTCCTTAAACCTTAACGTTGAATACCCCTCCCTGTCCCTTCTGGCCAATGACAGTGCAGAGTGAGCTCAGCTTGTAGGGGATGAAGATGCCTCTGTCTCAGTTTCAATCTGATTCTGGCTACCATGTTTAGGTGTGGCTCACACTGTTTGTCCTTGTCAGCAAATGAGTAGGGCAGCTATGAGGGTCCCTTTAGTGCTGGCTACAAAATCTGTCAATGCGTATTGATTCTTTGTGGCTAGAGGGAGTCCCTGTGTTCTTAAATGGATCTCTATGTAGGCCAGAGACCAGAGTTCATGCCCTCCTCTTGCTTCTTCTTCCTCCCTCTCTCAGTCCCTCTCTCCCTTCCTCTCTCCCTCCCTCCTTCTGAAAGCCACTGACAACCCTCAGGCCTAACTATCTCTGGCCTCCTGATTCTCTTGAGAAGCCACAGCTTGTCTTCTTCTCTCCTCTCTTTCCCTCATTTCCTGGTTCTTACCCTGCCATCAGATAGCAGTCATCCCTGTTTCTGTGTCATATGTATAAATATGTACATAGATATGTGCACATGGTATTATATGATATGCACATGCATATATGTATATCATATAATTCTGTCTTTCCTCCCTCGACACCCCCTCTCATTCTTCCTCTCACCCCTCAGAGTTAACCTTCTACTTTCATGTCAGAAAATGAGAGGAGACACGCGTACTTTGTCTTTCTGAGTCTGCCTCTGGTTTATTTCACTAACTATGATCCTTGCCAGTTCCATATGGTTTCCTGCAAACTGCACTATTTTATTTTTTATGTCTAAAGAGAGTCTATTGTGTATATCTATGTACTACACTGTACTTATCCATTCAACATTTGGCAGATAATGTAAAATACAGAACTTTTCAAATCGCATAATCTTAATAAAGATTAATACTTTAAAAGTCAAATGTCTTTTTTTAAAAAAAGTCTAAAGTCTCTTAACTGTAGGCTCCTGTAAAATAAAACAAAAATAAATTAGATATTTTCTATTCAAAGAGAGAAAAATCAGAGCACAGTCACAATCAGATCAAGCCAAACCCCAAACCCTACAGTGTAAGAAGCTCTAATGTGGGGCTCACTCATGGTCTTCTGGCTCCAAAGGGATTGAACTGTTATGGTTCTCAGGCTTTGCCGTCTGCAACAAGGACTCAGAACAGCTCCATTCCACACACGCCCCTGTCTTCGATAGACATCTCATGGCCCCAGCATCTCCTTAGCGCCCTTCAAATGGAGGGGGCTTCACTTTAACTGAAGCTGTGTCTTCTTCACCAATGGCCTTTCCTGGCCTCCCACCATGCAAACCTCAGGTTCTTCCCATGATCCCCTTCATGTCCTCATGAAGTACCATATGGGAGACACATTGCCTAGTCCAGTAATATAGCAAGTGCCCATGAATGAGGCTGCCCACATCGTCTAGGAGAACTCTTAACATCATCATCATCATGACCACCACCACCACCATCATCATCATCATCATAGTTGATTTATAAACATTGGGCAATGAGATCCTGGCCACAACGATTGCCTTTTCTTAATTATTAAACACTAGACATTGTGTGAAGAACAGTAAAGAATAAAGTGAATATTTATGACTGGATATTCCACACCTCTTCCTTATTGAGGCCACTATACATGTCCAGCTCGTCAGCGACTGAGCTGGGTTTGGAGTTTTGCCTTTTTCCTCAGGGTGCTGCTAGCTCAAATTGCTCTACTGATGTCTTGAACTCAGGATTAGAGCTGAGGTCCAGCTTGGTGTATCCGGGTTTGTGCTGTGACCTGTAAGCAGGCTTTCAGACTGGCTTCATAATCACATCTTGGTTCCTTCAACACCCTTGCCCCAGTCCAGTGATTGGCTGCTGCTGCTTCCTGTACTTTCTGGGCTGCTAGAGAAAGCCACTATTCTCTGTTTCTGTTTTATGACACAGAGAAATTATAGTCTGACTGGAAGAGATAAGACTACATAATCCAGAATGAATGTTTCATACCAATCAATACGATAAAGTTTCATAGACACACACACACACACACACACACACACACAGAGCTGTACAGTTATTGACTTAGTCTTTAAAAATCAAAATGTTAAAAATGCTGAAGCATATGTATTTTGAGAGAGGAGCTCACCAAGCCGACTTCCTTCAGACACAGCTTCTAAACATAACTTGTGTTATTAGAAATTCATTGTTGTTTCCATGTGAGGCTTCAGCTTCGACAACAATAAAGGGCAAGAGAGAATGGAAAGGATTAAGTTTGGAATTAAGCTGAGTTTGGAATTTGCACGACATCTTCTGTTTCTCAACATTCTTTCCCAGGTCCCAGAGCCTTTCTGGCTATAGCAGAAGCCTCTGGAGCAGCTCTTGCCAATAGCTGAATGAAAAGGCGGGGCGGGTGGGGGAGGGGGAGGGCTGCTCTTTTGGAAGCAAGAGATTGAATGAACGTCTTTCACCCTTGCAGCGATGAAATTGCCCCTGTGGTCAGGACATCAGAACATTTTCTCTTTTGTCACCTGACTGGTGAGCAGGTTGTGGTACTTACAATTCCTACTCTATGTCAGAAGGGAAAAAGAAGAGCTTTAAATTTACTTGACCTCTCTTTGGAAACAAGGTCATAAAGAATGTAGATTTTTTCCAGTGACCTTGAAAGACCTTAAGGAGGAGGTTAGAGCATTCTTAGAAGCTGAGCTGCTTTGGTTGATCCTACCCTGTGAGTATACTGCTAACTCTGGCCAAAGCAAGAGTCCTCTGTCCATCGTCTTCATCTGAGCGCCGATCTCCTTCTGTTCTTCTGGGAATCTACACCCAGGCTTGGCAGGGTCAGCTGACTGCCAGCTTCGTTCTCCAGATCTGAGCCTGCCTTCACCTTCGGGGTTCTGTGTCCATCTGACCACCAAGGAAACATGAGCACACAGGCTGAGGGAGCTTCATTTCCATCATTTCCCAAGAGCCGCAAAAGCATTCCCTGGGATCCCATCCAGAGGGTGTGAGGTAGGTCCTTTTGCTCCCAGATAAACAATAGGGAAACCACAAGTGTTAAACAGGCAGGGTTATCTCTTCAAAGAAGGCGGCATATAACCTGTCTTCCATCCACCCAGAATGGAAATGGCTGCGGCTAATAGCCTGGTGACTTTTGTGCTACCTATGGGTCCAGGCCACACAGACTCCCGCGGATTCTTATGTTATCTCAGTCATCCTTCATAGACTTTTACCTTGCGCATTGCAGGTCAGGCCTTTTCTTAACTGCATCTCACAGCCTTTCTTCCAGCACACATCTTAGCCATAACACCCAGCTTACTGCCTTCTCCAAATGGTTTATTTTGTATTCCTCTTTGCTCCATTGTTCCTTTTCATTGTAGAGCTGTAATTACTAGTAAACATACATCAGAGTATCAATACCGGGTCTGCCTTGAAGTCTTTTCTACCAAAAAAATTAGTTCATGACTAATTAGAAAACTAGCCTTGGGCAAGTTCTTGGGAAGTTCAAGGGCAGAAGGATTCCATGTTCTTTGCCAAAATATCACACTGATGACTATCTAGTCCAGTGGCTGATATTATTCCTGTCTGAAACCGCTTGAGCTGGATGTCTGCAGTCCCTGTGACTCTCAGCACTGTTGTCTTCTGAACTCCTCCTAGAACGGTCCTTAAGCTCTGTGCTTACAACACTCAGCCACTTTTCTGGTCCACAGTTCCAAAGCATTTCACATTTCTTCAAAAACCAAGATGGTCAGGTCTGTCACGCAAAGGCCCATTCCTTGCTACTGATTTTTGTCTTGGTTACTTTTCTGTTGCTGTGATAAAACGTGACAACCAAGACCACTTATAGAAGAAAGAGATTTTTTTTTTTTGAGACTGGAACTCACTTTGTAGACTAGGCTGGCTTGGAACTCAGAAATCCACCTGCCTCTGCCTCCCGAGTGCTGGGATTAAAGGCATGCGCCACCACACCCGGCAGAAGAAAGAATTTATTTGGATTTAGGATGTCAGAGAGATAGAAGTCTGTGACTGTGGATCAGAGGTATGGCACCCAGTGTTAGGCATCGAGGCAGGAGCAGGAAATGGAGGACTCGTATCTGAAACCACAAGCACAAACCAGAGAGAGTGAACTGGGAGTGGCTTAGATCTTTAAAGTCTTCACTTACCCTTGGAAGGTGTCACATCACCTTTCAATCTTCGTCAAGCAACACCACCCAAACTGGGCACCAGGTATCCAAATGCCCAAGACTGTGGGGATATCTCACTGCAACCACAACTGAAGGCATAGACTGAAAACCACTGCTGAAGATAATATGGAGTAACTCTGATCAGGTTCATCCTGAGCTCAGTACCCAGCGTGCCTGGCTTGATTTATCTTTTTCCTTTCTTTCTTTTCTTTTTTTTTTTTTTTTCTTTTCTTACAGTATAAGAAAGAGGCAGAGCACAATGAGTAGTGTTCCCAGAGAAACGAAGGGTCTGTTTTTGGGTTCTGAGTCTTGCTAATAAAATAAAAATAGAGTTGGAAGTAAGTGTAAGACAATTTTATTAGAATTTGGAAGAAAATACAAAAGAACAAGCGAAGTGTAAATCTCATTGGCTGCTGGGGAGGAGATGATAAAGAGGAATAGAGAGCCCTGACTTTGAAATTAGAACCCAAGGAACCAGGAAGGCTCAGCAAGGGAGATTGTCATCTTCACGAAGGAGAGGTTTCTAGAAGAATATGCTGTAGGGATAATCTCTTAAGCATTGTGTGTTAACATCACCTTGTCAATAAAAACATGATGATCAATAAGCTGAGACAGAATTAGAAGGTGGGACATCTGGGAGATAGAGGAACTCTGGGAACTAGTCGGAGGGAAGAGTCACCACCCAGACTCAGAGGAAGTTGGATATATGAAACGGAGGAGAGGTAAGTAGCCATGTTGCAGATACAGCATAGTGTAAACAGGTTAAATAAGTTACAAGCCAGTGGGGACAAGTCTAGCCTATGGCCTCTGCATCTTTAAATAAGCAATAAGCCTCCGAGTCACTATTCGGGAACTGGAGAATGGATGGAAAAGCCTGTGGTTACAATATGCTAGTAGTTTTTATTAACTTGATGCAAACTAGTGCCATTTGGGAAAAGGATACCTCAGTTAAGAAAATGTTTGGGGGCCATTTTCTTGATTAATGATTGATGTGGGGGGCTCCAGTCCACTGTGGATTGTCCTACTCCAAAGATGTGATTATAGATTGTATAAAAAAGCAAACTGAATAAGTCATAGACAGCACCAGTGAATAACATTCCTCCATGTTCTCTGCTTTTGTTTTTGCTTCCCAATTCCTGCCTCAAGTTCCTGGCTTGGCTTCCCTTGATTATAACCCTAATCTATAAACCAAATAAAGTCTTTTCTCCCTGACCAAAATCTCATTTGGTCAGTGTTTTATCACACCAAGTGGGACAGAAATTGGATTGGTACCAGGAGTCGGGTACTGATGTAACAGACAAGGCTATGTTGTTTTGGGGAGGGTTATGGAAGTATTTGGAACTTGGGGTTGGAAAAGTCATTGAGCCTGTATTGTGGGAGCTTGGAAGGTAAGAGTGTTAAAAGAGATGCTGTACTGGCTGGTTTTGTGTCAACTTGGCACAGCTGGAGTTATCACAGAGAAAGGAGCTTCAGTTGAGGAAATGCCTCCATGAGATCCAACTGTAAGGCATTTCCTCAATTAGTGATCAAGGGGAAAGGCCCCTTGTGGGTGGGACCATCTCTGGGCCCTGTAGTCTTGGTTCTATAAGAGAGCAGACTGAGCAAGCCAGGGGAAGGCAGCCTGTAAGAAACATCCCTCCATGGCCTCTGCATCAGCTCCTGCTTCCTGACCTGTTTGAATTCCAGTCCTGACTTCCTTGGTGATATGGAATTGTAAGCTGAATAAACCCTTTCCCCCCAACTTGCTTCTTGGTCATGATGTTTGTTTAGGAATAGAAACCCTGACTAAGACAAATTGGTACCAGCAGAGTGGGGTATTCCTGTGACAACCTGACCATGTTTTGGGGAGGACTGTGGAAGGACTTTATAACTTTGGGCTTAAAGATCCATTCGTTGTTAAGAGCTCTGTCAGATGTTGTGTAGGAACTTGGAAGATAATGTTGAGAACAGTGCAGAAGATGGAGGCCTGGCTTGTGAAATTTCAGAGGGAAAATTAAAGACTCTTTTCAGGGCCATTGCTGTTTTGATTGTGAAGATTCTGTAGTTCTGGTTAGCTGGGGCTGAAGAATCAGCTGTGATTAACAAGATACCAGAACTACTAAAGCAAAAACTTTGCATTACTGGGACTATTGATGCTGGTTAGCTGGAGCTAAGAAATTAGCGGTGATTCAGAAGAGACCAGCATCGTTGAGGTGACATCTTCTGGGAAGTGTTTTTTGAAAGCACAAAGAGGCTGTGTTCCAGAAATAGCCAAGGTTGTACTCCTGCTGCAGTGGGACTTGGTACTGTGTAAGGGTCACCCAGGTGGTACTGGTTTTGAAGGAATGAAGGGGTCACCCAGAGCAGCTGAGGCTCGGCATTGTGAGAGTCCATGGAAGGCCATTGGTGAAAGTGCAGCCTCAGTTGCAATTGATGGCCCAGGACTGAAGGGGTCATGCAGTGTTTTGGAGATGCCAGTACCATGAGATGACCACCAAGAGCAGCAGCAGTGGAGTACAGGCATCTGGAGCCTAGAGGACGATGGGTGTGCTACAAAGGTCATGGCTGGAGAAGTGATCCAAGCCCTTGGAGGAGCCCAGAAGATCGTGAGTTGGATCCCAGACATTGGATGGTTGGAGATTGATTTTTGCTTTTGATTGTGACTGTGCCCTGATATTTTCCCTCTTGAGAGAAGAAACTATTTTAGTGGAGCCCACAGTTAAGAGACTTTTAATTGTAAAAAGACTTTGGGTTTTAAAAGCGATGGATATTTTAAAGAGATTGAAATTTTAAGAATGTGTAAAGACTGTGGGACGTTTAAAGTTATTTAGACGTTGGGGATGAATAAGAATGTAAGGGTTGAGGCTTACTAGTGATGTGTTTGTGTGTCAAGTTGACAAGGGGTCAATTGTACTGGCTAGTTTTGTGTCAACTTGACACAGCTGGAGTTATCACAGAGAAAGGAGCTTCAGTTGAGGAAATGCCTCCATGAGATCAGCTGTAAGGCACTTTCTCAATTAGTGATCAAGGGGGAAAGGCCCCTTGTGGGTGGGATCATCTCTGGGCTGGTAGTCTTGGTTCTATAAGAGAGCAGACTGAGCAAGCCAGGGGAAGGCAGCTAGTGAGAAACATCCCTCCATGGTCTCTGCATCAGCTCCTGCTTCCTGACCTGTTTGAATTCCAGTCCTGACTTCCTTGGTGATATGGTATTGTAAGCTGAATAAACCCTTTCCTCCCCAAGTTGCTTCTTGGTCATGATGTTTATTTAGGAATAGAAACCCTGACTAAGACAGATGCAGACAGTGGGGCCTAGGGAGTTTGAAAGCCCCTCAAAGACTTTATTGGGATCTTTTATGATATATTTGAGTTAAGAATATGTGGTTTCTGTTCAGCTGGGGTTGAAGAACCATTGGTGATGGACAGGGCACCAAACCACTGGAGTGAAATTTTTACATTACTGGGACAGTTGTTGCGATTAGCTAGACCTGAATAATATGTTGCATTAATAAGAGATCAGCATCATTGGGGAGAAACCTTATGGGAATTATTTCCTCGGGTTTAGCCCACAAAAGTGGGGCTGGGCGGCCAAGGCTGTATTTCAAGGTTGTAACCAAACTTGGTGATCTATGAGAAACCTCCATGTGAGGTGAGCATTCTTGGTTGTCAAGTTGACTACATCTGGAATTAATCCCCAAAAGGGAGGGCACACCTTTGATGGATTTTTGCTTACTATAAAGTAGAAAGATCTGCTTCTAATCCGGATCTTTGAAGTAGAAAGACACACCTTTAATCCAGATCTTTCAAGCTGGAAAGAAGACATTTAATCTTGACCCTAGGATGGGAAGAGACACCTTAAATCTGGGCCACACTGTCTGCTGGAAGCCTACGTAAGGATAGGGAAGAAGGGAGCTTTGACTCTACCTGCTTGCCCTGGCTTTGCTGGTAAGTCCATTCCTTCACTGGCCTTGGAACCTACTTCTTTGGGATTCCAGTGTGTAGTGAAGACCAGCTGAGACAACCAGCCTTGTGGACTGAGCAACTGCTCGATTCTTGGACTTTCTATTCATAATCAGCCATTTTTGGATTAACTGGACTGCAGCCTGTCAGTCCTTCTAATAAACCCCCTTTGTGAGTGTGTGTGTGTGTACAGAAATTCATGTTCTAAGCTCTACTCAAGCTTGTGTTAGGTTGGCAAAATAACTAGCTAGTACAGCATGCTTGTTTAAGGGAAGGCAGAGCTGGATCAGCTCACGCAGGGAGCTCTTGGCCAGGCGGCTGGAGCTGGGTGTGGGCAGCTCCTGCGGCTCCCAGGAAGGCTGTGGTAGTGCTCATCTAAGGGGTCCTCCCTGGATTCCCAAGAAAAAAAAAGGTTGAAGAGAAGCTGCATCAACCTTGGAGCCACTTGCCTGCCTTCCAAGTCAGAGGGGTTTCCCCCACACTGCCCACAGTGCCAGGGGCAGCACTGCTGCTGAGAAGATGCAGACTGCTTTAAGCCTGTGCCAAGAAGCTGTTCTACTCTGTATTCTGAAATAAATACCTTACCTTTTTTTTTCAGAAGATGTCTAGACATTAGATGCTCAGAAGCCTTGGCCCTGTTTACCTCCTTTCTAAGGCCCATGCCCGGATATGCCTGGACTCAGAGTACCTGCTTCTGTGTTGGGGAAGAGCAGGGGACTGTGGTCCTATAATCCCCCTTAAGAGCATGCCTCGGGCTGGAGAGATGGCTTAGCGGTTAAGAGCACTGACTGCTCTTCCAAAAGTCCTGGGTTCAAATCCCAGCAATCACATGGTGGCTCACAACCATCTGTAACAAGATCTGAAGCCCTCTTCTGGAGTGTCTGAAGACAGCTACAGTGTACTTACATATAATAAATAAATAAATCATTAAAAAAAGGAGAGCATGCCTCATATGACTTCAACACCTCCCTCTATGATACAGAAAGGTCTATCCTTCCAACCCCAGAGGCCAATCTATAACACATGGATGTGTGTGTCGGGGGGCATTTACGGTAGGATCCAGTGTTGCCTCTGTAGAATGATTGTCTCCAAATACGAAAAACACTGAACTCAGGAGGAGTAAAACCTGGGTTTCCTGCTGGCTTTCTTTCATCCCTGTTCAAATAAAATGTGTCCTGTGAATCTGGTGGGCCTTGGAGGTCAGCTTTGCAGCTGAAGAAGGGAGTGTGGTTCTTCTCTGAGAGAAGCCCTGGAGCTGTCAGGTAACAAACAGCACACCTCACTAGAAAGGCCAGGGGACATCTGGTGGCACTGGTAGATTGCCATCAGGAAGATCAAGATCCACCAGAGTCCAGGAAATGAGGAGGATCCATGCTGAGGGAAGTGGAAAGAAGCAGGAAGCCATGGGTCTAAGCTGTTGCCTGCCATGTGGCACGGACTTCCACCATAATGAGCTCCAATTTCCTTTGTTATTGGAAGTTAGACATGTAAACACACAGTCTCCAAGGGTAGCTCAACTGCTCAGAACATTTGTTTGATTTAACAAGGCACCAGGACCCAACCGTCTTCCAACTTGGCCTTCCACAGAACATGACGTTCATACCACCAACCTGGACCATTTCTCTGAAATCCTGACATAAAAGAGAAGATCAAATGGTGAGGGAGCAGGACCCCAGAGAGGTCCTTACATGGGGACTGGAGCATTCTCCCATCAGGAAACCACTTTCTATTTTCCTGCTGTTGAATGATATCCAAGACAACCTCCCTTCCATGCCTGAAAATGCATCTATGTCCAGGAGCACATGTTCCTCGTGGTCATTCCCAGAAAGAGAGGGAGAGGTGTTTCAGAAGAATGCTGTATCTTTAAACATAAAAGTCAATAGTGTGAGTTCAAACACTAAAATAGACACAAAGCTTTTGGTAAAAATTACCTGTGACCCAGGGAGATGGCTCAGCATGTCATGGCAACTGTCACCAATCCTGACGACTTGGGTTTTATCTCTGGGACTCACAGTATGGCAGGAGAGAGGTGAACCCATTGAGTTGTACTCTGGCTCCCCATGATGTAGCATGTGTGCCCCTCCCCCAGCAACAAATAAACGTAAAAAGCCACAGTGAAAAGAATCTGCTTAGGATAGTGTATTGGTTAATTTTCTGTTGCTGTGATAAAACCCCATGGCTAAGGCAGCTTGTAAATGGAAGGGCTTATTTAGACTTCTGGTTCCAGAGGGATACAAGTCCATCTTGGCAAGGCAGAGGCAGAACAGCAAGTTGTGGGCATGGTAGCAAAAGCAGGAAGTTGAGAGCTCACATCTTGACTCTAAGCATGAAGTAGAGAGTGGAAGGGGAGAGGCAGGGGCTTTAAATCTCAAAATCTACTTCCAGAACTTCCTGTAGCATGGCTAGACATCTGACCCTCCCCTAAATGGAGATGCTAACTGGGGACCAAATGTTCATATTTCTGGGACTCTGTGGGACGTTTCTCACTGTCATGTGTTCCTTTGTTAGTTCTTCCTGGTGACTTTTGGCCACATGATGCTAGACTCTTCTCAAGAAATTTAAGTTACCCTTTCTTATTGCTCAGCAATCACATGTAACTCCTATCATATTTTAGCTTCTTAATGTCTGTGTTAATCAGAAACAAATCAAAGTTAGACTTAGTTTGGTTCATGACTTCAAGGGTGACGGTCCATGATGGAGTGGTTCCTTTGTTCTGGTGCTCCAGTGAGAATATCATGTCAGTAGGAACATATGGCTAAGGCTGGCACCTCATAGTAGCCTGGAAACAGAATAGAACCTCTGTGCTTGTGGCTTCCTCTTGTATCCCTTTTGTCCTGTCTGGGGTCTCAGCCTATTGGATGGTATCACCCATGTTCAGGTCTTTATCCCCCATTGATTGGCTCTCAGAATGACTTCAGATAACCCTCTGAAAGCTCCCAGATGCTACCCAGCCCAATTCAGCTGATGATCAAGGTTAACCTCAGTATGTAGAAGTGGCTTAACATTCGTTCATGGATTAGTATCTTCTTCAAGACCATAATCATAGCAGGGCCAGTGTTCTCAGCAAAAAGAGTTTGTACTAACACACAACCTATTATATTTATCTTACCCAATTCAACAAACATAAATGGATTACATTAGGTAGAATTACATTCTGAGATTCTTCCTAATAGCAGTTCTTATTTGCCTTGCTACCAATTCGGTACTCTTATTTTTTTTTTTTTTTTTTTTTTTTTTTTTTTTTTTTTTTTGGTCTTTCGAGACAGGGTTTCTCTGTGTAGCTCTGGCTGTCCTGGGACTCACTTTGTAGACCAGGCTGGCCTCAAACTCAGAAATTCACCTGCCTCTGCCTCCCTTTGAACACATTTGAGGCAACTGGATGTGGGTGAGTGACAGGAGAAAGTAGAGATGAACACCAAACAAAACAATCTGACAGCTATATCATCCAAAGTCTCCTTTGGAATAAAACACAGACATATTGAGACTCTATATGCTTTTAAAACCAGCTTGGCAAGGATAACCACAGTTGGAGGTTCTTTCTCTCTGTAGTGGAAAGAGCTCTAAGAAAGACCCCACACAGTTTAAAATGAGAGCTATAAAGAACAGGTAACTTGATTTAAAGACGAGAGGTTGGGGCTTTACTGTGATTCCCAACATTAGAACACAAAATACATTGTAAGGATGTACCACTGTGTGCCTCCATTCCCCACTGTCTTGATATCCATGGAGCCAGCATTGGGGCAACTGCAAGAGCAACACCATCAATTTGTGTTTTACTCATTCCAACAGCATGATGCTAGTAGCTATTTTTCTTATTGCTATGGCAAATGGCTTACAAAACATCTTAAGGAAGGAAAGGTTTATTTTGGTTCACAGTTAGAGGATACAGTCCATCATGGACAGGAAGTCAGGGTGAGAAACTTGAGACTGTTGGTCACACTGTATCTGCAGAGAGGAAGGAAAGAAAGAAAGAGAGGGAGGGAGGGGAAGGAAGGGAGAAAGGGAGGGAGGGAAGAAAGAGGGGGAAGAGAGGGAGGAGGAGGAGGAAGAGAGGGAGGAGGGGAAAGAGAGGGAGGAGGGGGAAGAGAGGGAGGAGGGGGAAGAGAGGGAGGAGGGGGAAGAGGGGGAGGAGTGGAGAAGCTGCTTGTGCTCACATCCCCGATCCTTTACCCTTTTTATACACACTAGGATCCAAGGCTGAAGAATGGTGCCAGTCACAATTAATGTTCATCTTTTCACCTAAATCAACCCAATCTAGAAATTTCCTCAAAGGTATGTCCTGAGATTCCCGTCATGGTGATTCTAAAGTTCATCAGGTTGACAATAATAGGCATCATAACCATCTACACATATTTTAGAAAGATTATGCAGTGCTCATTGCCCATATGGATCCACGACCCCCCCCCCCCATTTCCAATCAAAGAAACATTGCCCGGTGTTCGAAGGAACAGGACTACTATACGTCTCATCAGTGTTGTCACGAGTCAAGCCTGGGGTGAAGTTGAGTCTGAGATGTAGTTACAATTTTTATATATACATATATATGTGTACATATATATATACATATATATGTGTGTGTTATTTCATTTATTCATATTTCAAATATTATTCCTCTTCCTAGTTTCCCCTCTGCAAATCCCCAATCCCCTCCCCTTCCCCCCTGCTTCTATGAGGGTGCTTCCACCCACCCACTCCTTCCTCACTGCCCTAGCATCCCCCCTACACTGAGACATGGAGCCTCTACAGAACCAAGGGCCTCTCCTCCCATTGATGCCTGACAAGGCTATTTTCTGCTACATATGTGGCTGGAGCCATGGGTCCCTCCATGTGTACTCTTTGGTTGGTGGTTTAGTCCCTGGGTAGGGGTCTGGTTAGTTGATTTTGTTGTTCTTCCTATGGGGTTGCAAACCCCTTCAGTTCCTTCAGTCCTTTCCCTAACTCTTCCATTTGGGGTCTCACTCTCAGTCTGATGGTTGGCTGCAAGCATCTGCATCTATATTGTCAAGCTCTGGCAGAGCCTCTCAGGGGACAGCCACACTAGGCTTCTGTCAGCAAACGTTTCTTGGCATAAATTACTGGCCAACTTGATTGAGTTGAAGCTCAAGAGAAAATGACTCTGAAATGAAGGCTTTTGTTTCATTCCATCATCTTGGTCGCTGTGGATCTGGTAGCGCCCCTACCCCCAAATCCTTATGCATCAAACAACAAGAAATCAGGTTTTCTTTGACTCCTAATACCTGACAACTAGGGTTTCAGACCAAGTATAAGCATCTGCTGTGTTTCCAGAGGAAACTCATTTTCCCCAAGTATTATCCCTTTTACATATAGACCACGTCATTGATATATTTCCGCATGTGAATTTCTACTACAATATGGGTTTTGCCAATTAAAGATATTTTCAAAGCTAAAACATGTTTTTACCCTCTTGTATAGTAAAAATGTACCTGGTAAGGCCACCAAATGTGTAATGAGCTCAAGTAGCTTTTGTGAAGGAGAAAAGGCACCCATGGGTCAAACTGATGAGGGTTGCAGTCTGAAGGAAATCAGAGCCTGTGCTGCAGATTAAGAGATACATCCTGTCTTGTCTTGTTGTTATTGTTATTATTATTATTATTGTGTCTTCTATAGAATATATAAGATAATAATATAAAGAAGGGACACACAAGGGACAAGCAGTGGCCCAAAGAGAAGAGGAAACCATGATGAAGAGTTTCATTGCATAGCAAATGAGTATTATACTATAAAATAACCAAAATGTCAGAATTGGAATGATTGGTTACCATCTGTACTCAACCCTTGGATTTCACAGACAATGAAATGGGAGACAGGCCATGAGTGAAGTGCAGAAAGGACAGAAAAATGTAAAAACCTTGAGTTCTCCTAGACTTCGGTCCTGATTATGTTTTTCTGACTCCAAACTCAGTGTTCTTTTCACTGTGTAGTGAAGTATGAAGAGACACAACAGTATGAGAATAGTCTTCAAATATCAGTCATGTAGAAAATTTTAATAAACTTTACTATTTTTTAAAAAAAGATCCTAGCTTCTGGAATCTTCCCACAGCTTCGCCATCACTACCCAAATGTCTCTCCAGACTCTCTCTGCCTTCCTGAGACTTGAAGGGCACCCCTCTCCTCTGCCCTCACTTTGCAGTCCTTTCCCAGTGTGTGCTGAGTTCCAGCTCCTGGTTGTAAGGGAGACAGGCATTAGTGTGAGGGTCAAGGGATGCTCCACTCAGCACTGAGCATACGCAGAACACAAACGTCCAGGGCTCCGCCTTCACTCTGCATCCCCACCCCACTCCAGGACTGAACAGCGCTACCCTTCTTTTATCCACACTGCTCCCTGCTGCAGTGTCTTCCTGGGATTTGCTATGACTTGTTCCTCAGCTGACTGTGACACAGTGGCTGTCAGCCTTGCCCAGACTCCACCTAGACACCACACTGCTTACACACAAACAAACACAGAGAAACCAGGTCACTCATGTGCACAAGGATGACAGCAGGCATGCACTGCCCCTTGGTGACTCTTGATTCACCTCTCACACCAGTGACTTCTGTCCTCTCTGTGAATGTTCAATGTGCATTTCAGACAATTTCCAGCAACTGCAGGACCTTGGGTTCAAGAATTCAACCAGAGAAGGACCTCAGACAATGGCCATCCAGGTACATTGCAGTGTCCTCATGGAAGTGACAGAAAGGTATCCCAGTGTAGGTTACAGGAGTGTCACATCTACATGGGAGAGAAAGGAAACGGCTTTTTGACAGTTTAATCTTGGGAACCAGGACTCTGAAGCATTATGTGGTTTAAGTCAAAAGTACATCTTCCTTACCAGGGCATTACCAGGCTGGCAAAGAAGTTCAAGACACTCCTACAAGCTCTCTCTCTCTGTCCCTCCCTCCCTCCCTCCCTCCCTCCCTCCCTCCCTCCCTCCCTCCCTCCCTCCCTCCCCCTCCCTCCCCCTCCCTCCCTCCCTCCCCCTCCCCCTCTCTCCCTCCCTCTCTCCCCCTCCCTCCCTCTCCTTTTTTTCTCTCCCTCTCCCCTCCCTCCCTCCTCTCCCTTTTCTCTCCCTCTCCCCTCCCCCTCCCCCTTCCCATCCCATCTCCCTCTCCCCTCCCCCTCCCCCTTCCTATCCCCCTCCCCCTTCCCATCCCCCTCCCCCTCCCTCTCCCTCTCTCTCCTTTTCTTCCTAGAACATGGACCATAAACTAAAAATGATGCTAATTGTTAAAGAATGTTGAGACTGTGGTTTAAAAGATAACAGTCCTATGTTTCCTCATCACAGGACACAGTTTCCAGTCTTACACAAGTATCCTTTCATCTTAGGCTTATGGCCAGGCTCCAGGGGCAAGCACAGCACTGCATCAGGGGATATGCACGTCTTCTCTTAGGAAGCCTCTAGGAGCCATAATGAGTAAACATCCTGAGGCTCCCATGATCCTGAGTAGCTGGCCATTCCTGCTCTTAGATGGATGTGTTTTCTTCTCAACTGACGGGGCAGGAGTGGTCTCTGCTGTTACCCCTCCCATCTGTCATGTCTTCTGCAGGTGCATCCAGTGACTGGGGCATGTCACATGTATGTCCTTTTTCATGGCCTCCTGCTTAGGCCCCCTTCCTGGCAGCCTTTCATACTTGGATGTGAGCTCCAGGCTTGGTTCTTGCCACAGTCATCCAGTCGATCGCCAGAGAGTCCGGCAAGCAGAGTAATGGAAACTCAGCTGACGAGTGGAAGACACCCAGTACAAATTTCCCCTTCTCACCACAATTTTATAGGACTCTGCAAAAACGCACATCAGCACTTCTGCAAACGGAACTGGGCTCTGACAAGGAGCCCGCCTTGTCGGAGGCTCTGGGCTTTCACGTTGTTTTTGTAATGGTCTGATTCTTTACCAAGCACATAATGTCCTTGGAACCCTGTCTCCTGCCATAGAAAGAAGTTAAAACACCAGGGTTTCAGGAAAATCTCTTTGCCGCACCAACCAGAGTTTTCAGTAACTCCTGGTGCGTTTTATCCTGACCCTTTGTTAATGCTGTTTCATTCCTGCCTGGCTGAGCTCAGTTCTGAGTGACAGGTCCAGAGTGAGGAAATGTTAGCAGTCAGTGACACACCCACCTCTGTGAAAAGGCCGAGTCCCCTGAGTGCTTCACAGGCTCTCTGTCACCTTAGGCTTCTCTTGAAAAGAACATGTGACATGTAGGATTTTAACCTCCCTGTACACGGGTCGAACCTCAGAGCTCTCGGGGCGAGCTGATTTCCTTCCCTTGATCTTAACCCTTCAAGGTGAGTAAGATGTGGCCAAGCTGGAAGACACTTTGGAGCTGACACTGAGCATGGCTGCTATTGACATGTTCTCGGTCACATGCTCAAGCAGGATCTTCATCAGAGGGATTGTCTTGGTCTGGAAGTAGGACTGAACGTTTACAATGCGACCTCCTCGTGGGCAAGGCTGATGTAGAATTATCATTTCATGTGGTTTTGTAACTGAGTAGAACCATACACTAGACACTAGACAACCTCCCAGAGCCTCAGAGGCTACAACATTTCATGCCCAGGCCTTGCTCGCTGCTATCCACTGCTGCCTCACTGTTCGGAGTGCTACCTTCTCTTCCTTCAAGCCCTCCCTGGCCTCCTTCCCTGTGCCCTCTGGAGTCCACCTCAGAAACTCCAGAGCATCTTGAGAAGTCTGATATTATAATTCACAACATTTAATTGTCCCTACATGTAAGCATGTGGATTCCATTTCTCAATCTTTATACTACTGATATACTAGGATATTTCTTTTCTGGGGAAGTTTTCCTAGGCTTGTGAGCCATTTAGCAGCACTCTGGATGTCTGCTAGCTACACACCCGTCATTGACACTTCTTCAGAAACGACAGCTGAAGTGATTGTCAGATGTCCCCAGGAGGCAGATTTGTCCTAGTAAAGAACCGCTTCATGGTCTCAAAGCTTGTAGGCACAACTGCAAAGCCGTTTACGTTTTTACCCTCTTTAAGTTTGAAGCACACTTCCTGCTCTTCAGTGGGCATTTAGAAAGCAGTTGTTGAGTTCTGAGTGGAACCAATGCTACATGCCGAGTATCTATTTGGACAAACGTCGATGGTTCTCTTACTGTAGCTCTGTAGATGTCTGTGGAGCACAGCATGGCCGACTCTAAACTTGGGTTAACCTCTGGGATGGCTCATTGAAGCTTTCGAACACTCTGGAGATCTGGTCACCTGACTCTGGACTCTTCTTATGTGTGAGCTTCATTTATAGGAACTTGCTTCCAACTTTTAGCTGCAAGTCCAGCTGTACCTCAGCCTCCTGGTCTCTCAGAGAGTCTAAAATAAATGAGCTCTTTTCCCACCATATGCCTCAACCACCACCCATTTCTCCTCATTCCAGCTACCTTTTGGCCCAGGGCTACTTGCTAAGACATTTCTCAGGCCTCAGGATTATGTTATTTGTGGACAACATAGCAAAGAGGTGAGCTGAAAGGACCTGTTCTGACAAATGACTGAGCCTAGAGCTCTAAACTATGTAAAACAACTAGCTCAAATGACTGCATAACCGCCCAACTGCTTTGATGTTGTGTGAGCTTAGTTCAGGACTGGCTTCAGTAGGTAAAATGCCATCAGAAGTGGTACTTGGCGAGCTATGGCCATGATATAAAACTGTTATCATCCCAATGGTTTCTTGTAGCCATTGTCTCCTTTGAGATCCACAATAATGTAAGAAATAAATCTCTCACTTCAAGAGAGTGTCCATCTCCTGACATCAGTGGCCCACTTGAACTGACAAAGTGATTCCTGCTAAGGACAGTGAACCTTGACAAGTCTCTTTGTAGTGGATAGCCTTGCCTCTCTGTAGTTGAGTCCTGACTCTCTGGTTGATAGCCTTGCCTCTCTGTAGTAGATAGCCTTGCCTCTCTGCAGTGGATAGCCTTGCCTCTCTGCAGTGGATAGCCTTCTGCACATTGCAAACTCCATTCCCATTTCTCCTCCTCCATTCCCTTCAACACCATAACAATGTGTATCCCATAGTATGATGGCTAATCTTGGCAGCAACTTAGAAAGAGGGGTTGAGGAACTGCCTCCATCAGATTGGTCTGTGGGCATGTTGGAGTCATATTTTCTTGATTGCTGATTGATATGGGGTGATCAAGCACTATAGATGGTGCCACCCCTGGGCAGGTGGTCTTAGGATATATATATATATATATATATATATATATATATATATATTCATACATACACACACATGTCCTCATGTCACACATATATGTGTGTACACATGGGCATATGTGTGTGTGTGTGTATGAAAGTTAGCTAAATGTGAGCCTGGGATCAGACAGCAGACAGCATCCCCATGGTCCCTGCTGTCCAAGTTCTCCTGTCCAAGTTCCTGCTATGAACACTTCTGTTGGCTTCCCTTGGCAATATACTGTCAGTTCATAAGCCAAAGAAATTCTCTCTTCCCCAAGTTGTTTTTGCTTCTGAGGGGAAGACAGATGAATAACCATGGGAATAAATGGAATCAGGAAAGTATCTGAAGCCATAAAGGCAGGGGAGAAGGAGAGAGGAGGTGGGAAGGAGGGAGAGAAGGAGGAGAAGGAAGGGGGAGGAAGAAGAGAAGGGGAAGAAAGTGGAAGAAGAGGAAATAGAGGAGAGAGGAGGGGGAGGGGAGGAAGGGTTGATGTGACTTGACTCCTCAGGAGCAGTAGGACCCAGGGCCAGGGGCAGCAAGGAGCACATGCCAGTCTCCGGGTCCTCTGCAGTCTCTCAAGTGCAGGTCTGAGGTGTTCAGGAAGACATGTTTCCTACATGCAGGCTCCAGAACTGCCTTCCACTGTACGCGACTCGGGAAGGGCAGGCTCATTCATGACTACAGTACACATAGCCATTTAGGACACAGATCAACAAACCAGGCAGGTGTGAAGTGTCACAGAGGAACCAGACAAGAAAACACAGGGGCTTCAGAACACCCCCCAAGAGCTAGGGGCCTATGAGTTCTGGCTGTCTTTTACTTTCCGTCTTAAAGTCTCTTCTACCTCAAAGAAATGTTAATACGTCTGTTCATCGGCTGTAGCTGGTTCAAAGTTGTCAACGATGGCTTCCAGTGTTGTCTTATCCTTTTTTTTTTTTTTTTTTTAAGACAGGGTTTCTCTAAACCCTGGCTTTCCTGAAACTCACTCTGTAGACCAGGCTGGCCTTGAACTCAGAAATCCGCCTGCCTCTGCCTCCCAAGCGCTGGGATTAAAGGTGTGCACCACCACTGCCCGGTGTGTTGTTGTATCTTGGCCAAGTCTATTTATCCGTAAGGTCCTTTGCTTCTTACCAGTAAAGCCTAGATCACCCACAGCTGATCCAGAACCTTCAACACCCTGGAGCTGAGAAAACTCATTAAGAAAATGGCTCAAAGAGTGGACTTTCTGGAGTGCCATAGTTCCCTCAGAGAGAGCTATGGCAAGGTAGGAATGAGCTAACTGATTTCACTTGCCTTTCAGCTTTGCATATCTACAGCAGGTCTGAACCCTACGCTGTCTGGGTGAGGACCATGTAAAGGCCTCCTAGGCTTCTCTAGCCCAGCCCAGCACGCATCACTCCAGATTCAATACAATGCCCAGATGACAAACATCGCCATACTCCTTACCTTCGCAAACAAAACCCACCTCACCTTTACAGGCACCAGTTTGAAATATGTGTTAGCCAAATGGTAAGCTTCATGGCTGGGTGTTTCATGGACGTGCAGGTTCCTGGGAGCCACTCTCACGCAGCAACAATAAACTTGGGCCTTGAAAGGCTTTTAATGTGTAACTGAGCTGGTGTCGGGAGGAAAACGTCAAAACACTAAAACCAGACTAAAGTTCAAAATCTGGCCTCTGAGACTATCAGACGGTTATTCATTCCTTGTTGTATATATACAGAGCAACCTCACACTGTCCCCTGCTACTGAGAACAAAGTAATATGAAAATAATCATGTGGCCTGCACAGAAGTTCCCCAAACAGGACGTCATGAGAGGATGGGAAGCGAGAAGTCTCAACCATAACAAAGCACCCTCGCTTTCTCTGCTTTGAAATTCCCCCCAGGAGAACTAATCTCCAGTGCGTGTTATTTTACTATTTTTTTTTAAGGCAGCACTGGGCAAGGAACTCAATGCTTCCTTCACGCTAAGATCCAACCCTGAGTTGCACCCTGTCCTCCCTAACATCTTCTCATAGTAGAGCCCAACACAACTGCATTGAATTGGATACAAAGGATTCACACTAGTTACTGTGTATCTGTTCAGCTGGGAGAGGGTCAACAAGTCTCTCGACTCCGCAGTTTCTAGATTCCGTCCTCTGCTCACAGATAATCCTTGCAGGTGCTCCAGGACATTCCCTAAGACTGAGGTAGAGGTCCAGGGTCAGACTGCAACCATCAAATTCAAGAAAAACCATTGTGCTTTCATCCGTTATTGACACCAGTTTGATGACTTGGATAATTATGGGAAAATGTTATTAAAATGTTATATTCTCTCTCCCTGTCCTCAAGATGAAGTTCAAATTCCCAAAGAAGTTGGTTAGTAACCAAGATCGCATCTTACTTAGTGGTAGACTACTGTGAAATCTCATTCTTCTGGCTCTCTTCAGTTTACAGATTTATCTAAATTAGAGTTTTCAGAACTTACTAATTAATCTCCCACATGTTTCTCCACACTACTGCATGAATTCATGATGTGAGTTGATTGAAAAAAAAAATCCACTGAAGTTTCGTGTGGCTTGAATTCATCTCAAGTAACAGATCTTGTAATTACCAAGCTGCTTTAGTTTCTAAGCACAGAGCCTGCAGGCACAGACCCAAACAGAATTCTTCAACTTGGAAGCCCTTTGAGAAGTTACACAATCTATCCCAGAGGTGGCTCTGAGGCCTAGCCTGTTGATCCTGATCAATTGGTAGTGACTGATGAAAATGATTCCAGGACCACCCTGGCCACAGAGATCATACAGCAATGATTGGTAATGCCTGCCATAGTGTGGGAGGGGTTTATGGTGTATTAGCCTCAGTCTTATGCTTGGCTTTCCCAGAATACTACATTTGGCTCACAAATTAGCTTAAAATGCCTCTATTTTTTCCCAACCAGGCTGCTAGTTTTCAAAGTTAGGGATCATACCTGAAATGTCTACCAGATTGCTATACACAAGTCCAGGTCATAACAGCTATTAGTAGAATAATATCTTATAGCTGCTGAGTAAACCAAATAAAAGTGTAATTATGTTGACTTAAGCAAAAACATTCAAGTAAATACTCAGTAGAGAATGCATGCCTGTTCAGAAGCCAAAAGTATTTTCATCAATACTTTAAAATAAAAATTTATTCCAGATTGAATCTGAGGCTGTTCCCCAAAAACGTACTTTTAGAATTGAGACATAGTTTCCAAAACATCTTTTTTTTTGTCTGTAGGATATGGAAGCATACAGCATTGAACAAAATTAAATCTACACAGATTAAACATGCAGTTTACAATTGAGCTGCTGATTCATCAGACATTGGGAAGGACAGGAATGAAAATGGCGGGGAAATTGATGGTCTAACATCTCTAAAAGGAGATTAGAGTGGAAATGAATGCAATTGCCAACAGAAAGCAGATCCATGGAGATTAGAACATATCTGGGGACTGCATGAAATTTCTCCATAATTCTATGTTTTAGGTACTTATACTTGAGATATTTAATTTTTATTTTAAGTATTTGTCTCTCTCTCTCTCTCTCTCTCTCTCTCTCTCTCTCTCTCTCTCTCTCTCTGTGTGTGTGTATGTGTGTGTGTGTGTTTGCATGTGTGTGCAGTGCCTGAAGATGCCAGAAGAGAGCATCAGATCCCATGGACCTGACCTTACCAGCAGTTGTAAGTCCGGTTTTTGTTTTTGTTTTTTATTTTGGTGGGGGGGGGGAGTCCTGGGAACTAAAGATGGGTCCTCTGTAAGAGCAGTATGAGCTACTGACTTCTGAGCAGCCTCTTCAGTCCCAATTATGGTGCTATATTTTGGAAAAACTAGCCTTCTAAGTTTTAGAATTTTGCTCATAGCTTTGCTTCCAGCTTTCTGTTCTCAACACCAAGTAGAGAAGGCCAGAGGGGCCCGGGTGAGAGAGGAGAACAGGGCCTGGCTGGATGACTGAAGATCCAGCCCTTCCCCAGCACCCTAGAAGAAGAGACAGGGAAAGACCACTAACAGGGAGGCACACTGAGTCTGAGGTGTGACACCATCCTCCTTGTCTTAGCTAGGTCAGCACTGGGAGACTAAGGGACCCTTCCCTGGTCACCTGCCATGCATCAGTGGAAGCTAAGGCTTCTGGGTATTTACTTCCAAGAGCACTGAGCTTTTTCTCCTCTTCTCCAGCATGGGCATCAAGTCCAGATCCCTGGAAACAATTATCTGTACACAGAGCATGTGACTCTCATTCTCTTACATGAAGGAAAACATACCTAACTTTTAATACCATGTCTCTGCTCCATTGGTGGCATAGAGGAGGCCTTGGGTGTTTAGACTCCTTCTTTCTGTCTCTAGACTCATGGCAAGACTCTATGTTGCTGTCTACTGTCCAATGCATATGTTTCATATGTTTCAGTGTGGTCTGTCTAGGTGGATGTGTGTATGGTTTCTATCTTCCCATCCCATCCCATATCTGTGGTGTCATCCAACATTCCTTCACCACATATACTTTGACTTGAATTTAAAGCTAGAACTCTGCAAAGTTTAAGCTATGCTTCTAAAACCATTAAGGCCTCTCCAGAATAGCACTTAACCTGTCTGCCGAGATGTAAGCCCGGAGTCTATTGCTGTGATGGATACCATGACCAGAAGCAATTTGCCTAGGAAAGGCTTTGTTTAATATTACAATCCCCAGGTCATAATCCATCACTGAAGGAAGTTAGAGCTGGAACTTGGAAAAGGGAACTGAAATTGAGGCATGCTCACCATGGCTTCTTCAGCCTGCTTTCTTTTAACTCAGAACCAGCAGCCCTAGGGCGGTACTGCCCACAGTGGCCTGGTCCCTCATGAACATCAAAAAAATCCATCTTCCCACAGCGTTGACTACAGGCCAGTATGATGACAGTATCACCACAATTGAGATTCTCTCTTCCCAGATGACCCTAGTTTGTGTCAAATTAAAAACAAACAAACAAACAAACAAACCAATAATCACACCTAGTAAAACTGAGTGCTAATCATCTGTGCATTAAGTATAAGTCATTGGGTGGGGTGAGCCCTTTTCCTTACTGAAAAATCAGGAAGTGGGAATCTTCCACTTGTCTAGCCAACAAATATTCGTTCCCACAGCGTCTCAGACCCTGCGTGGGAATAGGAGTTCAGGCTGAGCACAGAGTGAAGCCTTCAGACACCAGCAGAAAATCTAATAAGAAAACATGCTAAGTACAGCAGAGAAGTTCAAGGGTTATGAGGAGATCGAGGTTCTCCATGACTCCCACACGCTGCAATTTTATGATGCTCTCTTCACTGACTTCCACCCTGGAGGTCACTGAACCCTGATAGGATAGGTAGCTGCAGGTGCTACCCAAGTCAAGGAGAGATTGTGTGGCCTCCAGGCTGACCTAGGTTCTGCCAAGGCACAGTTTATAACACCTTGCTCAGCTCCTTTCCCAAAACCTTCCTGGAAACCAAGACTCTGTTGAACTTAAATGAGAACCCGGCTTTCTTGGACATCTTTGGCACTAACTTCCTCCTTGGCTCTGGCAAAACTTGCACACTGACTCTTAAACTGTCAGTTGCCATTGTCCCTCTAAAGGTGTGTGGTAGGATTTCCCCTGTCCAATTACATTAAAATATTAGTGCAGCAGGAGGCCTGTGATTGGCCAGGGGAAAAGGAGGTGGAGCGAACTGTTGCAGGAACAGAGAGCAGCTCTGGAGAGGAGAGAGCCAAGATGGAGGCAGAAGGACAGGAAGAAGAACCTGAACCAGCGTGGCTTTAAATAGCCACAGGTAGTTATGACATCGTAAAGGATAGAATGATTGGGATAATTTGACTAATCTAGGTGGGCAGCTTTTATCATTATCAATTGGTTCTGAAATTATTGTACTGGCATCTTGTGAACTGAGACTTTATTGATATATAAATCTGTTTGGTTAATCATAAGCTTCTAGAGTTTTGTTTCTACCAGGTTGCTGGGCATTGTGGCAGTTGTCACCTCGGGGTGGATGGTCATTGCTTGGGGCTGGTGTGGCAGCGAAAGGAACTTGGGGGCTCCAGCTCCTCTGGAGAGTTGGTGGGCAGAGAGTAGACAGAGGGTGGCTGGCACAAGCTGGGAATGCTGGATCTTTTTAAATACTTCCCGCAACAGGTGGTGACCAATGTCCTAGTTCTGAACCTTGGGCAAAAATCCCCACGAGATTTGGACAGAATCTGTATATAAATCTATCCTAAAAGCAATAATCCCGTTTTTAAATTCACAGTTCAATCCCTCTGCCCTAAAAAGTAGGAAACTTCATTCTTCTCACTCAGAGCAACCTGCAATCCCCCCACAGTGGGGGAACTCAGGGCCTGCTTTGTTTCAGAGTTCCTGGGCTTGAGTCACGAGACTCATCTAGCAGTGTCTTTCTCTCACTTAGACAATGGTAGCGTACGCCTTTAATCCCAGCACTAGGGAGGCAGAGGCAGGTGAATTTCTGAGTTCGAGGCCAGCCTGGTCTACAGAGTGAGTTCCAGGACAGCCAGGGCTACACAGAGAAACCCTATCTTGAAAAACCAATAAATAAATAAATAAATAAATAAATAAATAAATAAATAAATAAATAAATAAATGAAACTTTAACCCAGGCTACTAATCTTCAGTTTCTAGTGGATTCGTGCCCAAGACCTTGGTTCACCACCTGTTGCAGGAAATATTAAAAACAACCGGCAGGCTTCCCGCGCTATTGCCTGCCACTCTCTGTCCTGGCTCAGTCTTGCCAGAGCTCCAGTCTACCCCGCATTAGCCACAACTCTATGCCCCAGCACGGTACTGCTGGCTGTCTCTAGCTAGCCCCCACAGCGACTGATTGCTGTGTTCCCAGCTCTGGGTTGCTTGTCTCTGGAGCCACTAGTTCCCTCTCTGCCATAAACCCCTGAAGTCAGCAGTCCCACATTTCAGTAACCCATTGAAACAGAACTCTATACCTGTCAACCTGTCAGCGAGGTCCCCCAGCTTATTGCTTGTCCTGCTCTTTTTCAGAGAGGCTTCTGTTTCTGCACAATGAACTTCAACTGATAAACATTTAAAAGGAAATCTTATCTCAAGTGCCATTTAGCCTAGCTGTTTCAGACTTGACCACAAGTCTGCTGAACATAAATGTGGTGGTTTGAATGAGAATGGCTGCAATAGGCTCAGTGCCCAGGTGGTGGAAACTGTTTGGGAAGGATTAGGAGGTGTGGCCTTTATGGAGGAGGTGTGGCCTTTATGGAGGAGGTGTGGCCTTTATGGAGGAGGTGTGGCCTTTATGGAGGAGGTGTGGCCTTGCTATCTGAGGTCTGTTCCCAGGAGGTGTTCTTTGAGGTTTTCCATTCCCAGCTTCTCTCTCAATGCCTCTACCCGTGGCTAAGGATTTATGCTCACAGCTATTGCTCCATCACCATGCCTGCCTGTCTGCCACCATGCTGCCTGCCATGCTAGTCATGGGCTCACCCTCTGTAGCGAAGCCCAATAAACTCTTTGTTCTATGCGTTGCTTTGGTTGTGGTCTTATCGCAACAATAGAGCAGTAACTGAGACAGTAAGTGTTAGGGTGTTCAGGACTCTGAAACAACAGGAGGCAGCAAAACCCACAGTTCCTCCAGCTCCGGTGGGAAACAGAGCCCCTCCAGCTGGCTCCATCCCAAGCCTCTGAGGTAGTCAGTGCCTGAGTAGAACATTGTCGCTCGGTAAGACTTGTACAAAACTTGGCCAAGTTTCTCCAAATCAATCAAGGCAAACAAGAACAAAAGAGCTTTGTCCAGCTGTTGTGAAATACAACTTTCATGCTTTCTAAAAGGAGTTTCTAGGGGGAAAATTGTTTCTCATTTGGTTTGTTAAGAACAAAATTATACTCAAGACTTGGACATTTCAGTCTCTTGTGAGTCACTTCCTAGGAGTATCTCAGCGTTCTCCTAGTAATATTAAAATACATAAAATACAATGTTGGCAGCCAGGCTGGAGGATTTCTCAAGTCAAAGTAAAAGTTATAAGCAGAGGAATTAAGGTGAGGGGGAAGAAAGCGCTCCCCTTCAAGCAGCCGTAAACACTGGGCTCTACCAACAGAAATAATATTTACAAAGCGAGAGAATCATGTGGCCCAGGGACAAAAACAGTCAAGGACTTAGCCTAAAAGCAAAGTATAATTAGAGAGGTATCCATCCTTGTCTGGCTTTTCTTAAGGGATGATGATAAAACCCAAACACAGGGCCCTACACTGTAGAGTCATTTATCAAAATCCTCTGCCCACCCGGTCTATCCCCTCAGCTTTCTGCTCCTGACCCTCAATGACCCCTGGATCCTGGTTGTCCTTACCTCCCTTCCCGAGTCACTCACTGCTTCCCACCTGTGTCACCTCTCTTACAGAACTGTCACAAGCAGCATCTAAGAAATGACCAGACCTGTGAATTCTTCTCTAAGAGTTTTTATCAGGATTAAGTTTCAGAAGCCAAATTGCAGCTGACTTACACACAATAGCTACTGGGAACTCAGACAATTGTCGTGTTGTGTGGTGGTGCTATCCCGGGGTAGGCTGGGCCCAGGAGCTCAGCTTATGCTTCCTGGAACCTTCACATAATGGGCTATGTTTCATTATGTGTAAGTTTGGTATCTTCCAGTTACCAGAAGGAGCATCAGATGCGTGGCCTTGCAGCTTAGCCTGGGCAGAGAGATAGCACTTCTTTATGAATTGTGGCTAGGTGCTCACTGGCAGCCCTGCAATATTTGGCATCCTGAATCGTACAAGGACAGATTTCTCGTGTGCTTGGCTCTTCACATAGCTCCTGGAGCTGGAGGACAGGGGAGTCCCAGCCGCTCAGATGCAGGTGGAGAGTGCTGATGGCCCTCTTTGGGGAGCTTTACCTAAGCGAGGGAATCCATTGTGGATGAGCTCAAGCGTCCGATATCCCTCTTTGGGGAGCTTCACCTAAGTGAGGGAATCCATTGTGGATGAGCTTAAGCATCCGATATCAGCCAAGATGAGCTACTGAATCTGTGGTACCAAGGGATTGCTGAGTAACAGAGGAACCAGTGGAGAACATACGTTTCTGTTCTAGTAAGGACCTATTGCAACACTTACACATAATCCCAACGTCCGGAAAGGAATGTGGAGAAGGCCTCTGTGTGCCGCTGATCATGCCTTGAGATAGCACCTGGCTTCTGATGACAAAGGGAATCAGAAAATTGGAAACATTATCACTGAGGCCCTTGGTTGACGAAGCTAGTGATGTCACAGGAGAGAGCTCTGGGCACCAGGGGCCTTCCTGCGGCTCATCTTTTGCAGCTGTAAACCCTAAACAAAAGGGATGGCAGCATCTCCTATATTTACCATCTACAGTTTCCAATATCTCTTAAAAAAGATTCCCAGAGCTGTCATATCTGAATTTTTCCCTCTTCCAAAAAAGAAAGATGAGAGCTGACGGGATTACAGTTTTCCTCATGCTGCCTGGATTTGGAGCAGCTCATGTATTGTCCGATAGTAGGTCTTGCTGGGCACTTGATCAGCAGGGCAGGTATGCAGTAGATGATGTGGGGACATTTATATAATTTGATGTGTTTAATGAGTGTACTTCTGGACACTTCAATTACATTTCAAATTTGGTAATGGGTTTTGTTTATTAATTAGCACTAAGCAGAGACAGAACTCCTCAAGATTCCTTTTAAAAGCAGGTCCTTTTGCTTTCTTTTTGCTTTCTTGCTTGCTGTGCAGACTATGCACAATGTTATGTGAATAATCATTGTGGCTCAGTCTACATGTTCTTCAACAGCTTTTACAAATACCCAGAGGCAAGCACCACTACCTAAAACAGTAAGGATAGTACTCAGAGCTCGTGGCAAAAGGCTTGCTATCTAAAATGCTGTGTAAGCAGCACCCAGGAAGGGGAGGGCCCCCAGAAGCCATTCAACAACCCCTGCCACTTTTTAGCAGAGACACAGAAAAGTTTGTAATTTCTGTTTTAAATACATAAATTATATTTTGGCAAACAGGTCAATTTTTTAGGAATTTATCTAGCAGGAAACCAGGTAGTTTAAAGAGTTTGTGTGAGTGACATCTGTTCATGTGTTAATCTCAGAGAACATGGGTGGCCTTTCAGGGGAGATGGATGAACACATCTGTTTGTATAGGCTATCATAGCCAGAATTAGGGATGAAGAACTCCTCATATGGACTACTCGCAAGCTCAGGACCATCCCCACTGGCCCAAGTGGCCAAAAGTTAGTGAGGTTAGAAATTCAGACTGAATTCCTGTTAATCCTTTTTTTTTTTTTTTTTTTTTTTTTTTAATGTGGCTTCGACCACTTTGGTAAGACAGAGTCTATCTGTGTGTGACCCTGGTTGGCCTTGAACTCTTTATGGAGCTCCAGCTGGCCTCAAATTCATGGTGATCTTCCTGCCTCTGCTTCCCAAATGTCGGATGACAAGCATGGGCAGTCACATCCATTCAGCTGTGCTCCCCCTGTACCTCCAAAATAGCTGGAATGAATAAGGTTGACTGAACAGTCAATGAACTGCAGATGTACCCTGTATGTCAATACAGTATCAGATGTCCACTGACATATGGTTGACATTCAAAATGGAAGAACAGGGGCAGCGCAGACAACTGGGGTTTAATTATAGCCAAACATGAGCAAAGCATCTGAGTGACTAATGAGCCTGTAACACTGTAAGGATGTCTGTCTGCCCCCATGGTGCAAGACACAGGAGGCAAAATGCACAGGAAGCAAAAGTGTGAGAGCCTAGAAAACCAAAGAACACACTGTTCATTGAGCAACCCCCCCCCACACACACACAACTTTCAATGCACAAAACACTCTCCTAAACACTCGGCAGGCTTCCTCCTCAGCTGCATGGTGCTCTCACAGGGAGCCATCAGGATTCAGCTCCTGGTGCAGCAGAAGTTATGCTGTGTTGACCTCCAACCATAAAGTTATTTTTTGTTGCTACTTCATAACTGTAGTTTTACTACTTTTTTTTAAAATATTTTTTTATTACGTATTTTCCTCAATTACATTTCCAATGCTATCCCAAAAGTCCCCCATACCTCCACCCACTTCCCTACCCACCCATTCCTATTCTTTTGGCCCTGGCATTCCCCTGTATTGAGGCATATAAAGTTTGCAAGTCCAATGGGCCTCTCTTTCCAGTGATGGCCGACTAGGCCATCTTTCAATACATATGCAGCTAGAGACAAGAGCTCCGGGGTACTGGTTAGTTCATCATGTTGTTCCCCCTATAGGGTTGCAGTTCCCTTTAGTTCCTTGGGTACTTTCTCTAGCTCCTCCATTGGGGGCCCTGTGATCCATCCAATAGCTGACTGTGAGCATCCACTTCTGTGTTTGCTAGGCCCCTGCATAGTCTCACAAGAGACTGCTATATCTGGGTCCTTTCAGCAAAATCTTGCTAGTGTATGCAATGGTGTCAGCGTTTGGAAGCTGATTATGGGATGGATCCCTGGATATGGCAGTCTCTAGATGGTCCATCCTTTCATCACAGCTCCAAACTTTGTCTCTGTAACTCCTTCCATGGGTGTTTTGTTCCCAATTCTAAGAAGGGGCATAGTGTCCACACTTTGGTCTTCATTCTTCTTGAGTTTCATGCATTTAGCAAATTGTATCTTATATCTTGGGTATCCTAAGTTTTGGGCTAATATCCACTTATCAGTGAATACATATTGTGTGAGTTCCTTTGTGATTGTGTTACCTCACTCAAGATGATGCCCTCCAGGTCCATCCATTTGGCTAGGAATTTCATAAATTCATTCTTTTTAATAGCTGAGTAAGTTTTACTACTTTTATGAGTCTGAAATATCTGTGTTTTGTGATGGTCTTAGGCAACTCCTGTGAAAGGGTTATTTGACCTGTCCCCTTCCTTCCAAAAAAGTCATCACCCAAAGGTTGAGAACGGGTCTAAACTGTTTACAAGTGGAGAATTCCAGCGGAGGACAGGCAAACAAGTGGGTTGATGTGTGTGTGTGTGTGTGCACATGCGTGCACACATGCATGTGTCTATTTCTCCCTGCTGTTGACTGTGGATGTGAAGCGAGCAGCTGTATCAAGCTCCTGCTTGCCGTGACAGCCTTGCAGACTGTACCATGGAACCGTGAGCTAAGTAAACCCCTTGTTCCCTCCGTTGCTTTCGGCAGAGGTATTTTGCCACAATAATTGCAACAAACTGGGACAAGGCAGTGGGTCCACTGCTATGATAAACCTGACCTGTCTTTTAGGCTTTTGAGCTATTTCGTGGAAGAATTTGGAATGCTGAACTGGAAAAGCCACTGAGCACTGGAAGCTGTTCTTGTGGGAGCTGAAAGATGGCAGTGCAGTCAGTGCAGGACAGAGCTTTCTCCTTGCTGCCTCCACTGGCCACTTCCACAGTGACCTGCTGTTGTTCTCTCAGAAACTGTGTCTGCTAGGCTAGTTAGGCTGCGATTGCATCCCAACTCTCCCTTGTCCACGGGCAAGGACTAAAATCCTACACCCGTTTCGTAAACCTTGACTCTGCTGCTCTGATCCTGTCCTGTACAGCTTGGTGGAGAGCCTGGAATTTTGTTGTCTGATACCATTTCTGGAGAGATACAAACAACTCTACTCACACAAAGCAGAGAACTGATGAGATACCAGAGTCATGACACTGCCAAAGGGCATCTTCATCAACCAATGCATTTATGCAGGCAGATGCTCATACGCATAAAATAAAAACAAATTATAAATTAAAAATATGAAACCTTATCCTCTATCTGCTCATATGCTTACTGGCCATCCAAATTTCATTAGTAAAATGTCTTTTTGAAAATATTTTAGGGCCTAGGGACATGGCTCTGTGATTAAAGGCACTGGCTGCTCTTCCAAAGGACCTGGGTTCAATTCCCAGCACCTACATGGCAGCTCACAACTTTCACAACTTTCTATAAGTTCAGTCCAGTGAGACGAACACATTCTCCTGGCCTCAGTGGATGACATGCAGACAGAATTCTCATTCTCTCTCTCTCTCTCTCTCTCTCTCTCTCTCTCTCTCTCTCTCTCTCCCTCTCTTTCTCTCTCTCTCCCTCTCTCTCCCTCTCTCTCCCCCTCTCTCTCTCCCTCCCTCTCTCTCTCTCTCTCTCTCTCTCCCCCTCTCTCTCTCCCTCTCTCTCTCTCCCTCTCTCTCTCTCACTCACATACACACACACACACACCCACAAATATTTTACCCACTAATTTTAACTGACTGTTGGTTTTCTTATCATTGAGTTGGTAAGAAAACATATTTTTTGGCCAGATTATAATGTGTTTTCTTCAAGTACATGACTTGGATGTTTTATTTATTTTCCTAATGATATCTTCAGCACAGGAGGATCTTATGCATGGATGCTTATAGCAATTTTATACATAATTAAAATGCAAAGTCCTGGAGGTAAGAGCATGTAGGACTCACAGATGCATCGTCTGTATGATCTCTCTTCTACAGGTCCTATAAAACATGAATTATAGAAAATAAATTGGTAATTTGAGGGCGGGAGGCAGATAGAAGGGGTTATTTTTGTTGCCAGAATTGCTTTGTTGTGAGCTGTGGTTACATAGTCTCCTGCATTTGTCAAAACTTACAGAAATGTGTACCCAAGAAGATGGATTTCATGGTGTGTGTCATGGTTTGTATATTCTTGGACTAGGGAGTGGCACCATTTGGAGGCGTGGCCTTGTTTCAAAAAAGCCCAGCAGAGACTTTGTTCTCTGGTTAAGTCTTATGAAGAGAAGTTTGAACAATCATAGCAAGCTTAGAAAGGAAAAATATAAAAGACATGGTTCAAGTATTAAAGGGGTACCAGGAAGTGAAATGGAGCAAAATCCTGTATTCTAGGAGATAACAGGTTAAGGGAGTGGGACCTTGGGGCAAGATCCTACCCAGCTAAATTTAGATCCAGGCATAGTGGTACACATCTTTAATCCCAGGAGACAGGCATGCTGATCTCTGCATTCAAGGTCAATATACAGAGCAAGAACCAGGATATCCAAGCTTAGGCAGTGAAGGATTTTGAAAACATAAAGCCAGTGATAATGTAATAGTAAAAGGGGATCATGTTCTAGTTCCTGCAAGCAGCAGAACTCGGCAGCTCAGCCATGTGGCTCTGGCTCTAGAGTTAATTAAGAATGGAAGGAACTACTGGGACAATTGATGTTGGTTAGCTGGAGCTAAAAATGAGCAGTGATTATAAAGTGACCAGCATCACTGAGGTAAAATCTTCTGGGAAGTGTTTTCTGGGAGCACAAAATAGCTGTGTTCCAGAGATAGCCAAGGTTGTACCTTGTGCTGCGGCTGGACTTGGTAATATGTAAGAGTCACCCAGGTGATACTGGTTTTGAAGGCATGAAGGTGTCATGAAGAACAGCTGAGGCTTGGCACTGTGAGAGGTCATGGAAGGCCATTGTTGAATGTATAGCCTCAGCTGTAGTTGATGGCCCAGGACTGAAGGGGTCATGCAAAGGATTTGAGGCTTAGCACCATGAAGAGAGCCTATGAGAGGCTATTGGTAAAGCCTAGTTGGAGTGGAACACCCCAGTGTATTGGAGATGTTAGTACCATGGGATGATCACCAAGAACAGCAGCTGAAGTGAAGTGGATCAACCTGAGCTTAGAGTGCTACAGAGGGCAGAGCTGGAGAAGTGATGCCAGCCCTTAGGAGGAGCCCAAAAGATCAAGTGGAATCCCAGACACTGAAACAAGAAGCTGTAACATTGAAATTGCCTTGGAGACTCAAAGATGTTAAAGATACCAGAGCCATAGGATACATGGTGAGGAAAGCTGCTAACAGGGAGTGGAACCAGCCCAGGAGAAAGCAGTTTGTTGCAGTCAACAAAGATGAAAAACGAGTGGAGATCTGAAGACCGCTTTGACATCAGCCATGGAGATGCAGAGTTTGGAATTTGCCCAGCTGGTTTCCTGTCTTTCTTTGAGGATTACAGTTAAGTGATTGGATGAATCTCAGAAGAGACCTTGAACTTTGGACTTTTAATATTGTTGAGACTGCTATAGACTATGAGGACTTTGAAAGTTGCACTAAATGCATTTTGCATTATGCTATGTTTAAGTATGGCCCTCCATAGACTCATGTGTTTGAATAAGTCTATGGGGGCCAGGGAGTGGAATGTCATGGTTTGTATATCCTTGGACCAGGGAGTGGCACCATTCGTAGGTGTGGCCTTGTTGGAATTAGTGTGACCTAGTTGGAATGGGTGTGTTACTGTGGCTGTGGGCATAAGATCCTCACCCTAGTTGCCTGGAAGTCAGTCTTCCACTAGCAGCCTTTGGATGAAGATGTAGAACTCTCAGCTCCTCCTGTACTATGCCTGCCAGGATGCTGCCATGCTCCAACCTTGATGGTAATGGACTGAACCTCTGAATCTGTAAGCCAGAACCAATTAAATGTTGTTTTTTTTATAAGACTTGCCTTGGTCATGGTGTCTGTTCACAGCAGTAAAACCCTAACTAATAGAGTAAGTTTCCAAGTCGTCCATAAAACAAGGGATACATGTGTGCTTAGCAGAGCTGCTGATGCTGAGCAAGCATTGAATAATAAATACATGGGCAGATATATGAATCATATTATCCTGCTCATTTTCAAACTGTGAACCAGGGCACAGGCCATTTTCAACTATAATTTATCCCAGAAATAATCTGACCACAGATAGAGCAAGACCAAGAAAACCCTCTGCACTGACTAACAAGGTTCTGGGCCTCTCAGATCACCATTTATTTCCCATTAACTGCAGCATTCCCAGCAGATAAACATCACAGTCTGGGAAGGAGCCATAAGTCACCAAGTAAGTATTTCCTACATGATAAGGCGCCCCCAAAACTCTCTAAGTGTAATCCAGAGAGTGTCAAACAGCTGTGCCTCCCACAGAGTTAGACCATTTGAGATGGCGGTTCACAAACAATATTTTAAATCTAACATTTAGTCATCATTTTCTAACCCAGCATGAAAAAAAAAAAAAGTAATTACAGTTGTCATAGTTCAGCTTATCCAATACAGTGGCTGGGGGCTGTGCGCTGGCCTGGGCATGTCTCTTACCCATCCTGCTAGCACACACGACACTCCAGAGTTTGCTGAATTAAAGACAGGATGGATAAACGCTAACCAAAAACGAAGCCCGACAAGTTCTACATGTCATGGCATGGCTGGGTCCGTGTCACTCTTCAGGTGACCTTGGGGCCAGGGAGACCTGTGCCCCAAGAAAAGGCTTCTGTTGTCACTGTGCCCAGGACATCTTCAGCCACACCTTTACTACCCAATGAACCTCACACTCATTACAAGGGAAGTGCTTACAGGAAGCTTTGAACACCCAGTGTTGGGTTCCCCTCTCTGATCCCTTTAGATTTTAGCCTTCTCAAACCTCCCAGGAGGAGATCATGGGTGGCCTTGTGAGAGTGGATGGGCAGAGTGCAAACCAAGGTTGCCAAGGGCAAAGTGGGCAGCCTGGGGTTGGGGGGAATGGCATGCTTTGACATCCAGTCTGGGATCAGAAGAAAGGAGGAAGAGGAAGGTGCAGAGGATGGGTAAGCTAGAGTTACCTTGCTTTCCCAGACCAGGGAAGAACTGTGAAGGAAGTCTGAAGTTTAGTCTTTCCTTCTGAGGGCTTGATAGTTTTAGTCAATCAAATATACAAACAACAGGAAAAAGAATATGCGATTCTCATTATGTGCCCAAGTGCAGTCTTCAAGGTGGAGGGGACGATGGTTGAAGCTTCCTTATAGCTCAGAAAGAGGTCAGTTTCTGAGAAAGGGAGGTGACACAGGAGGGGGGAGATGCACTCCTAGGGTGCAGATGGTCTTTCAGGCAACAGCCACTGTGGTCACTTCTGTCTGGGCTAGTATCTGATCCTTCGTCTCCTCTTCCTGCAGGCACTGCTCCTACGTGGAAGTGGAGAGCATGGCATTGGGGGGCAGCGTCTGTGCTTTCCTTTGCTGCTTACTGAGGGAACAGCCTGTCAGAGCCCTTCCTGCGACTGCAAGCTCTGGAGCTTCACCCACAGTAACCGATTCTAAATATGCAAAAGAAATACATTTGGGGTGGGGCTTTTCTTACTCATATGGACATGGGTGTCTATTCCCCTAAGCTTGATTAAACTTTTTAAGGAAAATCAACACACAGTAGATGTTGCTGAGTAGATAATGAAGGCTGAATAAATACATAATAAATTTAATTAAATAACGGAGTTATTCAGGAAAAAAGTCACAATCTCTTGGGTGGAAAATGCTGTTTTAATTCACATTTTAATATCCATGGAGTCTGGAGGTAGAAGGCTCATTTCTGTCAAAAACAGAGCCATTGCATTGACCAAGCAGAGGGGGTAAATGAGCTTGAACCTGGTCCCTGGAAAACCTGAGAAAACTGCTCTGCAGCCAGGGTTTGGGATGAGGATGAAGCCAAATGCAAATTTAGAGGGAGAACAGGTTTGATTGATTAGTGATGTCTGTCCCAGGTTAGGGAAAGTTGAGCGGAGGCCCATGTGCTGGTGGAAAGAGTCTCTCTCTCTGCCTAACCCATCCTGTGCTTTCTAGGAATCAGTCTAGTCTAATCTAGTCTAGTCTAGTCGATCTCACCCCACCCCACCCCACCTCATTTATTTGCCTAATAACAGAATGTTGTAGAAAGATGATTGTGTTTGGTTGTCTCCTTCACTGTCAGAAGACTATCTTGGGATCATCTCAGATACAGAGAAAGGCAGAATTTCTTTGAAAACACAAGTGCAGCAGACTGAAGCTAGCCTATCATTTTGGTATGGATTTGAGAATGCTTCTCGAACTTCCTTCTCCAGCTCCTCTATGCAGTAGATCTATGGCACCTTTTCTAGAAGCCCATGAGTCTCACCACATCCAAAGAGAAGCCATTTTACAGTGAGCACTGTCCTAATGCGGCAACCCACTTTCCTCTCTCACTTCTCATTCACTGCATGTTCTGTAGTCAGGCTGAAGAGCAGGCAATTGGATCAGCATGCCTAGTCAGAGCCTCACTCGCCACCTTTGAGTCTGGATCTGAGACACCAGGGCAGGAGGCTAAGAACAGCTGAGCTTCCAGAGGTCTCACAGTCATGGGGTCTAGGGATGTCACAGTGTGCCTTGAGGGTAAATGGAAGTAGTAGCCATTCGGGCAATCGGCATCCAGCTGAAGCTGGTCTCTAGGAGAAATCTGAGCATGCATGCACAGAACAAGGGTAGGCGCTATTCAAGGAACCCAGAAGAGCCCAGGGGACCTAGCAGCACCTTACACAGCAACTCCTGTCCCGAGACTGGCTCATTTGTTTACCCTCTATGACAGTGAGCTATGCTTTCCTACAGCAACCCCGAGCTCAGCCTAATCTGAGACTGGGGCATGATCTAGGATCTGACTGAGATGTCTGAAAAGATACTTTACATCCAAAAAAATTCCACATGTGACACCTTAAAAATATTGTTTTTATTTATATGTGTGTGTGTGTGTGTGTGTGTGTGTGTGTGTGTGTGTGTAAGAGAAAGAGAGAGAGAGAGAGAGAGAGAGAGAGAGAGAGAGAGAGAGAGAGAGAAGACTGAGTCAGATCCTCTAGAATTTAAGTTACAGGTAGTTGTGAACCAACAGATGTAGGTGCTGGAAATTGAACCCAGTCCTCCACAAAACAGTTACTCTGTGTGTGTGTGTGGTTTTTCAAGACAGTGTTTCTTTCTCTATATTGTCCCAACTGTCCAGAAACCCTCTCTGTAGACCAGGCTGGCCTCAAACTCACAGATATCCACCTGCCTCTGCTTCCCAAGTGCTGGGGTTAAAGGCATTCATCAACACTACCTAGTAACAGTTACATCAAAAAGAGATAGTTGGGGGCACTGTATACAAATTTACAGGTCTATGAGCTAGAAAGGTGCTCATCGGTTAACCACACGAGCTGCTCTCGCAGAGGACCCAGGTTTGATTCCCAGCACCCACATGGCAGCTGATAACTGTAACTCCAGTTCTACAGGATCCAGCACCTTCTAAAGACACAAACCTATATTCAAGCAAAACAGCCATACACATAAAATAAAATAAACATAATAATGAAAATATTGAAAATAGGGTCTTTTTCTTACAGGCCTGAGGTTGACTCTGACAGTGGGATTGTTCTGTAAGTACTCATAACGACTAAAATCTCTGTTCCTCGCATTCTCAAATTCCCCACCCTACCACCTGCTGACCCAGATATGTAGCTTGAATAGGTCAAGGGGGAAAATAAGTCAAAACTCATTTGTAAAATGCTGAAAGTTATGTCCTAACTAAATGGCTGCATTAAATGTGCCAGAAGCTGCCCACAAGGTATAAATGGCTCCCAAGATCACAACCCAAGTGACTGGCCTTCCAAGCAGAAAGCGTGGAAAACCAGGGCCCCACCATAAAACACAAAACTGGTGGAGCTGGTAGTCAGAAAATAAAGATATTTTAAGGCAAAGACACAAATGTATGAAATAATATATGCAACTGTATGTGTGTGCATGTCAATATATGTGCAAGTGTGTATATAAGTGTGTGAGCATGTGTATGGAGGCCAGAGATAAATCTTGGGTATTATTTCTTAGAAACCATCCATGTCAGTATGTGTCGTGCTGTTAGTGTGTTGTATTCTTGTCTGTGTGAGTATGAACAGTTGTGTGGGGCCCTCTTCCTTAACTAAAAACTCATCGGCTTATTGGTTCAGTTAGGCTAGTTGGCCCCCCAGTGCTGGGGTTACAGGTACAAGCCACCACGCCCAGCTTTTTGAAACAGGGCTTAGGATTCTGACTCACTTCTTCAGGCTTAAGCAACAACTTCAACAACTGAGCTATTTCCCAGGCCCCTACCTTTGAGACAGGGTCTCTCAATTGGTCTGAAACTCACCAGTTCTGCGGGGTTGGCTGTCCATTGAGTTCCCAGGTTTTACTTGTATCTGCCTGGGATTAAAAGCACATGCCATGACGTGTGTGTGTGTGTGTGTGTGTGCATATATTTGTGTATTTTAATGTGGGATTCAACTCAAATCACAACAAGCACTGAGCTCTCTCCCCAGCCTCGTATGTCACTTTAAAGTTAGGATTTTAAATGTGGAAAACTCAAACTCATGGCTATTCAGACTTTTCCTAAAAGGGACAGATCATAAATGTTTTTGGGCCTCACACACTGTTTGTGGTTGGTGTTCCAGGATATTGGCTTTTGTATTTCTTATTTGTATCCTTTACAGAGCTTCATACGTGTATAGACCATTCTGGATTTACAGGCACACAGAGCAGGCAGGTCTCAGGCTGATGGATCAGCACCCTGGGTTGTGTTTCAGGTCCCTTGGGAAAGGGGAGCTCTTCGCTTACAAAGACACTCATTCTTGGTTGAGCTCTTCTAAAATTCGTTGTCACTCTGGGCCAGTTTTCTTTCTCTGGAACCCCATGGGCATCTGCTCTGACCTCTAGAGTTGGCAAGCACTGTCTTTCCTCACAGGCTTCTGGGGAGGTGACGGGTTTTTTTGTTTTTAGGCAGAGCATCTGGTGGGTGTCATTACAGTATGAAGTCATATTTTCATATGTTCCTCTGTCTTCAATGTCACCCTCTGTCAATGGCCTTTCCAAAGTGTCACATCCAAGATGACCACCAGAGACTTATTTGATGTACTCTATAATTTATTTGAATGGAATATTGCTGATAGCACTATCCGTGATGGTTCGTTTTTGTTACCAACTTAACTAGAGCCTAGAGAAGCAATGAGAGACCAGAGGGACAGTCTGCAATGGGGGTTCCCCATGGAAGCTGGCATGTCAGACAGGGTGGCATATCCACCCACAGTGTGGATGAATGCTGGGGCCTCAGGAAACAGAGACAGAGGAAAGACGGCAGGCTTTCTTGCTCCTAGAGCTGGGACATGCTCTTCTGCAAAAAGAATTCCAGGATCACTATCTCTGGATGCCATTGGTCAGCCTCTCGGGCCTTTGGTCTTAGCCTGAGAGTGACTGGCATGATGGTTCTAGGCTCTACATCCCTAAACCCAGTTGTACTGCCAGAATGCCAGGCTCTCCATCTCAGACAGACTGTTGTGAGAGGGTCATCTTGTGTAACCATGTGAACCAATTGCTTCAGTTAAGATCTTCAATAGCATCTGTGTATCTAGATATCTCTGCATCTATCTCTGTATCTATCTGTGTATCTGTGTATCTGTGTATCTGTGTATCTCTGTATCTATCTATCTATCTCTGTATCTATCTCTGCATCTATCTCTGTATCTATCTCTGTATCTATCTCTGCATCTATCTCTGCATCTATCTATCTCTGTATCTATCTCTGTGTCTATCTCTGTATCTATCTCTGTATCTATCTCTGCATCTATCTCTGTATCTATCTATCTATCTATCTCTGTATCTATCTATCTATCTATCTATCTATCTATCTATCTATCTATCTATCTATCTATCTATCTATCTCTGTATCTATCTCTGCATCTATCTCTGTATCTCTCTCTGTATCTCTCTATCTATCTCTGTATCTCTGTATCTATCTATCTATCTATCTATCTATCTATCTATCTATCTCTATCTCTCTCTCTCTCTCTCTATCTCTCTATCTCTCTATCTCTCTATCTATCTATCATCTATGAATCTATCTTTTATTCATCCATCCTCTCTTTCTTTCTGTCTCTGTCTCTCTGAAAATGTGTGTATGTGTGTCATTGTGTGTTCATGTGTGTGCAGGTACTCACAGAGGCCAGAAGAGGGTGTCAGATCCCCTGGAACTGGAGTTAAAGGAGGCTGTGAACCACCAGATATTGGTGCTAGGAACTAAACTTTGGCCCTCTACAAGAACAGCAAGTGCTCTTAACTGCTGAGCCATCTCTCCTGTCTGTCTGTCTGTCTGTCTGTCACCCTAGAGATCACTCCTGACTGATTTCCTATGCTGTAGTTCTTGTTTGGTTGCTTTGGCTTTGGTTTTAGTTGCTTATCTTCTGAAGGTTATGGTAATTTCCATCACCTCAGCACAGTGCAGGGACTTAATGCCACCAGCCCTGCGCTCCTGCACCATGCTCTGCCCTTCGGTGCTTTTTGTCAGGAGTGGCCTTCAGATCTAGCAGCACTTTCTCCCACCTCATCTCCATCTCAGCTCCGCTGATACTGACATTTAGATGCAGGAAGACAAGCCTTTTATTTACAGGACTGTCTGGGGAATATAGGAAGATGGAAACCTTTAGAACCATGGAAACAAAGGGCCAAATGCACCCTCTTAAGTTACAGTCCAGGGAGAAAGATGCTTCTATTTCAAGATGTTAAGACAATAAAGAAGGGAAAGTTGAATTTTTAAGGACATGACTTTAAAATCACTTTGAGCCTAAAGCACTCATTCATCTGGGAACACATTAGAGATAGAGGCTGGGGGAAGCCAGTTGGGAAAGCATGGGGGCTGAGTCTGATACCCAGGGCTCAGATAAGAAGCTGGGTATGGTGGCACATCTTTGGAAATTCCAACACTAGGGAGGCAGACCCCTGGGGCTTGCTGGCCAGCCAGCCTAGAATAATCTGTAGACCCCAGCTCTCAGTGAGAAACCTTTTCTCAAGGTCTTGCTTAAGGGTAATAGCTCCTGATGGCTGATGCCTCCGCAAATATACATCCACCTACTCATACACACAAATATGCACACAAGCCCCACCCCCGTGATTGTCTGTCTGTGTCTCTGTCACTGTTTGTCTCTCTGTCTCTGTTTCCCTCTGTATCTGTCTCTCTGTCTGTCTCTCTCTCTCTCTGTCCCTCTCTCTCTCTGTCTCTGTCTCCATGCTTCAACAAAGGTAACACAGTCATTTCCCTGATATGAAAAGACTGGAGGAAAGTGCTTAGTCTGCTGGTAATGGTTGTTACTCCCCAATGCCGTCATGACTTGAGTCAAGCAGCATGTACAGGAGGCATGCATACCTTTTAAACTGAAGCAATATTCTTCAGAGAACCTATGCCCTGGAGATCTCAGAAAGATATGAACAAACAGAACCTTTGTCCACAAAGTCTTGCACACATTCATCTAAAGAACAACTCTAAATTTAGCTCAAGTTTAATCAGTATTCTTGATGAGTGTGAATATGTATATGCATATATACACACACACACATATATATATCAAAATTGAGAATTTACAAATAAGAACTGAGGCACTTAGCCCCATGATGGATAGGTCTTTAGGATAAATCTCAAAGAGGGTATACTTCCTTCCGTAATTCCAGTAATTCAATTCTACTTCATACAAAGACGTGTGAAGCTTAAAGTTGGCTGATTCGAAGAAGAGAGGAGCAGAGAGCGTTCTGTGAAGCCAGCAGAGCACGCCAGTGCTGTTCCCTGGAGATCCCAGAGTGTTCAGGTTTTGTGCCTGGAGAGTCTGGAAATCACACTGGATCCGCTGCAGGGTTGATGTCTCTGGAAGGTGTGATTACAAATGATCAAAGTGCAGAGGAGAAGTGAAGTTCCAGCAAAACTGAATTGTATTTATAGTTCAGACCAAGAAATGTGGCCGAATTCTGACTGAAGAGGCTCAAATGCCATGTCCACCCTGTGGCCTCTTGACACACTGGGGCAGCGGGCTTGGAACACTGTCTTTCTTTTGCCCAGAATCCCTAGCGCAGGTTAGTCACACAGGCCGGAAGGATGAACTTGCAGCAGGCCCATCCTGTGGTTACCACTTCCCTGGGATGGAGACTCCACATTCGTACCAACCCACATAGTAATAGGGGGTTCCAAAACCAATGTGTCCAAAGCTGACAGGCTCCTGGCGGTACTGGCGATAGTAGCCTGGAAAGAGATGGAAAGACCAGAGTTACTGACAGCAACCTTCTCACCCCACAGTCTGCTTTCAGACAGAACATTTTGGTGAACATTTCTGAGTGTTGTTTGTGAATACACTGGGCCAGTTTGATGTGTCACAATAAAAGCAGGTCTACCCTTAAGGCGTGTTTCATTTCGTGGGTGATAAAACCTTTCTCACTCGGCACCAATGAATGTGATTTCGGCCACCATGAGAGAATCCATGGAGTAAGGCACTCTGGTCTGCGGAATCTACACATCACTCAACTCCATTCTGTTCTCTGAGTTCAGAGCTCCTGACATCCCAAAACTGCTCAACTCCAAAGTTTAAGCCTGAGAACTTGGAGCAGACTTGTAGATCTTTCTAGAAAAAAAAAATCTGAACATTGCTGACTTCTTGAAGTAGAAGGATGTTCAAACACTCTTAAAATGTCTGGGGACTTCTACTGCTCCCAACTTTGGCTTCATTTCCCTCTTGCCAAATAATGACTAGCCACTACTCTACCAGAGAGTACACCAGCCAGTCACGGTCAATTCTACAACCTTAGCACAGAAACACCAAGGAAGACAGATAACACAGGGCTGTAACAGAAGCTGGGACACTGAAAGAGCTGAAAATATATGAGCTGTGTAGATGTTGTATACTTATTGTGATAAACTAAGCTGGCTTACATATTTGACCCAACATGACTCTAGATGTTCCCAGTGAGGAATTGTTAGATGAGGCTACAATTTAATTCAGTAGTCTAAGCAGATTATCTCTACAATGTGACCTTACCTGATCAGGTAAAAATCTTAACAGAAATGACTACTAAGTTCTAATAGAAAGACGTGGTGGAAGGACTCCACTGTGCATTCACTGTCCATGTTCATCCATACTGTAAGACTCAACTCATACTGCCTGTCCTGACAACTTTCCTTAACAGCCTTGAGTGTCTGCCTCCCTTGATTCATATGGTCACAATGAATCCAATTCCTTGATAAGAGGTCAACCACATGGCACAACCTGTTGTTATTTATATATCACAGTGTCCACTATCATGAACCTTCTACACAGTTGTTTTCCCTTCCTGGTGACAGAGCTTGTTTCTGAGAGCAGGTGTGGGGTCTTATATAACCCCACTGTATTGCCAGTCTCTCGAGGCCACCCCAAGGCCAGCATGGTGGAAGTGCTTTAGTTCCTTAATTCCTTCTTCTTACCCTTTATAATACAACATTAATCTCTACATTATAAGTCAAAAGCTGAGTACCATACATTTTCTCATTATAGCCATTTCCTCTCCCACCCCCAATATAAAATAGCAGTTCTGATCTTCTTACCTTGAATGTTGGGGAGGGCTTCTATATAAGATTGAGGCCCTGTTCTTCCATCCAGGTGCGAATCCACAAACTGACAGTGGTCTTCACCTCTTCCCCAGCTGTCTCCAATGCTGTAGAATGTGTCTGCATAAGGGAATATCACAGGTCATTGACTACTAGAGAGTGTCACTGTTGGGTTATGAGTTAGAACAAGCTTTTGAGGCTGTTTAAATTGCGGTGATTACTTAATTCATGTGTTCCATAGTTTCCATGTCTGAAAAATGTTTGTAATGGCACAAATGTCATTAAGCATTATAAGAAGCCAGCAAGAATTTATATACTAAATATTTAACACATGTTCAGTGGGGGGACCTTGAGCAATACAACCAGCTCTGGTGTGTAAATGATGGACTTCTTAATGCCCAAATTTCCAGGGAGAATAAAGAAAAACACAATAAAGAAGAGATTGGAAGTCAGTCAGGACTGTGTAGTTAGTTAGAAGAACCTATTTCCACACAGATTCAGACACTGGGTGCTGTCCGTGGTGCTGAAGCACAACTCAAGGCTGGACCACCTTGTGTTTCCCAGGCCAGGGTCTGGAAGATGATTATGCAGTCTCTCCTAGAGATTTTGAAGGGAAAGAGATGTAAAGAGATAGGTAGAGACACATAAAGATGGGAGAGGGAAGGAGAGAGGGAGGGTGGGGGGAGGGAGGGAGGTAAACTCCAGAGTTGGGGATGGAAGGGAAGGTGTGGCTTTGATAAATGAATCTTTTCTAGCAAGAAAAATAAATAAATTAAAAACTGTTCAGTCTGGTTGATTTTGGATTTGGATTTTGTTCCTAAAATTCAGGGAATATATATATATATATATATGTATATGTGTATATATGTATATGTGTATATATATATATATCTCCCCTAGCCTCACGTGTCCCAAGGCATCAGTTTTCCAAGTCAGTAATTGTTGGTTTTGTGTGTCAACTTGACACAGCTGGAGTTATCACAGAGAAAGGAGCTTCAGTTGAGGAAATGCCTCCATGAGATCCAACTGTAAGGCATTTTCTCAATTAGTGATCAAGGGGGAAAGGCCCCTTGTGGGTGGGACCATCCCTGGGCTGGTAGTCTTGGGTTCTATAAGAGAGTAGGCTGAGCAAGCCAGGGGAGGCAAGCCAGTAAAGAACATCCCTCCATGGCCTCTGTATCAGCTCCTGCTCCCTGACCTGTCTGAGTTCCAGTCCTGACTTCCTTTGGTGATGAACAGCAGCATGGAAGTGTAAGCCGAATAAACCCTTTCCTCCCCAACTTGCTTCTTGGTCATGATGTTTGTGCAGGAATAGAAACCCTGACTAAGACAGTAATGGACAGAAATTTACCATAGCTAACCATGTGTAAGACTTACCTTTGAGATTGTCACTGAGGTAGATCTTATACCTTAGAGAATTACAAAGAACGACTCCCACAAACTTTTTGTACCATGTTCGTTTCACATACTGCCGACCATGGCAATCAGTGTAGCCAGGGTCATGCTTGAAAGCGAATGGGATCCAGATGGGCTCACCACCTTGACAACACAAAAAACACTCTGAGGTACAGTGGGTTACAGGGGTTATTGTTCCACACAAGCTCTCAGACAACTGCCTTCCTTTCTCTCTGGGCTTCTCTGAGCAAATGTGTATTCTTATTTTTAATACTAGAGTACACTGAAGTATTATGGGTTGGATCCAAAATGTCCCCCAACAGCTCATGTGTTAAAGGTTTGGTCTGCTTTTGATGGGCTGTGGAGAGATCACTGGATTAGGAGGGCTCTCTCTTCATCATGGGTTAACCCACTGATCTATTCACACTGGAATCAAGGAGGGGCCTGGTGAAGGATGGTTTTAAAGGGGTCTCACTTTCTCCCTCCCACCTGCCTGCTTGCTGCTCTGCTCCACATATCCTTCAGCTAGAATGTTCTACCTCACCTCAGGCCTAGGAGCAAGGGAACCATGGGCTATGCTCTGAAATCTCAGAAAGGATAGGCCAAATAAGCTCCTCCCTTCTGGTGTTCTCAGGCCTTTCATCAAGGCATCTGTACTGGCTAGTTTTGTGTCAACTTGACACAGATGGAGTTATCACAGAGAAAGGAGCTTCAGTTGAGGAAATGCCTCCATGAGATCCAACTGTAAGGCATTTTCTCAATTAGTGATCAAGGGGGAAAGGCCTCTTGTGGGTGGGACTATCTCTGGGCTGGTAGTCTTGGGTTCTATAAGAGAGCAGGCTGAGCAAGCCAGGAGAGGCAAGCCAGTAAGAAACATCCCTCCTTGGCCTCTGCATCAGCTCCTGCTCCCTGACCCGTTTGAGTTCCAGTCCTGACTTCCTTTGGTGATGAACAGCAATATGGAAGTGTAAGCCGAATAAACCCTTTCCTCTCCAACTGCTTCTTGGTCATGATGTTTGTGCAGGAATAGAAACCCTGACTAAGACAGCATCCAAAAACTGACTACAGAATCTGAAGGGCAGGGTTCTTTCTATGCTAGAGTATTTAGATCTTGGTATTTCAATAGAGGACTTTCAAAGCTCACGAAAGACATACGTCTCAAGGAAAAGCAGCTGCTGGGCTCATTTGACCTCTGGGACATGTGACAGTATGCCAAGTCCCTCAGCCTAGAAGCCTTCTCTTTCCATCCCTCTTATTCCTATCTTGAACTTGAAACACAGATCTTGCTCAGGTCCTTGGGGGAGGGGGAGGGAAAAGGAGATAAAATGCCCTAGTATACTTGCTGCGTTTTGCCAACTTTTTGCCACTTTATGATGCTCATGGGGACCATGTAAATAAAGTCCCGATTTTACGGGTATTGGCTATTCCCATCAATATCTATGTTAAAGCATTTTCAACTGATTCTCTTCTTCAAAGAGAATGGAGGGTGGATGAAAAGTTGTGCAGATGTAAAGTGCTCCACCATTTCTATTTGTGGGTCACCATAGTGACTGTACAGCTCACACCCACCATTCACATCTCACGCCCACAACCGGAGTGTCAGAATCCTCAAGATGGGAAACTCACCTGGTGGCCTCACAACCAGCAAAGGATTGTCTGTGGGTGAAAAACAAGTAATTGACTTTGTAACATACGTTGCAGTTGGGAAAATGTTGAAATGCCGACTATAATTAAAAGAGCTAACCAAATTGGAATAGAGAGAAGAATGATAAGGCTTGTTTATCAGATACCAAAAGTATTCCATAGGTTTCACTTTGCAAACATTGTCTTTTGAGAAATACTCTCTGAGCAACTGCTTTAGTGTTGATACAGAAGCTGTGAGTTTCTGAAAGTGATGTTTTGAAATTGTGTGCTATGAAAGCAATTCATGTGTGTGTGTGTGTGTGTGTGTGTATATATATATATGTGTGTGTGTGTGTGTGTGTGTGTGTGTGTATACTTCAGGTTGGCCAGATGGCTCAATGAGTAAGAACGTGGTTTCATCCCTAGGATCTGTGTGGTAAAAGAAGACCAACTCTTGAAAGCTGTCCTCTGGCCTCCACATGCACACTGTGGCATGCACACACATACACACATGCACATATGCACACACATACTCCCTCACAGGCACTCTGTGGCATGCACACACACACATGCACATATACACTTTCTCAAAGGCACACTGTGGCATGCATACACACACATGTATACACATACTCTCTCATATGCCCATTGTGACATGCTCACACATATACTCTCACAGGCTCACTGTGGCATGCACATACATACTCTCTCACAGGTGTACTGGCATGTACATTCACACATGTGCACACACATACTCTCTCACATGCACACTGTGGTATGTATATACACATATGCTCTTTCTCTCTTACACACATATGTGTAAATAAATTATGTAGAACTTTGTAAAAAAAACCAATGCTCTTGTTTTTAAACTTCTCATTTGGGAAAGTGTGGTGATTTCTTAAACTGTTCTGCATACTATAAAGTCACACATATTTTTCGATTCTTCAGTGTTTACCCAAGAGAAGTTAAAGTACAAATCTAAACATTTGCATATAGACACTGATAGCATCTTTGTAATTACCAAACAGTAGAGATAACTTAAATTACAGTTGAATGGGTTGCATGAACAGGCTGTGGCACAGCTGTACAATGAAATGCAGACCAGAAGAAAGAGAAATGACAGACTAACATACGCAATGCATGGATCAATCAAAAACTGACTATTAGATAGCCAGGTGGTGGTGGCTCACACCTTTAATTCCAACACTAGGGAGGCAGAGGATCTCTGTGAGTTCAAGGCCAACCCAATCTACAGAATTAGTCCCAGGATAGCCAAGACTATGCAGAGAAATGCTGTCTCAAAAAGCCAAAAACAAAACAAAACAAAAACAACTTCCAAGAAAACAACCAAAAAAACCCCCAACCAAACAAAAAAATGATTATTTGGAGAGAAGCCAGCCAAAGGAGTCTACACTTTAGGGCAGGAATATGAAATCCTAGATGACATGTACTTAGTGGGAGGGACAGATTGTGCAGGACATCAGGGGGAAGCTGATGGAGGACACGCCATCTGGACAGTGGCCAGGGCTAAAAATACTCAAAATCTATGACATTTCATATCTAAACGTATATATGCTTTAACTGCAAAAATCACTTCAGAGAATATAAAACTTGCTTTTGAAAAAGTTTTGCTTCAGGAAAAAATCATTTTTCAGGTGGGGTTGGGGCAGGCCTCTGCTACACTGGACCAGGCCTCTGCCCACAGAACCAGTTTGGGCAGTACATTGATTTTCAAATATACCGTGCAGGGACTCAACAACCAACACTCTCTCCTCTCTGTCGCTCATCCTCTCCTTATTTTAATTTTTGCAGTAGTGGGAGGAGAAGGCTTCATTCATTCTAGGCAACAATGACCACTGCGCTACATCCTCAGCTGGAAACCTGTGTTTCAGGGCTCACACCGTACAAGTCTGAGCATACATAAAATCGCAGAGCTTCCCCTCCACACTTAGAATATGCTATCACCCTAAATTCCCCTTGTGCTTCTATAGGCAGCTCGCTCGTTCTGGCGCCATCTGCTCTGCTTGCAGTAGTGATATCAGTTTAGGAGGAACAAGGTAAGGGTGCTACTCCAATTCTACCGAGCAGAAGGAGAGGGGTGAAGATGAACAGTAGCAAAACAACAACAACAACAACAGCATCGGGGTCACCGACCTATTCACAGGGGTTGCCTAAGACCATTGGAAAACATAGGTGTTTACGTTAAGATTCATCACAATAGCAAAACTGTACTTAAAAGGTATCAACAGAAATATTGTATGGTTGGGGTCACCCAACATGGGGAGCTGTGCTAAAGGGTAGCAGTATTAGGGAGGTTGGGAAGCACTGGGAAGAAGTTAAACTTTAAGTCCTTAGTACAAATACTTCTGCTTCTTCTTAAAAATAATCTTAAATGTAGACTTGACTACCCGGAGAAGCAGCTGTCTCCCAGGTCATCTAAGGTGGTTTTTTTCCAGCTATTTGGAATAAAAATGTTGTTCTTAAACTTTAAAAGGTGTGCTTGCACATGCCTATAATCCCAGAACTCAGTAGCCTGATGCCAGCCTGGGCTAGATGACCATTTCCAGGTCAGCCTGGGCTATTCTGTCTCATTAAAACTAAAACCAAATAAACAAACAATAAAAATTCCAGCAACAAAGAAAGCTCTGAAACTACTTTATGCAAATGAGCCAAACTCATCTTTGGATTGAAAACTAAATTTGTTTTCCTTTCATTAGGATTTGACCTCAGATAGGGACTCCATGGGAAGACCAACAGGGTCAACTAACTTGGTCTAACTCTCAAGCCCCTTGGGGGCTTCCAGAGACTGAACCACCAACCAAAGAGCAAGCATGGACTGGACCTAAGCCTCCTGCATATATGTAGCAGATGTGCAGCTTGGTTTTCATGTAGGTCCCCCAACAACTGGAGCTGGGGACTATCCCTAAATCTGCTGCTCACCTGTGGATCCTGTTCTCCTAACTGGGCTTTGTCTGGCTTCAGTGGGACAAGATGCACCTCGCCCTGACGTGACTTGATGTGCCAGGGTCGGGTGATACTCAAAGGGGATCCCCGTTCTCAGAGGAGTAGGGACAGGAGGAATAAGGGGAAGAGTTGTAAGAGGGGTGATGGGAAAGGGGGGCTGATAAAAGAATGTAAAGTGAATAAATAAATTAATGAAAAAAAGAAAAGAATCTGACCTCAGTTCTCTCCTAACATAATAGGAGGGGGTGTTTGTTTCATAAAAAGAAACCTGAACTCATCCAACAGAAAAGAAGGCATTTTCTTGCCTCACTTTCTACTCTGCCAATAGCTATTGTTCTGATAATTTCTCTCATTTTCCAAAGCAAGCAATACAAAGATGACCATGCCCGTACCTGATTCTGTAACAAATGAGACTGAAGGGCTGACAGGCCCATAGCCATGAGGGTTTTTGGCTTGAACTTTGAAGTAATACCTGAAATAAAAAGAAAACATCTTTTAAATGAGAAGTTGACTTGACCTCTGGGTAAGGAGACAGATTCTTACAAGCATGCTTGTAGTAAATTTGGAGTCGTGTTTATCTGTCTTTAGACACACCAACACACACGGACAGAAATAGATGGTAGATAAATAGATAGATAGATAGATAGATAGATAGATAGATAGATAGATAGATAGATAGATAGATAGATATAGTAGAGAGATCGAGAGGCAGAATGAGACACAGGGAGAGATGTTATCCTCATGTTTTTTCCTGAACGTTCTCATTTTTGATAATTTCTTGAATGGTATAATTAATACAGCACAGGCACATGGCTGATGGACTGGAACAGAACACTAGGCTGGTGGTTGCTCAGAGTGCTTTTCCTGGAGCATCCAGGCAAACACTGGGTGACTCTCCCAGTCCATCCTTCAAAACTGCTTAAGACTCGGAGGCTCCAAGAGAGAGGAGCTGGGGGCTAGAAAACACAGAGTAGAACTCAAACATTAACTTAATCAACATCTCCACCTCCGTGGTAGATTCAACACAAATATGGCTTGTGACTGGCAGGAGAGGGTGGTTAGAGAGTGGCCTCTTCAGTACAACTCACACGACAGTCCTGTCTGGAGCTTTGACCTCTCCAGGCAAGAGAAGCAAGTCCAGGAAGAGGAAGTGGGGGACAACCTGAGGAAGGAAGTGGGGGACAACCTGAGGGAGGAAGTGGGGGACAACCTGAGGGAGGAAGTGGGAGACAACCTGAGGACAGAGGCTTTGCTGCAGGGCCAAACTTTGTCTAGGAACACAGCGTGTTCTGGAAAGCGTGGCGTTTTAGTCAACTCGTTCACTGAGAAAGAATCGGAGTCTACAAGTATTTTTTACTTTGCCAATATTGATGCTCAAAGAAGAACTCAGGGCCAGTACTTGGCACCACTGCTGTTAACTCTTGCGACCTCCTCATCCCAAGGTTCCACAAGGTTCTTCTAGGACTCATGAATGGTGACTCTTTGAACCTTAGAAATAGTGTTTTCCTCTAGCTCTTGACTAGAAGAAATGTCTCACTTAACTATTTCAAAATCCTTTATCTGGTTAAGCTCGGTACAGATGCAAGTACTGACTAAACAACAAAAGAGTTTTCAGGAGGGCCTGTTTACATTCAGAGGTAACCACAAGCCATAGGTGATGACATCGCTACCTCTGGTCTCATAGCACACAGACATTCTCCTGTGCTTTCAGTTACCGCTAAGAGGCAAGCCACTCGATAAAATCTTAAATCATCCAAATATTCTGACTATTGATTTTTTTCCCATTTCAATTCTCTTTTTAAAAAAGATACACACAATTAAGAACATGTTTCCAAACCTCAGTTGACCCAGAAGTACACGTTTCTTGATTATTCACACTCTTAGTGGCTGTGGAGTGGTTTATGGCACAACCCCATGTGGGCAGTTCCAACAGTGGGGGGAGGGGGCTGCACATATCAACAACTCTAGTTGAATTTTGCCAACACTTTTTTTTGTCTTTAAAGAGAAGCCATTCAAAAATTAGGAGTCCAGAAACCACGTGGAACCCTCCTGCTGCACAGTCCTCACACCCCTGATGGAGTGTGATCCATTTAAGACTCAGCTTTTTACTGTAAAATTGGATTTTAAAATATGCAGACTCTAAGGAGTGACAACGGCAGGACCCTTGTTTAGTGACTAAGGTAGAATACACTTGTTTTAGTTTAAAAACAAAAAACAGGATCTGACATAAACCACCAAGTTTGAGACTCTGGCTCTTCCCTTGAGCGGATTGCTTTCTTGTCTTTCCTGAAAGACAACCTGCCCCTCCCCCCTCTCCCTGGAGCAATTTTGCATTACTTCACCTTGCCTACCTGTTCTCTGGGTTACTGAGCCATATTCCTTCAACCTAATTTTCTCCTAGACTTGCCTGACTGGCCTTAGGCTCAGAAGATCAAGAATTCCTCCATTATATACTCTCCCTAAGCTCCCTAAGGACACTGGCTATGGGAGTCCATATCTGTTTTTCCTTTTTAACATCTGTCTCTCCTGCCATGCAACAAGCCCCATGAGGACAGTGTTGTACACTTCAAGAGGGCTGCACTGCATCTAGCTCACCTCTGTGCAACTAAACCCTGGCTCAAAATAAACAGAAAGAACTGCTTGAGTGAAGTTTGGACCTAGAGCCATGGTTAGAACAAGTACACCTCTACCTTACACCATCACCTGACACTCAAAATGGCAGAAATCCAATATGGCAGCCAACTCTGTGGAAAGAACATTGGGCAGGAAGAGGTCAAGAGACTAAGATTCAACTCTTGTTGCTGGTTGTTATGTGGTGAATGCACTGGAAGGCATCTTCCAGCTCTCTGATATGTATGGTGGATGTGCTATAGAAGAAATCATGACACATAGTAAAAAAGAAGGCTGGCCCTGTTCCATCTGAGTCTGTTGCTTTTATTTCCTCTGGTCAACTTTTACTACTAGGAAAAGGAATGAAGCACTTTCTCTATTCCCTGACTCACTGCTTCTTTCCACCTGCCAAGTCCTGCAATTCATAACAGCTTATGGAAGCTTGATTCCAAGGAGCCTAAATGTCACATTAGAACGTTGCAGGGAATGCTCCCAGCTTTGGGGAAGTCTCCTGGTAGCCTGGTTCTGGCCAGATCCTGTCCTCTCTAGCAGATATCTGTTTACTGAGTGACTTATTCCAGACTTTTCTGTACTCCACTGCCTGTGGAAGCCATTTTGAGCTCTTCACTGCAAACCCACTGGCTCTATACAACAGTGTGGTGGTACGTCTGGACATCCTGCCAGTCACGACCTATTCAGGATCTGTGAAGCTATGTAGGATGATAGGATCCTGTGAGCCCACTGCCATTGTGAAATTGGCTATGATGGGAGTCCCTGAACCACAGGCATTGAAAATGCTATAAACCAGGGCTTTCCCCACCCGACACCCAGCTTCCCAGATGGTCAGTTTACCAGCACACCACTGCCTGGCTAAGGCATGCCCAGCTCCTTACACATGTTCATTGACCAGGTCACTTTCTGAGAGTTGAACCTCCCAAAACAGACAGCACAACAGAAGAGTAGACAGACACTCTCATGTGGACAAGTTTGACCACTTTCTAAGCAAGTGCCATAAACCTTGGCTGACAAGGCAGTGCCCTCTCATCAGTAGCCATTCCTCTTGTTGTGTCTTGTAGTCTTCACTAATGTATGCAACACATCTTTCCAGAATGTTCTGAACATCTACACCACAAAGCTTCCGTGTCACTTAACATGGTTGGCAAATACTGTCCCGTTAATGTCATATAGCAAGGTTGTACTACCTAAATGTTACATTAGTGAAACTGAATCAGTTCTCTTCTAACACATAGAACAGCCTTTCTGCCCTTAATGTAATGCCTAAGAGAACGAGAAATGGGCACAATTGTTAAGCAACAACCACAATACACACAGTCTTAAGCAATAGGCATGGCACGTGGTGAGCCTTCATTGGTATCCCATGAGCTAAACCAGGAATTCAAGGAAATGGTGATGACTGACTAATCCTTGTTTCCAACCAAAGGATACTATGATGAAGCTCACAGGTCCAGCCTTTTGTCTGTATGCAACCACCATGCCATACCTTGTGTTTGGCTTCAAGTTCTCAATGGGCAGATGGGTCACTGACGAGGTCTGAGTTGACCATTTATTCCGGATGAAGTCCTCATAAGAGGCGCTGTAGACCAGGTATCCTGGAAACAGGAAGAGGGAGAAACCTGGTGACCACCAAGGAACCTGTTCTAGTTTGCTTTTTCTGTTGCTTCAATAAACACCATGAACAAAAGCAACTTGGGAGAGGAAAGGGCTTATTTCATCTTACACTTCAGGTCAAAGTACATCATGGAGGGAAATCAGGAAAGAAACTCAAGCAGGAACCTGAAGTAGAACTGTAGAAGAATGTGCTTCCTGGCTTGCTTCCTCTGGCTTGCTCAGCTTCCTTTCTTATGCAGCCCACACCCGCCTACCTAGGATTTGTACCACCCACGGTGGACTGGGCTCTCCCACATTAGTAATTAAGAAAGTCCAATGGCTGTGTCTATGGGCCAATCAGATAGAAGCAGTGTCCCAGTTGCTCCCTCAGATAATTCTGGGCAGTGTCCAGTTGATAGCTGAAGCTAACTAAGAGGGAACCAAATCACACAGAGGTGTGATAGGGAAGGGCCGAAGCATGTGTACGTCTGCGTGATGTATGGCTCCATGAAAACCTCAAGGAGAGCAAGTTTCACTGTGATTCAGGATGGTTCACTTCAGTAATGTCTGACCAATTCCAGTGGGGACAGCAAACTCAAGTGCTTTCTGCTGGCTGGCTGGTTTCCTACTTCTCTTTCTGCTCTACCAGTTTCATTCCCTGTCGTCACTCACCTCATAGGGCTAATTACATCTAATCTTGACTGCACATAGGAGAAAGACGTGAAAGAAAAATGCAGTGCCCTGCACTTAGTATTTAACTAAGCTGGACTCAGACAAGTGTTGTTTTCCCTATCATATGAGGACTATAGATAGATAATAGATAGATTGATAGATAGATAGATAGATAGATAGATAGATAGATAGATAGATAGATAGATAGATGGATAGATGCTGATAGAGAGATGATAGATAGATGGTAGGTAGGTAGATAGATAGACAGATAGATGATAGACAGACAGATGATAGATAATAGATCAGATAGATGATAGACAGATAGATAGATAGATGCTGATAGGTAATAGATGATTGATAGATAGATAATAGATGATAGGTAGATAAATGATTGATAGAAAGATAGTAGATGATAGATACATAGATAGATGCTAATAGATAATAGATGATAGATAATTGACAGATAGATAATAGATGATAGATTGATAACAGGTAGATGATAGATAGACAGACAGATAGATGATAGATAGATAGATAGATAGATAGATAGATAGATAGATAGATAGATGATAGACCATTTGGAGAAGGGGAGATGAAAGGAGAGAAAAGAGGAGGTGAATATGGCCAAAGTACATGATACACTGGAATGAAAGTATGATTCTAAAAACCATCACTTTATACAATGAATGCATAAATAAGAATTTAAAAGACAGACAAAACTCAAGATTCTTGGTAGAGATGTACAGTTGTCCTTTATATGAGATGAAGAATAACGACAGTGACTGCCAGGCATGTGGTGTGACTGAAAGACTCCCTCTGACCCTATTTGCCTTTAAAACTTGCCAATTATGGTGCTGGGGTGATGGCTCAGCAGGCAAAGACCCAAGTGTGAGCACATGCCTTCCTAGAACCCCATTGCTGGGGCAAGGAGGGGCCATAGACAAGAAGACTGCTGGAATTTCTGGCCACCAACCTAGCTCCATGTCCAGTTCCAGTCTCTGGGACTAAGTGGAGGGCGGCAAAGCAGGCATTTGCTGTCCTCCTCTGGTCTCCCTGCACCTATACACAGGTACACAAACACCACACACACACAAACACAGAGAGAGAGACAGAGACAGAGACAGAGACAGACAGAGAGACAGAGACAGACAGAGAGACAGAGACAGACAGAGACAGACAGAGAGACAGAGAGAAGGGGTAGAAGTAGGGAAGGCCATTCATAAAACCACATTCAATCAAAAAGAAACTTCTCAGTGGTTTGTTATAGACCTCCTTCCTCCATTGATCTCTGTGCTTTCTGTTAGAAATGTGCTATGCTTTACAGAGATTGGTCTCACTCAGCACACACCATGAAAGAAAGAAGCAACTGTCAGTTACATCGAAGGCTCAGACCCACTCACCCACACTGACTCTGTGCCCCTTAACCCTTCAGCCACCACTGGCAGGATGCATGGGGACTGTATCTCCCAGTTCCTTACCCTGGATCTGGGCCCACTATGTAAGCTCCATAAGAGAAGCTAAGAGAAGCCCCTAGAACATTCCTGAACACATTTTCTCTCCTTAAAAGACAATGTTGGGGTCCTACAGCAGAAGCACTAGAAGGTCAGAGTTACAGAAGTGACTCCTGCAGTGGGTAATGTTGATCTCTAACCTCCAACCCTAACCCCACCATCCAGGAACACTTTCACACAGCTCACAGGCCTGGAAGGAGCCATGTACAAAGGAGCTGTTCATAAAAGGACCTGCAGATTCTCTTTCTGTAAGAACTCATCTCAATAGACTCATTCTCAAGTGTCATCTAGGTAGAGTAACAGAAACAAGCATCTCATAGGCCAAAGCCCAGAGGCGGGGCTTAAGACCCTCAGGGTATCCTTCATTCTATCCAATGCCCACATGAGGAATTGGGAAACACACAGGCTGCTATGGGAGTGGCCAGCAGGCCTGGAAGGAGGAGATTCATAGTAGTGATCCAGTAGAGCCTTTTTAGCATCCCCTACTATAGGACCTCTGACAAGTGGTTGCCAGGCTGTTTATTTGCAGAAAGACAAAATATTGGACATTTGTGGTACTTATATTTTTCATATGAGAAAACAAATTCTAGCAAGATGATGTATGTATGACTCAAGGTCACACAAATCAATCTAGGATTATAATTCAGGACTCTGGCTTTCATCCAATGTTCTCTTAACTACCCACACTGCTCCTGCAGTTACCCACATTCCCAAGCCGCTGAAAAAGATGTCTGCCTTCCCCATCTTACCTGTCCATCTGTTCATCCACCCATCTATCCTCTCTCTTACAGACCAGTTGGAACTCTGAGCATCTACCTAGGACACACCTGTTACCACATCTCCAGGGATGGCTTTGTTCCAGTCCACAATGACAAAGGAGTGGCAGCCTTCCATGGCGACCACAGTAATGTTCCGGGGAGCATGCTGAGGAGGCAGATCACTCTTTGTCAGGTCGTTTGGAATGAGTTCGTCCAGGCTTTCCACTTGGAAATGGTCCAGAGCATCAGTCAGGGAGCACGGGGCTGTTGGGTCTTTACTGAGGTATGTGACATAAGGAGCTGGAAAGAACAGAGATGCCCAGTTGGACTTCTTTTTTTCTTTTTTGGAAACAGAATCATAGAATTTGCTGCATGGACTCAGGCCTACAATTTAACCTCTTCCTGCTAAGACTCCAGAGACATCTGATGCTAACTCAAGAACTCACCCCTGGGGCTGAGGAGATGTCTCTGAGGATAAAGGACATGCTACACCAGAATAAGGACCTAATTTCAATGCCTAGCATCCGTGTGACAGTGAAGCAGCTGTGGACGCTACCCATAATCCTAATCTTTGAGAGGCTGAGACAAGGGATCCCTGCGGTAAAGTGGCTAGCTAGACTACAATAATTGACACGCTCTGGGTTCAATAAATGACACTACCTTAGCATACCAAGTGCAGAGTGAGCAAGGAAGACACTGAATACCAAGGTCGGGCTTCCACACACGTGTATGCCCCAACACATGCATGTATGCTCATTACACACATGTACATAAGCAATGTAAAAGAACATACTCCTATCTCTCTTTACAGGCCCATGTGCACATAGATGGCTTCAAAATGTCTCTTTGTCCCATCAACATTGATGGATGTAACTTCAGTGTGATTTGGAAAGGTCCTCTGACTACAATTTGGTATAATATAAACCTCCAGCATTCTTCCACGCCTATGCCCTCAGATTCAGAAAAGTGTGAGTCCGTTAACTAGCATCACTGCATCATGTTTCACCTCCTCAGCCGTCTTGAGGCCAGAGAAACAGGTGACATACTCAAGCTCTTTCCCTAGGTGACCTCCTGCAGAGCTCTGGGACCCTCACAATCCTCTTAGAAGTTTGAGCATGAAGCCAAGACCCAAGGGGCCCTCTGCAACATTGTTGATCAGCTTCTTACATTTACAGCATGTCCAAGCCCTTCCTAACCACAGGATTTCAGTAGCTACAGGAGACTGTGAATATGCAAGCCATGGCCTGGTACCCTGTTACAGTGAGAATGCGCTCATGAGCCATGGACAAAGAGTAGACTCTGCTACCAACCCACAGCCCCTTTGATTGTATTTCATTCTTTAAAAAAATGTTAGGAATGCCAAGGAATTGAAGTTAAGGCTTTTCCACTCAAGACCCTCAGGTTCTCTCCACTGAAATGGCTAGAAATCTCTATTAAAGACTTTTGCGTCTTTGGGAGCAATCTGTGGAAAGGCTAATGGTAACACTGAATGGTATCATTATGGTATCATAGTATAAACGGTATTGGTACGTATACCACTAATGATAACATGACTCGTTCCCTTTCTGTTGTGGGACAGCAGGGAGGGGAGGGAAGGCTTGGTGAACTCCACCAGACTGCTGAACACCACAGCAAACACTGGCTTCAGCCCTGGAATGCTGCCTCAGGCTAATGGTCTTGCCCTTTAACTCATATGATGAGACGCCCAGTCACAGCCTCTTAGCTGGCAAGACGTCTTCTCTGCTCATGGCAAGACATTTGTTTTGGAAACCGAAAAGCACGATGTTAATTTAAGCTGTTGCTTGTCTCCACGCAGTAAATACTAATCTGACTGTCTCACTGATGCAGTTCATCAAGGGCATGGGAAAGGGAATGGCGTGGAGCAGGGAATCCAGCCACACAGAATTTCTGATTAAAATGGCTTTAGCTGCTGAGAAAGAAGACGGGAGAAATGAGTCTCCAAAGCCCAATTCTTTGAGTTTAATGAAGTTGGAGAAGATAACTGTATAAAAAATGGCGTTGGTTCTGCGGAATGATCAGGACTCGTGACAGCATTCACAAAGCTGCACCATCCAGCATTCAGCAAGCCATGAACAAGTGGAGGTCCAGCCATCCAATTTACCTTCAAAAACAAAAACTGGCCCCCGGGCTGGGAAGATGGCTCAGTGTGTAAGATCACTCTCTGTACAAGCGTGAGGGCCTGAGTTTGTATCCCCAGTACTCACATTAAAAGGTGGGCATAGCAGGGCATTCCTTTAACCCAGGTATTGGAGTTAAATCTACCTGACCTGGAGTCAGGTAGACCCTGTGATCTCCCTAACCAGCCTTGCTGACACAGTGAGTCTCTGGTGCTGGCAGAAAGGGGATAGGGTAGAGAGTGACAGAGGAAGGTATCAGATGACCTCTGGTCTCTGTGTGCGCACGTGTGTGCGCACGTGTGTGTGTGTGTGTGTGTGTGTGTGTGTGCGCGTGCGCGTGTGCGTGTGCGTGTGCATGTGCGCTCGCAGACACGCTCATGTGGACACACTCACTGAGGTCCTCTGTTGAGCACTAATAGCTCTCTGGTCCTCCTCTTGTCTGACTTTTGCAAATTAACACCCATCTAAGTGAAATGGACTCACTAAAATACCCCACATGGAAAATTCACCCCAGGGAAGCATTTTCTTAAAGTGTCAGGCCAGGGCTTAGTTATGCTGTCTTCAAGGAGCAAAGCTTAAAATCAGTTTCTCCAGTTAAGGAAGTGATATTCACCAACAAATCTCCTCTTTCCAGCAAGGTCAAATTCTTCCTCTGGGAAGGAGCTGACCGTGCCCTGCTCTGGGATGACCTTCGGTGTGGCAGCAGTGGTTGAGAGCATGGTGCTGGTCGGTGGCCTTGTGGTCTCAAATCCATAATCTGAAAAGATGTGAAGTCTTTGTAATGGCATGGTACCAGAAGAGGCACTGGTTGTAATCTAAGGATACTTGTGACTTAACTGTGGATACACACACACACCATACAAACACATACATACATATATTACAGACTAGACCTTCCAATACATAGATACACATAGTACATACAAATATTGCACATCACACCACATATACAACCATACCACACACACATAGAGAGAAAGACATCACACACCACCTAGATAGATAGACACACAACACACACACACACACACACACACACACACACACGTATACCTCACATACCATACCAGACCTGTCCCCCCTACACCAAACACCAATTCAAACACACAGATATTTATACACACGCATATCAAATATCATGCCACAGTACAGCTACACCATACACACATATAGACACAACACATACCCTATACAAATAGACACCACACAACACATACATATTCAGATATACACACACACCACATGCAAATATACAGATGTCACATACAGTGATACACACACCCATACCACATATCACACACACCATACACAGAGACAGCCACACTCGACATATACAGATACACACACACACACACACCCCTCCCCTTTAACACACACTCTAGATCAACTGTTATATGCAGTTGCATATTATAAAAGGGAAAGAAAGAGGAAGAACAAAGACACACATGTACCCACAAACATGAAGTTTGGGGAATAGAAAAGGGGAGACCTTTAGAACTTTCCGGGCTGTGTTGTTCATGCCCAAAGCTAATTCTTAATTTCCTTTTCTTTTTCTCTTTTTACGCTATAGAAGATCACAGTGGGGATAGAGAGATGCTCAGTGGTTAAGAGTTCTTACTTGTCAGGCAGAGGACCTAGATTCAGTTCCCAGCACCCATAGCGGGTGGCTCACAACTTTTGGCACCTCCAGTTCTGCAAATAATGCTCTAAAAAGAACCAGCCTTTTAACATTTAAAAAAGAAAATAAAACTGATTCCCTTAACTGCTCAAAGATGGAAGGGGCAGAAAGTCAGTTTTTCAAGGTGCTGAGAAATCTTCCTGGATTTCCTAGTCCCTGCTGCTTTTCTTGCAAATCAATCTTCATTTGAAAACTGCAGGGGGTCTCATTTAATTATGAATAAAGAGAGCATCAAAAGCAACACTGTTCACAGGGTTGTAGCTCAAGACACCTGAGGCCAAAAGGTGAGAGGAGGCAGACCAGGGCTTGGGCAGCAAAGGTCCGCACCAGGTGGGCAAGTCTCCAAGGTGAGCGGCTCACTTGCAGAGGCCATTCCAGAAAGACAAGACAACTCCAGGGTCCTATGGGTCGCTAAGAGCAGCTGCTATTTCTTAAAGAGACTGCGGGAGCTGGGTCAGGGGCATCCTGGAATTCTGAACTTGACTATTTGAAAAGATTCCGTGACAAGAAACCAACACATCTCCAAGCAGCGTCTATATTATTTAATTAGAAAAGAAAAGAAATAAGAAAGGACAAAGTGTTGACTTACAGGCGAGTCCACTGGGTTCCTCCCAGGGACCTAGTCGCTGCTTATGTCACTGCCTGCCACTGCTAGGTACTAGCAGTGTGTAGCAGCACATAAAAAAAAAAAGACTTGTAACTAAAATAAGATCCTGTGATTAGAAAGCAAAGTGGGATTGTCTCCATACCGTCATCGTATACAACATAGTCCTCTTCTGTGGGTAGTGCAGTGTCAGTCTCCAGGCCTGAGAAGTCATCTAGGGAGGAAGAGGGAAGAAGACCCATCACCACGTGACTCTTCCCGGCACTCTTAGAATTCTGCCCCCAGAACAGCAGCTCACTCATCCTGAGCATCTCCCGGAAACCAGCCACCAATACCAGTGTCTCCTCGGTTTTCCAGAAGACTGGCAATCCGAACCCTCAAACAGATCTCTCTCTGAGATCAGAGAAAGGCAATCCAATCAATACCTTTTACTCAGGAGCAAACCACCCTGCTCTGTATTTCCAGAGCCTTCTGCTACCCTCCCAGTCACCTCCACCCACCTGTCTGGACTGCTCTAGACCTGGAGGGAGGGCCACCTGTGCCTGGACAAGCCTGGACACATTTGTTCAGAGATCAGTCAGGAGAGGGGGACCCTGGGTGGTGACGAAAATCCCCTTCCCTGGGAGCTCATGTTATCTGCCTTTATTCTCCACCTAATTCTACCTTGCCATTAGAATATTCTAGAACCAGGGCGATTTCCTGCCTCTGCTTCCTTGTAGCTTGGCAGACAGCATGACTTGAGTTTCCCTTGCTTCTCTGTGTCAGCCAAGACCATGCCCTGATGTAAAGCTCTTCCATTTTGGTTGAAATTCGACAGTTCCTGCAAATGCAGCAATTTGGTTAAGGTGCTTGCTTCTCTAGCCCCTGCCCTCATAGCCTTGGGGGACCCTAGTAATTGCCAGGAAAGGTATTTGTCAATTATATGACATTGACTGACTCAGTGGTTAGCCCTAGCTACAGGGGACTGTGAGCCAATTCTAAGGGGGATTGAGAGTCCTTTCCTGCAATTCCTTTGTGCCCTAAAACTGTCCCCACTTGTAAGTAGATGGCAGGCTCAGGGTTTTACAGAGAGCCTTCTCTGCAGCCCTACCACCTAATTAAAAGACTCATTGTCTCAAGTCACCATTCCCAGTGTCTTTGCTTCCCAATGACCTTTTACTGTGGCTCAGGAAATTGCTTCTGACTAGATTCCTTGACTTGCATATGAGCTTTGAAGCCAATGAAGTTTTGTCCAAACAGCTCAGAGGAGCTCCTCCTCCTTATGACCTGAAGCCCATGCCAGCCACAATACAGAACTCTCTAGACACAACGCCTTCTTGAGAAGGGCGGAGGGGATAGCATGAGGAAGGTGGCTACTGGATGCCTTCTGAACTTTGGATGCTCTGAGTGGATGTTGTGTGAGTTACTAATCTTCACAACATACCCTTGGGATAATAGTGTTTATCGCACCCACTTCTGTGTTCCACACTGGGGCTCTATAGGATTTGTAACGGCCTGAAGCCACACAGGGGCAGAACACAAAACTGGAGTTTCAGGCTCTTTGGCTCAGAGAACATGTCTTTCTACTCCAGCACCTCTATGTTTCAGAGCTGAACTACCCAATCCAACCATCTGTGAACCCTTGCTGTCTGACTCAACATTCCATAGGGAAACAAAGGAAAGCAAGTATCTAAATTCCCATCTCCCCGGAAACCACATGTATCCGTCTGGCATTTTCTAAACTGTTAGAAGACACTCATCTAATTTACCTAGCAACGTTTCTGTGTAACAATCCTATCAGTTCCCTTGGAGCTTTTAGTAAGCATTACACATTACACCAAGCTTAACATGCTGAAGTCAGCTGCTAAGGCAGCAGGCAGGGGTACTCAGCTGTCACCAGCCCATAGCATCAGGACACGCACAGCCACCCTCGACTGCCCTAGATGGGCACCAGCATCCTGGATTATCATCCCAGGGTGATAACCTGTGCTCATAGTGATTGCTACTAAGGCCAGTTCCAGTTCATCCACCCTTGGGGGAAAATGGTCATCTTTTCAAAAAATCCCAAGCATGGTTATCATTAAATAATATTATTATCCACAGGCCAGGGCAACATCAACAGCCTGAAGCCAAGATGGCGCAACTCCTGACCAAATTCAAGTCTGTTTGGGGTTCATGGTTCCTGAAGTTTGGGTATATCTTACCATTGGTTCCTGATCTACCTCCCTCTGCCCCATCTGCCAGTTGGGTTTTTAGGAGCACAGTGTGACTTTCTTATTCACCATGTCTATTTCATTTCCATTATGTCTCCAAGTTTAAAAAAAGAACAAAAATGTACATTTTTAATATCCCGGATGAAACAGAACAGGGAGAAGCAGGTTTCCCTTTGTGGATACCATGTTCACCGAAACTCCTTGAGATGCTGAGGTAGCTGGTACCTTTCAGAAGGTCACATGTATTTTTTTACCTGTCAACTTAGATCACCTCTTGTGGTGACCAACATAAGGCCTCTGGCACAAGGGAACATCTCACAGAGTCATTTAACACATTTCTAAAAGCAAATAAAGTCACTTATTTGTTCTCAGAATTACCACAGTCTTCTCTCCAAGTAAGTGTATCATCTGTACGTAGCGAGCCACATTTCATCAGAACGGATGACCTCCTGACTGCCGTACAAGACCATCTGGAACTATGTAAAACTGGGTATCTTATAAGGCAACCTAGATCCGATGTCAAAACTTTGACATTCATATAAAAGTGGCTTCCAGACATAGGCATGGAGGTATAGCCAAGTCTTCCCAGCCACAGTCATGTAAAAGAAATAACAAAACAAAACAAACAAACAAACGAACGAACGAATGTTTGATGTCTCCACGGAATTAAGGCCTCAGCTCCAGAGACATTAAAGTAGCTTTTTTTTTTTTTTTAAAGTTTGTTCTCCATAAAAGTTTGGAGGGAGGAAGTTGACTCCAGCCTTGGGAAATTAGGGACATCCCCATATGGTATGGTGTGTCGACTGGGAATACATCCCAATCGTTGTCTTTGTATTTTCTGTCAGGAGGGTGAACACGGCAGGCTGGAATTGTCTTCTATAATGATGAATGTGTAATCTTTCCAACATGTAACAAGGTCACGTTACAAATTCTTGAATGTTCAGTGGGCTCAAAGCACTTCCAGAGATGTGCAATCCTCCAGTCTAGATCCTGGAAAACAAAGATTAATGGTTTTAACTTCCCAGTTAGACAACTCAGAATGCTTGTATCTTAAGATATTTAGATGCCTGAAAAGATAACCTGGTACCCTGAAAAACTGGAGACATGGAAGAGTCTGTTATCTCAGCTCCAGAGGTCCATTACTGAGAGGAGAAGCTAATTCTAGCTAAAACTAAAAACTAAAAACTAAAACCATGGTCCTAGTGTATGTGAGTATGTGTGTGTGTGCGTGCACGCAAATGTATGTACTTGTGTGTGTGTTTGCTCATGTGTGTGTGTAAAGAGAGAGGAATAAATGCAATAATACACAGGAAACAAGCATGTAATGTAAATCTATGGCTACGGGAACATACAGCATCCATAACAAATGAGGAAGTAACCATAAATAACATAGTTGCTGGCATGACCAAGTAGCCCATGGTTATTACTAGAACATTCTTGGAAGCAATTTTCAAAGGAAAGGAGGAGACATGACTTAACCAAAGGAGCCAAGAGTTGCACGTTTGAAAAGACGCTTTTAAAGCTGGAACACTGGAACAAAACACCAGGACTTTACAAATGGAATGGACTGTCCAATGGCAGCTGAAGCAGGGTGAGGACAGAGGATTGGAAAGGTCACTCATTGATATTTTTACTGCCACCAGTACAGGTTCCAAGTCAGAACTACTGTAGCAATGAACACTGCAGCTCCTGGGCTGAGGGGAGCCACAGCCAGGATGCTGTCTGGGTAGTTTTAACTGAGGACAGAGGGAGCCACAGTATATACACAGCAAGTGCTTATTCAGGATTGAACTCTACTTAGCACAACAAAGGAGGTTGTGTTAAGGGAATGGGAAGGTGAAAAGCACAACTAGGGCATGGATGAGACCCAGGAGTTTCTGTGGTTCTGTAGGGAAGACCAGGAACAGGTCTTGCTCCCCTGATGCTGGGGCTTTACTGGGACCATCTCTTCTCTAAGTGCCATTGCAATATTAACGGAGCATTCTGCAACTGATACCATCACAAGGTGCTCAGCTGACAAAGAACTCATGTGTGTTACATAGTTGCTGAGCAAGCTTTCTATAGCACTCTGACTCTTTTCACACCTCAAGCCATCTTTGCAACTAAGTTTCTACACAAGAGGCAGGCACTGTGGCTGGTTCCTGGTCATAGTAGATAATGATATGTTAAACTGGAAGCAAGTGGACAGAAAGCCATTGGAACCTACTGTAGAAACTCAGAAAGTAATAACATATGGGTGTTAGCTAGTGGACCAGCCTAGTGACACAGAGAAAAACAACAACTCCAAGACATAAAATGGGGGAGAAAAAGACTAAGCACTGGGGGGAGGGGGAGGAGCTGAGGACTCTGAGGGGTGCTGTGGGGTCTGTGGTCCTGATGTTGGGATATGTTTATGAATCGTCTCATTCCTGAGCTCCTCAGACTGTAGATTAAATATCCACAGCTCGGTATACATCAACCACACCTCCGTGAAAGGGTTTTAAATTAAAATACAAAGTAACTACAATTGTAATGAAAACAAGAAAGAAGACATTTGAGTTTTAGGGATTGCTGATAGAGAATGCTGAGTGCACTGAAGGATTTTAAGGCTAACTCAGAGTCCGTTAAACATGGCGGAGAGATGTGCCGCTCTAGCCAAATTTAATTTTGTGCCAGAGTCTGTGTTTATTTGTTCTTGATTTCAAAATACTGCCAAGAAGTATATTAGCCTTTGGGCTGGACCAAGGAGACAGAAGAGGAGATACAAGTGAAATGAACACTCTGCATTGTGGTTGAAGGGGAAAAAAAAGCATTGACAAGAAATGCTGAGGAAATCTACTGGGTTTGATGCCAAATTAAAGTCTGCAGTAGGAAAGTGTCAATGAACGGCCTCGCTGGGGGTCCTTTAAGATTCAGCCCAAGACCAAACAACCCTGAGATTCCACCTCACACCAGTCAGAATGGCTAAGATCAAAAATTCAGGTGACAGCAGATGCTGGCGAGGATGTGGAGAAAGAGGAACACTCCTCCATTGTTGGTGGGATTGCAAGCTTGTACAACCACTCTGGAAATCAGTCTGGCGGTTCCTCAGAAAATTGGACATAGTAATACCAGAGGATTCCACAATACCTCTCCTGGTACCATCTCCAGAAGATGTCCCAACCATTAAGAAGGACACATGCTCCATTATGTTCATAGCAGCCTTATTTATAATAGCCAGAAGCTGGAAAGAACCCAGATGCCCCTCAACAGAGGAATGGATACAGAAAATGTGGTACATCTACACAATGGAGTACTACTCAGCTATTAAAAAGAATGAATTTATGAAATTCCTAGGCAAATGGATGGACTTGGAGGGCATCATCCTGAGTGAGGTAACCCAATCACAAAGGAACTCACACAATATGTACTCACTGATAAGTGGATATTAGCCCAGAAACTTAGGATACCCAAGATATAAGATACAATTTGCTAAACGCATGAAACTCAAAAAGAACGAAGACCAAAGTGTGAACACTTTGCCCCTTCTTAAAATTGGGAACAAAATACCCATGGAAGGAGTTACAGAGACAATATTTGGAGCTGTGACGAAAGGATGGACCATCTAGAGACTGCCATATCCGGGGATCCATCCCATATTCAGCTTCCATATGCTGACACCATTGCACACACTAGCAAGATTTTGCTGAAAGGACCCAGATATAGCTCTCTCTTGTGAGACTATGCTGGGGCCTAGCAAACACAGAAGTGGATGCTCACAGTCAGCTATTGGATGGATCACAGGGCCCCCAATGGAGGAGCTAGAGAAAGTACCCAAGGAGCTAAAGGGATCTGCAACCCTATAGGTGGAACAACATTATGAACTAACCAGTACCCCTGAGCTCTTGACTCTAGCTGCATATGTATCAAAAGATGGCCTAGTCAGCCATCACTGGAAAGAGAGGCCCATTGGACTTGCAAACTTTATATGCCCCAGTACAGGGGAATAGCAGGGCCAAAAAGTGGGAGTGGGTGGGTAGGGGAGTGGGGGGGAGGGTATGGGGGACTTTTGGGATAGCATTGGAAATGTAAAGGAGGAAAATACCTAATAAAAATATTAAAAAAAAAAAAAGATTCAGCCCAAGAGAAGTACAAAACAGCAGAGATGGAAATCAAACCCTGGCCTTACAAACCCTTTTGTTTACAACCAACTGTTACAAAGTTGGTTATCTGTGGAAAAGTTGGTTATCTGCCCTAGTTACATCTCTACTTCCAGAAACAAACGTGTCAATGCAAGTAGAAGGAAGAAGCCACTCAAATACTACTAGAAAGTCAAAAATAAATCCCGGACCAGGGAGACAGCTTGGCAGGTAAAGGCACTTGCCACCAAGCTTAATGACCAGAGTTCCATCCCTGGAACCCACATGGTAGAGAATTGAATCTCACAGGTTATCTTCCAACCTCCATATGCATACTCTGGCATGTGTATACCCAACATCTCTTACCCCAGTAAACAAGCAAACAAACACATGTTAAACAAAGAAAAAGAAGAAGAAAAACATTCAGAGTTGTACTCACTGAGTGGTCATTCTAAGACTTCTCTCGCCAGTGACTCTCTCGCCCCCTCGGTCTGCACCTCTTTGCTCTCTGCTGTGGACCTTTAAGATGTCAAGTTTTCCCATTAATTTTTCATCTTCCCAGGCAGGCAATTCCTTGGAAGTGGCTCCTCATTCTGAACACAGTGTTAATGTCAGGTTCGTCAGGGCTCGTCATGCGCAGTGATGCTCTGCAGGAGTTCTAGCCTTGCAAATACGTCCTGAGAGGAAGGGTCTTCAGCCTGTGTTAGACTAAGATACACGGGCTTTACAGCCTATGGAGCCTAGCGGGACTCTGTCTCCTGCGTGTCAGAGGCAGAGCTTTGTCCACAGTAGTCTGAATGGGATGATGGCACACCGTTCTACTGTGACCTGGACCATCGGTGGGAAGACAGGCAGATGTCAGGAGTAACTGGAGAGCCCGGATCAAGCGTGGTGAAGCGGGAGACATTGTCTGTTTTTATCCGATGGAGACTCCATACTCTCAGGAGAAGCCTCACCACTTGACACTGGCTGTCTCCAAAAGGAAAGCTGATCACAGGGAGCTTTGCTGCCCAGTGCACTGACAGCTTTCCTGGAGCTCATGGGGAGACTGTTATCTAATGAGCCACCAAGTCAGAAACCCATCTGACCTGTTAAATCGCACCATCTCAGAAGTGACCTACCAATTCTTCTATCTCTCTCCCTCTCCCTCCATCTCTTACTCTCTCACTCTCTCATTCTCTCTTTCTCACACATGTATATACACATAGACATACCAAAAATACACAGTAGAATCCCTTGGGAAACATAACCTGAACCAATAATACTGTTTCAGTTGTTAGATAAACAAAAGACACCCTGAATTTTAATGATAACCTGTGTTTATAGATATATCGCACGCCATATTTCTTTTTTTTTTTCATGCCATATTTCTTACTGAATGAATCTGACAGCCTTGATTCAAGATGCCTCTGCTTGGCTGCCATTCTGCCCTAGACAGCATTCACCCTTTTCTGTCTGGCTCTGAGACTTATCTCTGTCTTGCAGTATATTAGGTAAGTAAGTTGCCTACATTAGAACGAAGCTGGTTACCTTCCTCGGGGTAGCACTCTGGGATTCCATTTGAGCCCATTATAAGGTTGCCGGCTTCATCCTGGTGTTCCAGGGTCCCAGGGGGACAAGTAGGAGAAGGGGTGGTAGGTTCTGGAGTGGTGGTAGTGGTCGTTGTCCTTCGAGTAGCTCGAATTGTAGTTGTGGGATGCCTGGTAGTGGTTGTGCGGCGGGTGGTTGTGCGGCGGGTGGTGGTGGTGGTGGTTGTAGGCGGCCGGGTTGTAGTGGTCGGCACAGTGGTGGTTGTTGTAGGTGGAAGCATGGTTGTGGTAGGAGGGTAGGTGGTGGTTTTGATCACCTCCAAGCCCACTAAGGGCTTCCCTCCGAGACTCAAGATGGGTTTATCCTGGGCACTGGCCACAGGTTTGCCATGTCTCCCCTGCCCAAAGAGAGGGAGGCCATCAGGACTCACCATAGGGGTTCCTCCCAGATCTGAAAGAAAACCAAGGGAGATATATGTAGCGAGGTCACTCTAGAGGTCACTCCTGTCTTCTCAAAGCTGACGTATGCCTATGCTTTAACCAGCAAATGGCAGAGGAGTAACTGGTGATGTATGTGTCTGAGGTGGTAGTATCGGCTGCTATCTAGAATAGATGGGTTTAGGACATCGTCCATCATCCCCCCACCCCTTTATAGAACCATAGAAACTCTCATGTCAGGATGTGCCATTACCAGAGAAAACTCCGTGTCTGCTAAGGGAAGTGGTTCTTTGCTCTTTATTTTAACTTCTAGAGGAGAACACATGTTAGGTTGGGCCAGGAACAGCAAACATTTCTCACCAAAGGCCAGCGAGTATGTATTTTAAACTTTACAGGGCAGATGGAGCTGTTCAACTCAGCCCTTGTAGGGCAAAACATACACTAGACAGTGCATAAACAATACAGAATCAATGGGCTACCGAAATAAATGCTCCCATGTTCCAATAACGCCTGTGTGTGTGTGTGGTATGTATGTATGCTGAAATGTGAATTTCATATGAGTTTACCACATGTCACAGGACAGTCATTGTTCTTGTGCAATAGGGGAAGAATCATTTTTAAGAACTATTCTGGGCTCACAGGCCTTGCAAAGACAGGATGCACAGGAGTTGATCTGTGGGCTGTAGTTTTCTGGCCTGTGCTCCAAATGGCTAAGCTTGGGAACAAACTAGATTATACATTTCTAGGAGAGGATTCTAAGGAAATAGGGTGATTAAAACCACGAGGCAAATGCTGTGTTCTGGTCCCTTTGGGGACCTTCTTCCCACATGGCTGACAGGGGCAGAGCCACTGGCAACCATTAGAAAGGAGGGGCCTGGTGAGGACCAAACCTATTGCACAGCTCATTCGGCTTTGGTTCCTAGGAAGCAGTCTCACTCACCCACGATGGTGCGACCATCTCCCCCGAGCCTCACCCGGAGAGGGTTACCATGTGAGTCTTGCAGGTACCGCCCTTCTGCATTCAACACCAAGCCGCGATCCAGGTCTACAACCTAAACCAAGACATGGATGGAAAGATGTGCCAGGGATCCCTCAAAATGTTCACATCTCTAACTATGTGTGCAGACATGTGAGCAGCCACGGGAAGAAGCTCGGGCATGAGAGGGGAACACTCTTGTCGCTAAGCTGTGCAAGGCCTGCATCATTAAGCACAGTAGTATCTCATATTGGACTGCTTTCACTATATCACATGGCTTACCTACATAGTTCATACACTTTTTTGCTTATCAAATATGCAAAAGACATTCAAAGTATTTTTCCCAGTTAAGTATATCATATCTGATGTCAAAACCAGGAACCAACCCAAGGATCCATCAACAGACAGAAGAGCTTAAGTAAATAATGACCCATCAGCCACCAATAGAGGAAGATAGGAATCTCATATATATTGATCTAAATTGATGCATACCCAGGCAACAGGACTGATTACTTAGAAAAAACTGCATTTTGTACACAAGCTTGAAACTGTCAGAAACACGTGTTCTGAAAACATATCAACCAAACGGCCACCAAGGGGGTCACTCCTGACATATCACCCAAACGGCCACCAAGGGGGTCACTCTTGACATATCACCCAAACAGCCACCAAGGGGGTCACTCTTGACATATCACCCAAACGGCCACCAAGGGGGTCACTCCTGACATATCACCCAAACGGCCACCAAGGGGGTCACTCCTGACATATCACCCAAACGGCCACCAAGGGGGTCACTCCTGACATATCACCCAAACGGTCACCAAGGGGGTCACTCCTGACATATCACCCAAATGGCCACCAAGGGGGTCACTCCTGACATATCACCCAAATGGCCACCAAGGGGGTCACTCCTAAGAACCAGTTTGGAGCAAAGAACATTTGTTTCCTTTCCTTGTCTTTCTAAACTACTTTAAGGATTGATAGATATCACAGTTGCTTAAAAATATGAAATGTTTTAATTGTGTTATTTATGTTAAAAATAAATTAAATTTTGATTATTGAACTACTTTTTAACTTGTGGAAATAGTATAAAATATAGAATGCATAGAGAAACATCCTATTCCAAGAAATTATAAAACTTGAAAATTCATTCTTTTCCCTCTGAGAAAGAGCTCATGTCTTCCCTGACATGAGTCAGTCCCTTAAGTGTGGTTCTGGACTAACAGTCCACATCCATTAGTGACTTTTCGGATACACATTGGCCTGAGGCTTACAGTGATCCCACACTCAGGAACATCTGAAACCCTGTCTCTACATAACCATACTACGAAAGAAGTCCTGTTTTAACAGCAAACCAAGTGAGGCATTTATTATAGATCCTACTTTCAAAATCAGCTCCAATCACCTCTCAGCATTTTGGCTAGGAAATGTTGTTGTCAAGACCTTTTCTCTTTTTCTTTTTTTAATTAATTAATTTTTTCACATACCAAATGCTGCCCTCCCCCTCACAGAGACCCTACACCCATCCCTCCCTCTCCTTCTCCTCTGAGAGGGTGGGGCCCTGGGGGTGTCCCCAGACCCTAGCACATCAAGTCTCTGGAGGGTTAGGCCCATCCTCTCCCACTGAGGCCAGACAAGGAAGCCTTTTCAATTCAGAGAGATTTATAAAGTAAATTCTGTTTTGATCTGCATAGATCTCATCTTTAGATAATATATGACAAAAAAAAAATCAGAGACTCTCAGTTTATTTTTTAAACCTTTTCATTGTAAATAGAAATCTTGACTGGTAATTCTACAGTGAGTTTTTTTTTTATTCTTTCAAAGAATAATTCCAGGCCTTGAATATTGTTTTCTATTCTCTGCACTGAACCCACAAAAATCTCCTAAATATTTATTTTAGCTCCAGGCAGGAATTTAGCATATTCTTTGTCTAAACAAAAAGTACCATGGCACATTTTCAATTTTAATCAGATATCGGTGAGATTCAAAAGATTATCTGATAAAATGATCTATCTGATTTAGAGTTTTTGTTCTTGGTTTACTATTTCTTTTATAAATGAATTGAAACAACTAATGGAAAATACACATTACAGAGAGGATCTCTTGTGCACTGTGTGGAAGCATCACTTGTCAATAAAAAGCTGACTGGCCAATGAGCTGAGGCAGGAAATAGAAGGTGGGACTTCCAGCACAGAGAGAGATGGGATTCTGGGAAAGAGTCAAGAGGCATTTGCTTCAGGCTCTGAGGAAGTTGGATGAAGTTGGCTGCATGAAGCTGAGGGCATGTAACTAAGCATGTGGAAGGCATAGAATAGAATAAATGAGTTAGATAAGTTACAAGCTAGTCAGAGAATAAGCCAAAGCATTTATTCATAAATAATTAAGTCTCAGAGTTGTTATTCTGGGAACGAAGAGGCGAGGTAGAAAAGCTAGTGACTACAACATATAATAGCTAATTATACACTAAGCTAAAAATAAAAATTAAATACAAAGAAGAATGTAAAAAAAGATTCTATAGGCTTCAGGTAACTGCTGTGCTGGGGCCACACATTCATCTTATTTTCCTGTCAGTCAAGACAAATAGAAAAACCTCACTGTGAGGTTTCCCAAGCCCAAGCCTCACTCTTCAGCTTCAATGAACAAGTTAGTTACTTGGGAGAACCAAAGACTTTCTAGACATTGAAAGTAACTATATTCAAGTACCCTGTACACAGGTAGTTAAAACTAAAGATGAAGAAAAGAGAAAGTTTCTATTGTGGAGCAGCCATCACATTTGCTGCCTCAGTTTACCAAGTAGAAACATGTGCCTTTTCCTCTTTCTTAAGCTATGAAATTCTTAGATGGATGGGATGAGATCCTGGTTCATATCTATGAATCCAGTGCCAGAGAGGCTGTGGATCAGGAGGAGATCGCTTTTGTGGCCAGCTGGGACACACTAAGAGTTTATCGATAAGATAGGGGAGCGGGGAGGAGGGGAGGAGGAAGAGAAAATGTGAGGGGAGGGGAGCACAGGGGAGGGGAGACAGGGGAAGGGAGGGGAAAGGAGAGGAGAAGATAGGAGGGAGAGGAGAAGAGGAGAGCAGGGGAGAGAAGGGAGAAGAAGGGAGGGGAGACAGAGGAAGGGAGGAGAGAGGAGAGGGGAAGAGGGGGGAGGGGAGGGGAGTAGCAGACTGCTTGATTTTTGGCACACAGTATCCACGGTTTTCTCTTCCCACCAGGAACACCAAGAGTGCGTAACAAAGTTTACCCTACCCACTTTGTTCCTTGAGGACCATTGATAATTCTCTGACCGTTTGGTTTTCCAATACTACCAGGAGGTATTGGAATGTTGTTCTCGCCAACATTTGCCCTTCCGTTATAACCTACACAGCAAAGAAAAGAGAAGAAAAAAAAATAAGTTCCTGGTAAATTAAACCACTCTGGACTATTGACTTCATCACACTGTAAGTGCAAACACTTCATTTCCAACAAACACAAAACAGAATTTCAACCAATAGCATCTATGTGCTAGATAATAAACTTACAATGTGACTTCTACATGACAGTAATGTCTACAGGATAGTCACATGACAGTCTGACAGTGCTGAGAGATGGAGAATGTGCCTCATAAGTATCCTAGGACATGAAGTGAAGATCTTAGTAGGTCTAGTTTCATTTTCACATGGACATTGGAAGAATGGGAAGGCACTGGAATGATGAAGATAAACTCTGATGTAGTTTAAAATTCATCAAACAGGACAGCTCATTCCAGCTGACTCCCATCCCAGGTCTCAGTGGTTGAGAAGCCATGTGGTGTTCTCACAGCATGCTGGGCTCCACAGCACAATTTGAGACGTATTTACTGAGTTGTCCCTTATGGGTTCTTCTGTGGGACAGTTGGCTTTTGTCCTCACCTGGGAGTCTCTGTGGTCCAGCCTCACTTCAGGAGGAAGGGGTAGGGTTTCTGACAACACTGCTGGTCAGACTTACCTAACCGCTTCCCTTGGAGAGCAAGCATGTGCTGGGTTCTGCTACATGCAAGCGACTGCTGAGCATGGCATCTATTAATGCAGTCATCGCTTAAAAAAGTCAAAGTGGAAAAACCATGCATCAAGCAGAGTGACAAATGCTGCCGGGTACGGTGATTCAGGATGCAGTCTTAGCACTCGAGGGGCTAAAGCAAGAGAACTGTCTTAAGTTTGAGGGCAGCTTGAGCTATATATAGTCTGGAATACAGAGTGAGGCACTGTCTTGAATGGATCAATGAATCAATCAATCAGCCAGTACCACCAGATTCTAAAGCATTTGTTGAAGATGTTCTAAGAAACACCAGCAATATGCAAGATAAGTGCAAGGTGCATACACACATATACACACATGCACATATATACACATGCACATATGCACATATGTTATTACTGTTGGTTCCTTAAATATGTGAATAACCAGTACATACATATCCATATTACGTATGGAACAAGCAGAAGACAAATCACTATATATATTCACATGTACGTATATGAAATATATATACATATATACATGTATACATACATATGTATATTCACACATGCGTACACATATTATTACTATTAATTCCTTAAGTTATTCTGCCAAGTGGAAAACTAAAGATATGATCTGGCTATAAGCCATTTTTACAGCTAAAGGGGCAGTTTGGAGGGTGATGGGAGAGTGGGTTTCATGTTAGGAATTCAACTATAGCTCAGACATCTCCCAGTGATGTGACTTGAAGCCGGTAGCTCTGGTCTCTGAGGGTCAAACTCATCAGAAAAGCAGAGGCCACAGTGTAAGCTATCCCCTACCCCCACATACAACTGAACAAGGAAGTCGGCATACTGTCCATGCCTGGTTATGGTGGGTGCTTAGTAACACAGAATGGACTAAAAACAAGCAAACAAAAAAAAACACTTTCAGAAATTATGACAAACACTAAGCACTTTTTAAAAAGAAATATAAAACGTTGTGTTGCAGAAGGCAAGAACCAGTTACCTGATGTAAGCACTGGTCTCGGTGGAGGCTGGCGTGAGACAGGCGTCCGGAACCTACGCTGCATCCGCTGCCGCAAAGACAGCATTGGTGTCGTGGAAGAGTAGGTGGAAGGGGCCCGGGTGGTATACCTTGGCCAGGAGTGCGTGCTTGCGCTGGGACTTGCAGTGGAAGGGTTTCTAGGCTGGTACCAGGTAGGTGGATGTGAGGCTATTGGGGGGCTGCCTGGTGATCGCCTTCCAGGAATGCTGTTTTCTTCCTGCACAAGTTGCCCAATGGCAGCCTTGTCTCTGTCAAGGTTCCTGTCTGCATATTTGTTGTTCCGGGGGGAGGAGGAAGAAGGCCACTTTTTAACTGAGGTAGACAGAGAGTCTTCCTTGCCTTTTAAAGTCCCTTCATTTTCCTCTTCCTCCTCAGCGAAGACTGATTGCTGAGATTCAGGTGGCAGAGGATGCTTGGAAGGCGAGATCTTCTTTGCTGGTGTGGCCTGGACCCCAGCCCTGCCAGGAACCTGGACCCGTGGGTGGGTGCTGCCAGGCCGGATGGGTCTCTCAGAGGCTCCTGAATGGCTGGGCTGAGGTCGGTTGCCACTGTTCCCTGGCTGGGAGCCCTTCTCCTGAGGTTTGAGAATGGATGGGGTGGTATCCTTGGCGTGAGCGGTGTGAGTGGGAGCCCGAGGGTCTGGGCCTTCAATTTCAGTGCTGTTGTCCTCGTAGCTGCTCTGGGAACCCTCATTCTGATTCTGGGGAGCCGAGGGGAGCACCCCACGGGAGTTTGCTGCGTGTGGGCGGTCAGGCCCTGTGTGAGCAAGAGACAACTTGGGCTGGGAAAGTGACCTATCCTTGCTCTGAGAACTAGAGAGCTCTGAGCTGCGACCTGGTGCCATTCTTCTGGGAACAGTGGACCCAGGGGAGGGCTGTGATCTCGATGCTGGATGTCTAGCAGGGGACAGCTGGCGGCTGGTGGATGATGGGGGTGTTTGAGGAGCACCCTCATCTGTGCTCAGTTGAAAGCCCTGAGCCTTGGAGGACAGAGGGGATTTGCCTCCTGGATGTACATCCGCTCCAGCAGCTTTGGAGTTTTCTGGGATGGGTTCCTTCCCGTACAAGCTGGCCCCTCTCTGGGAGCCTCTTCTCAGAGTGTCTGAGCCCCCAGAGATTGGGTGACTGGAAGAGGAAGGTGTACGATCGTTGACCACGGTGGCTGGAAGTGGCTCTTCATCCTCACCGTCTCCATAAACATCAGAGCCAGGCCTAGTGTGGGATGCTGGCAGCGAAGGAGCCCTGGTGAGGACTTTCGAGGCTGAGGTAGACTGGGGAGACCTAGAGGGCTGAAGCCTTGGTCCGCGGAGTTTGGGGAACCTGTTTGGATTTCTGCTGTGGGCAGGGAAGGGCTTATTCCGTATCAAACTAAAGTGTCCCAAGGCAGGCCGGGTCTGTTGGATCTGAGCAGTGGCCTCAGCTCGCCTTCTGGTGTCTCCTGCAGCTCTGTCAATATCCGCCCCACCATCAGAAGTGTCCTCTTCCTCAGAGCCCTCTGTCAGGGCAGAGGGATGAGAAGAGCTGACAGTTTGGGAAGGTGTACTGGAACCAGAGGCATGGGCATCCTGGCGATCCCTAGAAAGTGCGGGTCGAGAGGATCCTCCCTGCCGTAGGAAATGTCTCCGGGGTTGGGCTGCAGCGCTGGAATCTTCCTCGCTGGTGGAAGAATGGGACTGGCTCGATGCAGATAATGATGATGCCTTTGTACCCGGGTGCATCCGGCTTTTGTCTCTGAGCATGTTAGAAGCCGCATGGCGGCTAGGGACGGAAGTTGGCCTGGACCTGGCTGGATTCTTGGGAGATGACAAGGAAGAGGCAGCTTTAGGGTCAGGGGATACTGCTTGATCATATTCATTTTGGTCCACAGAATCATTGTCTATAGAGCTGAGCTGGTGGTAGGCTGAAGAAGCTGAAGGTTCAACCCTTGGACGAAGATGGGGGTCTAATGAGGGGCCACGCCTATCCATCACTTCCTTGCGGGGCAGCACTGGCAGGCCAGTCCTGGCTGGAGTCCTACCAGGAGCCAGAACCCCATGACCAGATCTACTTGGTACCCTCAAGGGTTGCTTCTGGTTTAGGGTCTCCAACCGTGATGAACGAGGATCTTCAAGGGAATCCAGTTCCTCCTCGCCAGTGACTTCTGTAGACTGCGGATCCAGCTCTCCCATTTTAGAGTGAAGCTGGGTTTTTCCAGGTACCACACCATTAGTTCGGATTTTGTTCAAGTCTGAGAGAGCATCCTTGACATTTTTGGCTGACGGCGTGTGTTTTGAGGAAGCGGCAACTTTGGGAGCTGGGGAAGAAGGCTGCTGCAGTTTCTCAGGTTTCCTGCTGCTGTCTCTCCCATCTGGCTGGGCACTGGCCTCAGTAGAACTGGCTGAAACATCAAAGGTTGTAGCACATTAAAGGATGGACGTCAGAGATTAAGAGTAACCACCATCCAATGTGGATGTGTTCCAAATTGCTCATGACAATTGATCACTTTTAAGTCCTTAGAGATTCACATTCCCAATTACAACATTCTTTTTTAAAAGTTATATTTTACTATAAACTTCTAGAACATATGTGTGGATTGAATCAGGACTTGAATCAGAAACTGAATGTCTCAGTTTCTCATTTGAAGAAATTCTGGAATGAGTGCTTAGATACAGTCAGCCCTCTGTATCCATGGAGTCTGCAGCTACAGGTTCAGCCAATCTTGCCTAGAAAACATTTGGGGAGGGGGATGTCTGTACTGACCATGTATATACTCATTTTCCCCCTAAAGAACACAGTGTTTAAACAGCACTTGCATTTCTACTGCACTGGTGTGTAAGTAAGCTAAGGGCGATTTAAAGTGTGTGAGGAAATGTCGGGGCGGGGTCTATGCCAACTTCATAAAAAAGAGCATCTGCAGAGGTAGCATCCTTGGTGGGATTGGAACCAACCCCAAAATACTAAGGAATGTCTATGAGTCACTGGTTTTGTAAATGCAAAATCCTAAGTGGGGCTTTCTTAAACAAACTGTCGGTACATTGCCAATGTGTAGGATGGCTGCTCTTACCCAGTGACCAACACTCAAAGTTAGAATAGTATATGGAACGTGCAGGTGACTGGAGTGAGCACCAACCTTTAAACTCTGAAGCGCCACAAAGAATCCCTGCCCCCCCTTAAAGTTTCTTTCAAAACGGGTACATTTGTATCCCCCAAATAAGGCTTGAAAACAGAGCCTCCAGTCGGCAAAATAGTATCTTAAACATATCCTGTCATTCATTCTGTTGTGGGAGCAGAACTGATTGAGGGAAGAGACATTGTATTGGAAGGCTATTTATATAGTAACAGGAGGCTCTAGAGGGTACAAACATCTTTTCCAGTGTCTTCCAACATGAAACTGTGGGCCTTCACAGCAGACAGTGAAGGCGAGAGCTGTGCATATCCAAAATAAATGTGGAAGCAATAAAAGAAGCATGGTCCACACACAGTCCACCCCATCTCTGGATCATCATCAGTTGGTTGGTTTTAATACTGATCAGACAAACCAGACAGTTGAAAGTATTCTGAATAATGTGGCATTCCAAAATAACAGAGAACAAAGTGAACACCTTTCAATGATTGGAGCAGGGGCTAACAACTAAAATGTCAAATTAGCCTTTCAAAAGTGTTTATATATTTTCTTCCTAAGCCCCAAATTAAATACTAAAATCAAAGTAATCATATAATTGGCATGTTGATAAAACTGTAAATAATTATTAATACCAATCAGGAGTACTATTTTAATCTTTGGAAAATTGATTTCCAAGGGGTCTACAGAATATCTTGAAAATTACTGTGCAAACTCGGGCCTATAGAACCATCAACTGAGCATTTCTAAATCCAGAAGCATGATTCAAAGAAACACAAAACAAATAGCAGGCGTGGGGCCGGGGGTGGGGGCAAAGCATGAGTGCACGCACGATGCTTACTTGTTGGTATAGCGACAATGAAGGCTTTGGAGTGTGGCCCCGGGCCTCTCCTGTTTGTGGCCCGGATTTTGAACAGATAGCGTTCCCCAGGCTGCAGACCATCCACGAGGGCAGAAGTAGTGTGTCCAGAGAAGGTGAGGGACTTTGCTCCAAATGGTTTGAGAGCCGGGGCATATGAAAGAATGTATTCTGAAATGATTTGGCAGATGGTTGGAAGGAAGAAGATGAAAATCTTTCTGTACCCAGCAAACAGATGGATCGTACACACAGGATGAGTTAAGACATACACTGCTGACACTGACACCCCAGCGATGCACACCTGCCCAACAGCTGCAGCAGAACAGGGCACAAGGCGAGCTCGCACTCACTAGAGTCTCTGAGAGTTAAGTTCCAGGCTGACAATTGCTATTTTAAGCAAATGGAGCACACACAGGGGGTGAGCGGTTATCTTTATAAAACTGACCAAATATGTTTACACTAGTGTTTGTTTGTTTTTGCACTTATTTAAAAATTTTCTATGCTGACCTTAATATACCCTAATGTAAGAAACCAAGGGACCCCAAAAGTGCTGACTCCCAGGAACTGGTTCTGAATAAACCGCTCACCTCAAGTTTCATTTATCACGTGGAGTGACTGAATGCCATGTTTTGCATATAACTTCACTTTCATAAGAATTAGAAACCGCCCTATGCTGAGACGAATAGTTCACAGTAATTAAAACTGTCAAGACTCACTGATAGAGCAGCGCAGTTCCTAATGCTTCCATCCTTTGTCGGCTTGTCTGTAATCACATAATGACTTTGGCATTTGAAAACCACAAACAGCCGAGTATAAGGAACTGTTTCTTTTATTACATGTGAATTTTTACATTTATTTATATTTTAAGCTTGTTCTCTATTTTTTTTCTGAAACATAAGTACATCATTTCCTCCTCTCCTTATCCCCCTTCCTACCTCTCCCAAGTGCTCAGTACCAAGCAAGTTGTACCTATATATTTAGAAATACACACACACACACACACACACACACACATACACACACATATACATATATATATATGTATGTATGCAACAGTGGGACTTTAATAGTCAACAACTAACTATCCTTGCCTATTCTCTCAATAAATTTAAGATTCAAAAATCTTACTAAGTTGATATGAGGATGGCCTCAGGGAAAAAAATTGAATTACAGAAAAAAATCAAGCAATTAGATGAGTATGGGGTGGGGAGTCCTCCCTTTCCCTAAGTTCTAAGCTTTAAAAGGTGCACTAAATAAAGAAATCTTTCAGGCAGAAGTGCCTTTGAATCACCTGCTGGGAAGTACAGCTCTCTTTGCTCATAGGCCTAGTCATTTAAGGTGAGCAGAAATATTCTTAGTTTTGGGATCCCATGCTACACAATCTTGCCATTACTATTGCATAATGGATGAAGTACATCTGCAGAAATATTTAACCATATCAATATGTGCACCTTATTACTATGCTTTATGTTTCTTTGACTTAGAAAACACCCCCCCATTAATTATGAATTTTAATCTCACAATCATACCCATATGGAAACTAAGCTATGTAAATCTTCCATTTATAAGAACTCAGGGACTGAGAGATGGCTCAGCGGTTAAGAGCACTGAGGGCTCTTCCAGAGGTCCTGAGTTCAATTCCCAGCAACCACATGGTGGCTCACAACCATCTGTAATGAGATCTGATGCCAGAAGACATCTGATGTCTTCTGAAGACAGAAACAGTGTACTCACATACATAAAGTAAATAAATCTTTAAACAAAGACCTCAGTAGCTCTCATTATTTCTGGCGATATTTAGCTGGTGACCTGTGTGACCTTCAGCATTAGATTCAAACTAAGAGGTGGGCCAGAAAGAGGATGAGTCCATATAGCATGGAGATAAATTCACTAGATGAACAGTCCCTGCCATTTTCAGAGACTGGAAATTTAACCAGGCAAATAGGTGTCTCTATTCCCTTTTGAGAGGTCCTTCCTTCCAGCACTGCAGTCTTAATACACAGGGGGTGGGTGCTTATGGTGCAAAAATCAAGACTTAAAGGGGCCAGCTAAATACATTTCTGTTTCTTTACTTATTACTGTGGGGGAGGGGGTCATGCATTCTTTCTGAAAAATGAAAAAAAAATTAAGTACAGAAAATGCCATGCCAGTCATCTTGCTGAAGCCCATTGTCCTATGAAAAGACACACTACCTGTGAGCCAAATTAACTCACAGTTGAATGCAAAAAACTGAACCATTCAATAGATCCCACCAGGAAAATTCTCACAGGAGACTGGAAATGGCAGTCTGTGTTTCTCCAAGCTTAAGCAAAGTGTTCATAGTTTTTGGGTGTACAGGACTTAAATTTGCCTCCCCCAAACCTAATGACAATAAAAAGATTCCTTTCTCTAAATAAAGATCCCTTCTCTCCTACCATGGGGATACACTGGTGGGCAAAGCCAGGTAAAATCCAACAGGAAAATGTCTGGATTCCTGAAACTGTTGAAATGAAAAGATTAAGTGTTTATTTAGCAGCCCCAACAGACTTTCAACCTGTACATATCTCTTTCTATTTTTATTCTTTTAAAGTTCCAGAAATCCTTTTTCTTTTCTATTTTTTATCCTTTCCTTGGCTCAAATGAATCAATACAGGCTGAACTTTAGGGAACAAATCCGTGTTCTGGAATCATGACGTAAGGTTTTTTTGTCCCATTAAAAGCATTTACAGTCTCATTAAAGATCTTTATGGTCCCGACAGACCCCTGCCGACTTCTCTTTTCAGGATCTCACAGGCAGAATAGCTCCAGAATTAGCACGGGGTATAAAAGTTATAATAGCACACGGTGCAGTTAAAAATAACTCCAGCGTGCCTGACAATAGTGCCTACAGGGGGATGGCAAGAATAACTGGCAGGTGACTGCCTCGCTCTCAGATAATGTCCACCTTCGTGTCACCTGGTTAGCACCTCATTAGCATCTTGTTTGATTCACTATGCATGCCTTTAGTCTGCTTTTCAATCAGAGTCACCAAAGTAGCATTTCTCAGAAAGGCCACTCAGAGGGTAAGGATTAGACACCCACCTTTCACTTTCCCCTCAGACTCTGGCAATGTGTCCCAGGATACGGTGACAACTGTTGGCTTGCCACTGACTGGCCAGACTCTCAGGTTCTCAGGTGCAGTGGTGGGAGCTACAAGATGACAGGGAATCAGCATTTCAAAAGGCTCTCATGACCTCTGACAGGCCCCGCAGACACTGTCTACTGAAGAGATGGTGTGTTTGTGTTGGTGACACACATGACCTCTGACAGGCCCCACAGACACTGTCTACTGAAGAGATGGTGTGTTTGTGTTGATGACACACATGACCTCCGACAGGCCCCTCAGACACTGTCTACTGAAGAGATGGTGTGTTTGTGTTGGTGACACACATGACCTCCGACAGGCCCCTCAGACACTGTCTACTGAAGAGATGGTGTGTTTGTGTTGATGACACACATGACCTCTGACAGGCCCCTCAGACACTGTCTACTGAAGAGATGGTGTGTTTGTGTTGGTGACACACATGACCTCCGACAGGCCCCTCATACACTGTCTACTGAAGAGATGGTGTGTTTGTGTTGGTGACACACAAGAGGTGGTTCTACACTAGCTTTTTGTAAGGTGACTTTTGTGGCTCGCACCAGCCCCTGCAGCGAGTTTAGAAACATCTAGAAATAGGCTTTTAGGAATTCCAATTTTTTCTTCCAGATAAATATTGTGCTATTAGAAGTTCAAAATCTGCAACATCCTTTAGTACAACTTTTATTATTGTTTTGTTAATAGGGCCTCACTCTATTGCCCTGGCTGGCCTAGAAGGCAATATGTAAACCAGGCTAGCCTTGGACTCTCATAGATCCACCTGCTTCTGTGTTCCAAAGGCTGAGATAAAAGCCATCCGCCGCCATATCCAACCTAGTGCAACTTACAAAGGTGTGGTTCTAGCTGTTACTGAATGACAGCCTTGGCTACAGAAGAGGTCTTCTCGGGAAGATTATACAACAAAAACTAAGCCACCCAGGGACATCTGTGGCCATAGTAGCAACATATGTATGCTACAGCCTGGAACTTGAAGGGTTTGGTATGTCAGAAGACCATTTTGGTAGGAAAACAAATGTCAGAGTATAAAGCATGAACCAAGCAAAACTGCTCCTTAACCATCCTCCCCCCACCCCACCAACTTAATACTTCTAAACCCAAACTCTACATCTACCTATACATACAAACTCCACTACTACTAAGACTGAGACTATTATTATTGTTGTTGTTATTATTTGGTTTTTCGAGGCAGGGTTTCTCTGTGTAGCACTGGCTGTCCTGGAACTTAATCTGTAGACTAGGCTGGCCTTGAACTCAGAAATCCACCTGCCTCTGCCTCCAAGTGCTGGGATTAAAGGCATGCACCACTACTGCCGGGCACTACTAAGACTTATAGATAGTGAGATTTTACTGCTTGACCTGTCAGTTTAGGCGTGACCCTCAGTTGAAACCCCAAGGCCATTTCAGACACAAACCCGATTCCGGCGTTCTCTGGAAGATGGATGCACTCCACTTGCCATCTCGTTCCCCTTGTGAAATCCGGACTGCGAATTCATACACGGTGTCTGGGATCAGGCTGTCCACCAGGACACGCCTGTTAGAGACTTGCTTGTAATCCCACCTGGCCGACTCCCCCTTCTCTCGGTAACGCACAGTGTACTGTCTAGGAGAGAACGCAACATGACAGTCATCTGGAGGGCCTGAGTCTTCGCAGTTGACTTCCAGAGTCATCGCTGATCATCTTTCCCTGTAAGTGGTCATTCTTAAAAGCAAGCAGGGAGATTTGAGGAGAAAAATCTAAACTTTCAACGATGTCATTGACTCTAAGAATCTGAAGCCAGGGTCCTGGCAAGTGTGTGTAAAAAACGGGCCAAGAAATAGAGTGTGTTTCTGTCCAAGACTAAAAATGCCCCAGTGTTCCAAAGACCAGAGATGACAAACAGAAAGGTAAAGGAGGGGTGGTCAGAATTTACAAACACCTAATTTCTCAGTGATGTGTGTGTGCAGACCAGCTGAAGAATGTGATGAGAACTGGTTCTCTCTCTGCCTGTCTCTCATACACATGCACACAAAGCCAAAATCCTCATTTCCTGCTTAGCTGGACCTGTTCTACAGACTCAGGAGAACAGGAAACAGGTGGCCTTGTGTAGACTTACTGCCATGAAATAGAACATCCTCTAGAGAGGACAGAAATGGAGCAGGACAGAGTGGCTGAGAGAAGACTCCAGTATGATCCACTGGGAGAGAAATACCAAAGTATAGACTCTTTAAGACCCTGGACAGCATGACATTTGAGGAGCAGCAAACCCTGAAGACTGGACCCCTGTTAATACAGCTTTTCCTCATGGCTTCTTCCCAGTAAAAAGTGTTTGAGGCATTAAAAATGTTCTATTGGGGATTTCAAGGGAGTTTAGTTACACAGTACTTGCAAGATGAAGTATAAGATCAGTATATGAATAAGACTCTTCTGATTCATTAAAAAGATGTTAAAAATCGGCATGGTGGTATATGTTTGTAATGCTAGGTCTCAAGAGGAGAGACAGGGATTCCTGAGGCCTGCCAGCCAGCCAGCCCAGCCTGCTTGGCAAGTTTCAGGCCAGCAAGAGATGCTCTCGAGACCATAAATAAAATAAGACAGAGGATGCCTGAGGAACAACATTTAATGTTGACCCCTGGCTTCTGTGTGCACATGTACATGTGTACACACACGCACATGCACACATATGTTATTCATTATATGTAGTAAATCAGGAGAAGACATCAGTTGAAGATATGGCACAACTATGAACAAAGCAGTTCTTCTGAGGAGAGTCTAGCTTCCTCTCGTTTCTCCTAAGATATTGGAAGCCAAAGCCCAGAGGCAATCAGGACCACTTCCTGTTGGGGGAGGGTATGTGGATGAGAGACACCTCTTCTGAGCCCTTAGGTAAAAACGTGTGACATTCTACCAGCAAACAGAAAGCCTGCCCTGTACCTATTAAAGATCGCACTTGATACACTTTTACAATCTGAGCACTATATTTCTTTTACTTCCCAGTATGCTCTGCTTCCTGCTGTAGCTAAGTTTGAAACTTAATTCATAATAACCAGGCCACCAACCTTTGGCTTTTTCTTCGTTGTATAAATTATCAAGTCTTTGAACACACACACACACAAAAACCATTTTAAATTTATATTCACCAGTCTTTATACAATGTAGAAAACCATAAAACTCACATAAAAGATTATTCTAACATGATAAGACTGGTTAATTTTTTTGTCTGTTCTTACTACAAATGGTATAAAAAAAAAACAGAACAGGACAACATCATGAGCTAAAGGAAAAGAAGGTGCTCTTTATTATACACAACCAAAGAGAAGCTGACATACTTCAGAGACCAGCTAATGTCTACTGAGAAGCACACATGTGATATTAGATAAACATCTGCCTCTCAACATAAAAGTCTATCCTGCCTTGACTCTTCAAGAAGACTCCTCCCACAGTGCACTCTTCACAGAGGGAAAGTGCATAACTGAGGCAGGGGGAAAATAATCAGGGAATTTACACACACAAAATAAAAATGGAACAGATGAAATATGAAGTACTGTCCTGTGAATTAGCCTCCTGGCCCTATTTGATTTGCAGGAAATAAGTTGCCACCAAATACTGGACATTCAACAGGAAAAGAGGGGTCAGCACCCACATAAGAAAGAAAATAAAATCAGGCTAGAAAGATGGGTCCATGGCTAAGAACACTGGGCTCTTCCATAGGACTCAGGTTTGGTTCCCAACACTCACATGGTGGCTCACAGCCATTTGTAATTACAGTTCCAGAAGATCTTATGTCCTCTTCTTCCTCTGTGGGCACCATCCATGCACATAGGACACATATACACATGCAAGCAAAAGCATTCATGCACAAGAAGTAAAATAAATGAGTCTTCACAAAATTAAAAAGAAAAAAACCCCACTGAATTCAAGTCCAGAGAACCCGTGCGTCTCCTACCCAAAGATAAGAAATAAGCGTACTTGTGTACCTTGATGCAACAACTCTCTTCTGTTTTTCCACAAGAGGATCCACCCAGGCCACGAGCACGGACTGAGATGACATGACCCGGACACTAATGTCTTCAGGCACGTCCAGTTCATCCTCTTCTGCAATGACAGTGGATGCACAAAAGGGGTCTCTTTTACCACAGGCTCTGCACTGACTTCCTCCAGCCATGCCCTGCCCAACTTTTAGTTGTTCATGCTTAATGTAGGTAAGATGAGATGAATAGAACACTAAGTGATTATTTTGTCTGCATAAAGAGGGGAATCTCCATTCTTGCTTTCCCTAACCATAGCCTGAGAAGCAAGGAGTTCACTTTAAAAGCTGCCTGAGCCAATCAGCATGCAGAAGGGTGTAAAGGGGCTGTCATGCCTTGGTAGAAAACACTACCAGAAGCTCAGTGCTTGCTCATTACACACTGTAAATTTCTCAGAAGTAATAAAGTTTTCATCAGGGCATATGTTTGAGGGAATAAATTTTACATTGTTATTCACTAGAGATCATGATGTCAAATGAAAATTCTGCCTTAAACAATGGTTATGAATCTCATGGGAGCAAATGTTCTTCCTATTTTAGAGTATGTGGTTGAAAGGCAGGTTAAATGCTATATTCAGATAGAAGATAGAGTTGAGTTTGCTAGTGTCTTACTGAGATTTATTATCGTCATCCAAAAATACAGTCACAAACTTTACCATCTTATTTTGGTCTCTAACTAATTAAGATTTACAAAGTGTCCTCAACTTCGCTTGTATGTTTCTTTGTTGTGTTGTTTTGGGTTTTTTGGTATTTTGGTTTTTGTATGGGTCAAAAGAACTCAGAGTTTATCTAAGTGGGAGACACTGGAGTGGACTGTTGGGGAAGCCGTCCTTCTCTCTGGTGGGACCATCGGTGACTGATACACGTCACATTGCATAGAGACTGATAGACGTCTCTATGCAATGTGGAAAGGCATAGTAGGCCCCACTCTACATCATGACTGCACTAAAGGGTTGTGATAGGGTCTCCTCGGGTCTGCTTAATTTTTATGTCAACCTGACACAACCCAGCATCACCTGGAAGAGAGAGCCTCAACTGGAGAACTGCCCCTTCAGACTGGCCTGTGGCCATGTCAGTAAGAGATTATCTTGATTGTTTCTTGACGCGGTAGGGCCCAGCCCAGAGCCAGCACACTGTGGGTGGAGATTGGCCCTGGGGAGGTGGGCCTAGGCTGCATAAGGAATCAGCTGAGCAGGAGCCAGAGGGTGGGCCTAGGCTGCATAAGGAATCAGCTGAGCAGGAGCCAGAGGGTGAAGCAGGAGCGGTGTTCCTCCGTGCCTTCTGCTTTCGTTCCTGGACTTCCCTCCATGAATGACTGACTGAAGTGTAAAGATGACATAAACCCTTTCCTATCCTAACTGCTTTTAGCTGTGGTTTATCACAGCAACAGAAAGGAATTAGAACTCATGGAGGTTCATGCACAAAATGGTATGTGTAATTTGTAAATATTATGAGTGATGAAAAAAAAAACCCACCCATTAATGGAGGTAAAACACACACACACACACACACACACACACACACTTCAATAAGTGCACAGTGATTGGGCTACGAGTGAACCACAATTACATATTTTCCTGCTTTTCTGGATACTATCACATCTGCATAAAGTGAGCTGAAATGTGTGTGCCTCCATGCTGCCCCAGCACACCTGTTCTTCCTCCTGCTTTGTGCAGTGCCTCCCTAGGGACATTTAACAGATGGACCAGACTGTCTTTCCATGGAATGATGCCTTGCTCCCTCTAGCAACTGTACCATAAAGCTGTCCACAATCCACAGTGAAACAGGCCTTATCAAAAGAATTCTCCCGTCTCTACCCAGGAAAGAAACATGCGTACCTACAACTGTAGTTCCCTTCACTCCCCTTGAAACTCACCAGGCCCCCCATCCCATCACAGCCAGCATCACGTGGGAAACAGCATTCACACCAGACCATGGTTTCACCAAGTGCATCCTCCTTGGAAACGTACCTGCATGCTTGCGCTTTGTGAGGGCAGCCCTATAGACGGGCTGACTCTGCCCCTGGGAGTTCGTGGACTGCAGGGAGACCACATACACCGACTCAGAGGCTGTGGACCAAAAAGCAGGACATGGGACAGTGTCCTTGTTCCTCCGTAGCCTATGTGCCCTACAGCTTTCTCTCCCCCTTCCCCAGCCATTTCACAGGCAAGCCTTTGTCTAGTCACTATGCCCTGCAGAGAGGCCCCTATCACTGTTCTTGTTTCATGGGCAAGGACAGGTTCAGAGGGGTGAGGTGAATTCCCAAGTCATAGAGTAATTTGGTCTTGCAGCCAGTTCTACATGACTTCAAGGCCACGGCTTTAAATAACTTCAGATGGGGAAGGAGCAGACCCTATGCGGACATCACAGAGATACATCCAATTTATTCAACAGTAGGCACACACTTCTCTCTGTGCCTTGGTTATTGGATACTGGGTAGAACCACAATCTCCAAACTGACACCAGAATCACTACCCAGTGAACCCAGGATACCCCATCCACCCCATCCTCGCAAACCCTGGCTGGCTCGCTTCCCAGCCTTGAGTATATGCAACAGAATTTCTTCACTTCCCTTCTGGCAACTTCCAGAAGGTCTTCAGACTTCCCTGTCTTCTAAGTCTGATCTTATCCTCTTCTCTTGTAGTCCTGAGGCCCCTCCACTTCAACATTGCTGCCTGTCTTGGGGATTTCACTGAGTCAGAAGACCACCAATAAAATGTGTTTAATGACTGCCTCGGGGCAGATTCCCTGGTGATGGGATTTTAATCCAATTCCTCAGTGTGTGCGTCCACTTCCGAGATACCTCATGACCAGTGGCATCTCTGAGGTAAACAGCGTTACGGTCCTATGCAGAATAAATCACAAAGACAGGCTTCCAGGACACAGCAGACCCTCTCATCCCATACCATGTCCTTCTGTTTAGAGTTTCTCTTCACAGGAACCCACCACAGGAAGCCCAAATCTGTTGATGAAATTCAAAAGATAACATATTGTAGAAGAAGCCTGCAAGGGGGCTTCCCTGTGAGATTATACCAGACCTAGAGCTCACGTATATCTTAGATCCAAATTCGATGAAGTTTAGGCAGCAAGAGAGCAAGATCATGTCATCTTCAGGTGAGCAGAGGTGTACTACTGGAGAGATGAAAAACTTGTGAGCCCAGTCACGTGGGTCAGAGTAATGCCAAATTATGTTCTAGTGCTTGCTGCGAATGAGACCCGTGAGTGAAACTCTCGTCCACTGTATCGCACATGCAAGGAGAGTCTTTCGTCATTGGCTGGATAGCTGGGTAGGGTCTGATCCCTATCATTAAAGAGCTGCACCATCCAGCGGCAAAGGGGCTGCTCAGGAATGGAGGGCTGGAGTGACTGGATTACTCTGTGGTTCCACATCACCAGGTCGCTTTCCCACAACTGCTCTTCACGATGCCACCCAGCATAGATTCTCCTGTCACTTCTTGGCTCTTGCCACATTTCTTGTGGCATTGGAGAAGAGAGGTGTTTGGTGTCTTCTTGCTGGATTCTGGACTTTGATGGCTTATGGGCTTTGCCTGGCTCGGAGGGGCTTGTACCTCCTTGTGAGGCCCATGTAGATACAAAGAACACCACACAGTTGTCTCATGTAGGGAACATCCAATCAAGAAGCTTGATAGATACTGTAACACTGGAGTGTCCAGCAGGTGGCTGAACACAGCATCCAATCACACAGAGATGTCTGAGATTCCTCAGAAGGGGGAATACAGCCATCTGTCCCAGGATCTTCACCAGTTCAAATATGAGCTGCTCACATTGCAGCATGGTCCTGGGAGCCAGGACGGGGGGTCCTGGGGACTATAGGACTGTCTGCCTAGACACCACAAGAATGTATACTTACACCCTTAGCTAGTGAATCCTCACAGCAAACCAGCAATGCAGGCCACTAGGCTTTCTTCCCAGAACTCTGTCTCTCTGAAGCTGCTCCCACCCAGGGCTGTTCCCTGAGCTCAATCATGGTGCCTCATGGCCTGGCTGTGAGTCCCCCTCCTACTTGCTCTGACCCCACTCCCACGTCCCTCCATCTGCACACCCCTCACCTATCTTAGAGAACTTACCTTTTATGACAGAGATGCCACATAAGAGGTACAGCACTTCCTTCCCACACACCACAGGCCTGTGGGTGCCTCCTGGCTCCTTCCCACCCTAGCTTCTGACCCCAACAATGCCAATTTCCACTTCTGGCCTTTACGCCCCTGAGTGATATGAGCCTCTACCTCCACTGTCTACACCATCAGGTTTGCAATGACATGAGAGGCAGCCAACTACACTTGCGTAAAGAGACCAGATGTTTTACCAGAATCTTCTGAGTAGTCCCAATAAGCCATTACCTCTCCCTTGGTTGAGACTTGACCCATTAGGAAACAAAGGAAGCATGAACCATAAGGACCAAAATACCTATCATTGGTAAAAGAGCAGGTGTCAGAGCATGTACCCTGGACCCTTGAGTCTCTGTAGCCTGGCTTCCCCTAAAATAGTACATAAAGGGGCCCAGCTCTACATCCAATTCATTAGGTAGATAGTGGGGCAGGGGCAAGGGCAAGAGTGGACATTAGCAGTTGGAGAGTAGCATAGCCTCGGACCATGACCTGTGTCCCTGTCTAACTTGTCAATAAAGGCCTATTAAGGTGGACCACACAGTATCTCCTGGCCCCAGCAAATATGCCCACGAACATTCCATAGCTAATGCTACCTTTGCTATGAAAACAGAACCATAAAGGGGAAAATATTTTCCCTCCCCACCACACCTCACATCTGGATTAAGTGGCTCAAGGACTCTGTGTATAGAAACAGCGTATAAGACAGTGTGGTCCTGCCACTGAATAAAGGTTAATGTGACTGAGGCCAAGACAGGATGGGACAAAGTGGTGTTGTGGTCTCAGTAAGAACTGTGCCCCTAGGCTTATGAGTTTGATCTCTTGGCCCCAAGCTGGTGGCACTGTGGAATGTGGTGGGACATTTACAAGATAAGGCTTGCTGGAGGAAGTGTGTCACCAGAGGCAAGCCTTGGGAGTTCCGTAGCTGGGCCTTACTTCCTGTTCACTCTGCTTCTTATTCTACCGGTCTTTAGGACATTCCAGGAGCATACTCCAGCCTCCACAGCATACCTGCCTCTGGGCCTTCCCCGCTGTGGGGCTCCATCACCAAAACTGAGAGCCAGAATAGCCCCTTCCTTCCAGAAGTTGGCTTGTTCACAAGGAGGGGGCTAACATAGAGCATTGCCTCGAATAACCATCATAGCTGAGAGAAGCACGTCTTGTTTAGACGACATTCTTCCTTGAATGATGTTCTAAATATAAAAGCAATGAACACATTGCATGGAAGAGCATTTCAAACTCACCGAGCTTTTTAATTTCATGTGATCTCTCATCTCTGGTCAGTGGGACATAATTCATCTTCCGGCCACTTTCCCCGTAGCCCAGAAGAAAACCCCGAGATCTTCGTGGGCTCTTGGCTCCAGACAGGCGTGGTGCCTTCCATGCAACGGACAGCCTGTCGTCTGAGGCTCGGACACGCATACGCAAGGGCTTGTTGGGCACTTCCTTTTCTTAAGAAGGACACAATATAGACATGATTAAAGGATGGAGCTTACGTCATGTATGTGAAATCTCTGCAACACTGAGCCTCATCGGTTAATCGCTGGACTTAAAACACTAATTTTTGAGGGGTAACCTGTTAACTTCCAGGGTGGACTCCATCCACATGGGCTTCCATTTTATGCCAATTCTCTGAACTTAAAATGAAAACATTCCATGTGTGTCAGCCACAGATCTGGAAGCTTTATAAGATCCTTTTTCATCTACTTCCTTTCACTCCTGATAGGCTAGACAGACTGTATACTTGTGGTGAGGGCTAGAGATAGATATTAAAATACAACAGAGTCATTAGGTGTTATTTATAACTGGCCTCCAGAAGGCATTTCCTCTGTCATGTTGAAAGGATAACTTTCCTTCCTTGTAATGAGCTAAAGACTAACCAGTTTTGATCTGGAGTCTCTCTTCCCACCCTTATGTAAATCTTGCCCACCCCCCACAAATCTTGGTTATGCCCCACTGTGGCCACTATCCTCAGGGACTCTGATGGTTTTTACTGACAAATTAACCAGTTTGCAAAAATCCTGAACTGACTTGAAATGTTTCCATTGTTAACTTTCTCAAAGTAGTATGTCTTAGGGACACTGGGTAATATTTAGAGCCTATCTATCTCTCTACCTATCTATTTTTAGTAAGAGCTGATACATCGAGGAACAAGGGTTTATGGATCATGTGGCTACCATGTTTGCACATTTCTAACAATGGACCACCTTCTAGCCCTCGTTTGAGGATGCTGCTAAGCAAAAGAGCATTTCTCTGTATAAGGCAGTTACTCCCAAGCATCCCTTCTTTGTCATCCATATTAGGCTCAGCACCAATTCTGACTAATTCTGTTAGACTAGAAATTTCAGTCTCAGATGAAATCTGAGAACAAATGCAATGAGATAGTTAACTTTGAAATGACTGTCTCCAATGCTGTACATCTAAGTAAAGGACCACCCTTTTGGGGCGTTCCTGGAGTTGCTTAATGAGCCACTGGACATTCTTCCTTAAAGCCGTCTGAGAACAGTATATAAGTCATAACAAAAGTTTTCCCCAATATGCAAAAGTTTAAACCCTTTGTAACCCAACAGAATAACCCAGCAAAAGGCAATGCCTGGTTCTTCTGTGAGTCCAGAGGCACTTGTTGCTACATAGGACCAATATGCTCAGCCTGCACTTGTTTTCCATCAGAGTCCTGCCAGTCAAGCATCTGAAAGGAGACCTGGTGTCCCCTCGACTATTCTATTCTTGAGGATAGCTGCAGGTTTCCTCCCGGGACAGATTCTCATTTGGCAACCTCTGCACTCACTAGCGCAATGCTGAGCAGGGATACTAAAGACTCATGGAAATCTGTACTGATGGGGTCAACAAGAGGAAAGAATGAGGTTCTCAGGACAAGGAGCTTCATCAAGACCACACAAGTTTGCTGGCTGGGGTGTGCATCCTGGAACTCCCATGCACAATAATCTCATTGAGCATTAACCACACAACCCCATGGCAGAGACAGCAGCTGTCCCAATACACAGTGTGGCTCCTGCCACCAGCACTTGTGAACCTTCCTACTGGGGTCCTGGAATGGGGCCAGGACCACAGAACAGCTGATAATCCAATACAGAGTGGCCCTGGGGTGAGGGAGAAAGCTATCCACATTTGGAGACAAAGCAGATAAAACCATGAAGTCATTTAGTGTCAGCCAGGGGTGGGGACCCAACTATTCTGCCCCCCCAGGGCTCTCTGTTTAAACTCCCCTCCCACACCACCCACTAGCCATCCAGTCTCTTCTGCTCATGCCTGTGAAACAAGTTTGGGTCTAAGCACAGTCCTTACAGAGTGGGCACACTATGCCCTGCCCAGCTGACTCTACACAAGCTGGAACTGCAGTCTCCCCACAGTGCAGTGAAGGACTTAGCTAGAGGTTATTCCCAGGACAATGGAAGTGTGGATAAAAGCCACAACATAGAGAAAGGGCCCACCCCTTCAAACACAGTCACTTCCCTTCTGCGGCTTTGATTTTTCAAGCACCTTGAAACTTTCCTTTCTTTAACATCTGGATTCTGCATACTGTCAACTGTCGTTTGCAGATCATCCAGGGAGCCTCTCTTAAAGCAGATACACACATCACAAAAGCATTCCTGTGTGGTTAAAATTCATCTGCAATTAAATTATGTGAGTATTTTCTCTAAGCTGTGTGCAGTGGCCTCACAAAAGCACTATGAATTTTTCTAATAAATTCTGTAGATCTTTTATCTTGAAAACAGGAAGTCATAACTGACAAAATCAATCAGGCTCACACCCACCAGGGCAGCGTGTATTTATTTCAGAATTGGAGGGACACATCCCCTCCCCCATTAGTTTTAGTGCAACAGAACCAGGTAAGACGTTAGCAGAGCTGGTGGGCTACAGAAGACCTGGGACAGTTACACATGGTCCCCCTGCCAGGCATAGAACAAAAGCACGGCCTGGCTGTAGACTAGGAAGCCAGGCAGGGCTGGGCTGTTCCTCGTGATTTGTAAGTCAGCACATTTCTGAAGTTGTATGGAATCAATTTTTTCTTTTTACCATGAAAAAAAAAGGCAAAAATTCCACATGATGCTTTGCCTGGGTATAATTCTATGCTAGTTAAATGTGACAGGTTTTTAGATTAGGCTAGCCCAGACTCTAGACTCAGGGTCTACAACAAATTTACTACTTACAGCGGACTCCAAGAGCACTTCCTGACTATCTCAGTTTCTTCTTCTCTGAGACTGTACATAACAGCCGGGTAGAGTTTATGTCAGTAACCTCAGCACTTCTGAAGTAAAAGCTAGCCCAGGCTATAACAAACTCTGGGATAGCTTTGGCTACAACAGCCTCATAAGTTTATATCCATCATAAACCCATTCTTCCTGGTCAAATTCAGATTCAACCCCCTGAACCATCTCTGAATAGATTCCCCAAACCCTTCAACACACACAGTATTACAATACAGCTGTGTGTTGCTAACTGCAGAAACACACTCTGCAAATGCACTGTCAGGTGATTCCATCATGTGCATGTTATATGGCACACTCACATACACTGAGGTGACTATGACATCACTAAGTGTCGTACTCTCAAACACCATGATTGTCTACACATTCCATTGGGATGCTGGTGCCCGCTCCAATAAATGACTTTTTGGAGTAATACTTAAATAAGATCATCTACTTAATAATAACAGAGAAGGACCCTTAATTTCCTTATTTTGGAATGGATCTATCAGGTATCACTCACCAGGAATAGTACCGATAACAGACAAAGAGACTGAGAGGCAAAGGTGGGGGTAACATTGCCGAGCTGGACGGCAACAGACACTGGGCAGGAATTAGAACCCTGCTGTTGGACCTGTAGTCCTAGCTCACTGTGCTGCAGTGTTTACTCAGAAGCTCCTGGGGGCTGCACTGAGCATCCCTGTAGCCACACTAGCATAAACACTGCAGCCACTCTGGGGAGGACCATGGTGCTCCTGAGTGCTTTGGGTAAAGGATCTGGCTCAGTGGGAGTCTCTGTCCGTCGCATTCACACTTATCTCCTTACACAAATAGTTGGTTGAGCTCCCCAAGCTCTGGCCCCCATCAGGAAGTAAGCCAGTGACATCTGTCCCACTGAGGCCAGCTCACTGCCCTATCCCTTTCACATTAGAGATGTACTCAGTGCTCCAAGGAAGGACCACTGGATGAAGATCCAAGTCCCTGGTCCACCATGCCAACGGATCCATTGGCTCACTTGTCCAAGGAATCACTCAGAACCCAAAGTAGAGAAAGACAGCCCACAGACATCCTGCTCCCCGCAGAGACACTGGAATAGTGCCTCACGAGCAGTGCCTGGAGTCGGGAAACCTTCTGCAGAAGGTGAAGGAGGAGATGGTCTAAAAGGCAAAGCAGTTTGAGATGGATAAAAGAGATAGGAAAGAATCTTGATGTCCTCCAGGCTCACTAACACCACGTAGAACATTATAGGTCGCAAAAGCCAATGTGCCTTCGTGATGGACATAAAACTAACTTCAAACACCCCCAGAGGGCCCTTCAGTTCCAGCTCACCCGGCCTGTGGAGTATGTCTGAGATCCTGCTTTCCTGCTTCCAGGGTGCCCTCAAATGAGGAAGCTACCAGACACCTGCCCGTCATGAGGACAGAAAGCTACACTGTAGACAGAAGTGATCCCACAGGACAGAGCCAAGCTGCCAGCATTTGCAGCCTAGAACTGGCTCTTGAAATCCAGTAAGCCGGCAATCAGAAGCAGGTCAAATAGCTTGCACTACCCGGGGCCACTCGGGGTGCAGCACTTGCTCACTTAAACAATTTTCCCTCAAGGTTTTCACAGAACATCAAGGAGATTTATCTCCATTCCCTAAAGCCTGGAGTGCTGCTACTTCTGCACAATCTGTTTTATCTCAAAATTCTCAACATTGCGTTTGAATTTTGTAGACCACTCCACCAAATGTTGGTGTTTGCTTTATGATTAAAAATAGTGAGTTTTAGTGCCTGATCACAGAGAGAGGACTCCCATTGGATTAGATGTGTTCAGTTTTCCTCATGCCTTTGTTGGTTTCTGGTCATACCTATAGACTTAGGTCTCAAGAGTCACAGTTTGAGTGACCCCACAAAAGGCAGTCAGGATGGCCTTCTGTCACTCAGCAGGTGGCTTTGTTATTGACCCCTCCAGAGTTGAACATCAGTAGGTCTATCAATACCAGTTCTATTTAACCATGTGGGACTGAGGCTCTACTGTGCTGCAAGATGCCAAGTCACCCACAAATTGCTGTGCATTGACAGAGGACTCTGCACAGATCAGTGAAGAAACCTTTGATAGTACTGTGAGACTCCAGAGGCTCTTCAGCTGCCTGTGTGGATAGGTCTCAGTTTCCATTAGTCACAGATCTTCCCTGGGGCTCCCATTGAGTAGAAAATACTGATGTCCCTGTGCCCTTCAGTGGCATCTAAGAGACTAATGTCAGATGCTAACATCCATGTGACCCTGACGACCACATCACCATCTCAACTTGTAAAAAGAGCTCAGCGCTCGTCCGTGCCAAGTCCAGCCTACTGGCTCCCGTTGCTGACCTAGTTCCCCCAACACGTCTGAGGGGATCATCCAGATTCTCGGGGTATCCAGCTGTGAAGGCTCCATATGCTCTTAATGGGTGAGTCAGACTCCACAGCTGCCATGGATCCATCTCATGGCATGTTAGTTTCCAGCCACACTTCCTGACAGTTCACGGGGGCCACCAAAAGCAAAGAGAGCAGTAGTCCTTTCCTGACTCTAATAGCTGGTGCTCCTGCACCCCTCAGGACAGCAGAGGGACAGGATCATAGACTATGGAAGCTAAGAAAGACTAGTGTGAAATATTCTTGGGAAAAGCATTATCTCGAAAGTGTGGTTTTCTCCAGGATGGTTTTAATGGAAGTCTTCCTGCATTTGCTTCATCTGAAGGTCAAATGGAGAGCAGGGCGTGTGCTTTCTGAAAAGGAGAGGCCTGGTCTTGTTGACTGGGTGCTTGGCTCCTTCAGCCTGTTACCTGGTACCCCATTTGTAGTAAAATCCCATTTATGAATAGCTCGATAAGAAGGAGGTGTTTCTTTCCAGACTAACATTGAATTTTTCAGTGATCCTGCAGACTATACTCCAAGCTGACAGCCCCAAACTCTTATTTTTTTTTCACTTTCAGACTTTGAAAGAAGAGCCCTTGATAGACACAAGGGTCAGAGAGCAGCAGCACATGGGCCCATTTGTTGACCTCTGAACAAGTGCTGGCTTTTATTAAACTACAGAGGTCCTTCTAGAACATTCCTTCAAGGCTGCATGAGCAAGCACAGCTCAGCCTCTCCAGATTTCCAGCATCCTGGCCCTAGCCTAGGAGCAGTCACCCCCGTGGCAAGAACCATGAGCCAAGACAGACAGACCTCCAAGACAGACCTCCATTTCTTTATAATTTATCCCCAATGTCAGACATTCTGTCTTAACTACAAAAAAGTAACGAACTAGGTAAGACACCAAGAAGAGGTTAAACTGGGTTTTCATGATTTCATGGTAAAGTTATTTCAGTGTTGAATTATTTGTGCAACCGTGTGTGTCAACACTTTGAGCCAGGCATCAGGGAGGCTGCTGGAGGGAAGGCTCCAAAAAGGAGTCCAACCCCAAATTTGCCCTGGGGTCTCATTGTGGTTTGAAGATCCTCTGCTAATGAAGTCAGCCTTCAAGAGAAGGAATGACTCAACTTTTCCCCAAAGCAAGGAGAAAGGGAGATGGAAGTCACCCAAGGAAGATGAGGTACTCACCCCGAGAGGAGCAGGAAGGAAGGCACCTGACAGAAGATAGCACAATCCAGGAAAGAAGCTGAAGAAAGTGGCTACCTTTTGTGGCAGCCCTTTTGGAAGAGAGAAAGGTGACCGTGTAAAGACAGACAGATCCCCTAGCCCAGCTATGAGAGGCCAAAGAGAGAGCACCATGCATCTGGGTGGTCCTGGTGGAACCAGGGAAGGCAGTTCAGAGAGGGGGAGATGTTCTGAGTGCATGTCCGGGTTAAAGCAGAGAAGAAACAAGCCAAGGGTGGCCTCGGGACTCTGCCAAGGGGGAAAGCCTGCAGAACTGGATCCTGGCGAGGTCAGGAAGCAAGCTCATGATGTGATGGATAGAAGAAACAAGACATCCTGCCTACAGACAGAGGAGTTCAGAGCTCCAGCTTAAGCAGTGCAGTGGCTATCACCATAGGGTTATAGTGTCTGAACCACAGTGCTGGTGGCAATGGCCAGAGAGGAATGATCTACAGCTCACCCAACTTAGATGAAGCTGTCACTGAACTACTGAAAACATGAACAACCTTCACAACTAAAATACAGTGCAAAGAAGGCATGATGTAAAACCCAGACTTTGTGTCAGTTCTGGATCCAATTCGGTTCCATAGCTTGAGGGAAAGGGACAGAGGACAGGTCTATAGGAATCCATGAAAACCATTAAAACAGATAGGAACATATCCTGCACAAAAATTAACTAGGATCTAACGTGGTTTCCAAGATGAAATTTTGGCAATACAGAATAACCGGCCCACAGCTGCATCTAGGCTGGTCACTATCAAAGTGGGAACATGGTGCAGTCCTGGCCCCAGGGGCCTGCTTCAATGTGGCCTCACTACTCTGGAGCCAGCCACCTAGAAAGCTAAGACAGCAGTGAAGGATTCTGAAATAAATGAGAAGACTTCCCTGGGATCAGAAAGAGGGCGGGGGCTACAGGCAGACATCCCAGCAAGGAGGGTGGGTTCTGCATGCAGAACAGAGGAGACCTTCTGCCCTGTCAGAAGCAGCAAGGCTGCCACCCAGGAGTTGCATCTTTACTCAGGATATCATTTCTGGGTCCAAACCTTTCATATTTGGGTGAGCAACTAGACTCAGAGTCACTCATGTCCTGTCCAACCTCTAAGACTTTCTAGAAGGTTCTTCCCCTTCCTCCCCCTCATCATGTTACTTCCCCATCGCAGCTTGGTGGTCCAGTCTAATCACCAGGCTCCCCATATGCTCATCCAAGATTACTATACAGTTGGTTCTTTTTTTTTCAAATAATTGGTGACTATTTCAAAATTCGTATAGTGACATCTTAATCCCAGAACGTCAGAGTTAGCCATATTGGGCCGTAGGGTCCCTAAAGAGGTAATCAGGTTTAAATAAAGATATCGGGGCCCATCCTCATCCAACCCAACTGGTGTCCTTGCAGAAGGAAGGAGAGTAGACCCACAGACACTTGCCATCTCTGTCCTATGTGAGATGGGTAAAGACAGAAGGGGAGGAAGCCATCTGCAAACACAGAGAATTCCCAAGGTTCAGGCCTGCCCACACTTTACTCTTAGACCTCGACGCTCGGGAACCACTGGGAACACATTCTGTTGTACAAGCCCTCCCTGCCCCGTGGGTGGCAGCCCTCGCCAACACTACTCTGATACATGTGACTCAGTTGCTTAGTTGCTTCCTGGCTTTCTTTCCCACTAGTGTGTATATTTCATGCTGATGTGCCTTCATCCGTCTGGTTCACCGTGCTAGAGACCTCTGGGTCCTGTGTCTGCAAAACCCAGGTACTAAAGGAATAGATTAACAACCTTGGCACTATTTTTAGGAAAAGAATATTTAGACATGATAGGTCTGAGCCAGCCAAAGGAGACTTTCTGCAATTTGAATTGAAATCCCTGTTTTCAGCAGAATAAAGAACAGATTCTCCCCTGATGTTAAACGGGGTGCTGGTGGGGCACAGACAAGTCAGCCAAAGCACCAACAAGCCCCTGCGAGGCCTCATGCCGGTGCTGGTGCTGATTCTGTGTCATTTTTGTAAGGCAAATGTTTTCTTATGAATGAAGACTGGTACCATTCAGAATGCTTCTTTTGTTTGACCAAACTGTTATCCACTTACTCATTGTTCTGAACAAGAAATGGCTTTTTTATTTCAAGACCCAAAAGCAAAGGGGCGAGGTATCATATCAATCAATCATAGACAATTTCCTATAGATTCTCATTCTTTCAGCAATAATGAAATATAGCATTTTCTGAGACTGTGCTCTCTGGAAACCATGGGTGGTTGTTCAGTTTGGTGTTTTGAGGTCTGGACTACATCATATGCTGCAAGTTCAGCTGGGAGTTTCTCTTCTCGTATCTTTTATTCATTCTGTATGGCAAATAGAGATCATATATCCTAAAAGAGAGTGTTGGTGATCACAGATCCAAAAGCACCTACAGAAAGAAGCTGAACACAGTCACAATGCATTAAACCAACAGTGAGTTAGAACTTGAATTTCTTTGATTCCCAAATCCTAATCTGTAACCCTGGGAGACCATGTCACACATATACAGACATGTACCCACAGACACTTTCAAACACACTCATACAGTCCCATTAAAGGTGGCAAAAGAAAGTGATTATCTGTGGAAAAAGCAAGAAAATTCCTAGTTCTAAATCTAATGGCAGATCAAGAGTATAAAATGAACATTTAAAATACGAATATGAGATTCAAATACAAAGCATGAATAGCTATCAGTAAAATGTGTGTTTCTGACTAATTACATATGTGTCTTCAGGAGTAAATACATCTAAAATTAACATCCTTTCCTATGTTGCCCTCGTCTTAAGTGTGTGGTAGCCCCCCTCCATCTAAAGCTTAACTTTCCCTGGTTCAATTACCTGTAATATACTGTATCCCCAAAAAATTAAGTGGAAAATTCCAGAAATAAGAAATTTACAATGAAAGTATACATTGTTCTGCAAAATGTAGTGGTCCCTCACATTACCCGACTCCATCCTGCCCAAGATATAAATGATGCCTTCATCCAGTGTATCTGGGGTGAATATGATGCTATTATTAGTCACCTAATAGCTTTCTAAGTCGTCAAATTGGCTCTTGCAAATACACAAGTCCTTTTGTTCTAGTAACATCTCCTAACATGTAATATCCTACTATTAGTACCACGATGACTAATTTGTGTTACTTTATTACAATCATCTGCGTATTGTATCAGCTCGTTATCACCTTGAGAAGGAGGTAAAGACGGTGCAGCTGGTTAACCTAAGAGAGGCAGGGAAGAGCAGTCACATTCACATTGCCATTAGAGGGCAGGGCTCCAGGTTTTTAAATGTATTACAGTTGTGTTAAAGTCTTATTGCTCCAAGGACATGGAACCTGAAGAAGCTACCTCCTGTAGCCAGACAGGAGCCCCAGTGGAGCGACAGAGGCACCAATCCACCCACAAAACTTTCAACCCAAGATTTATTCTGTCTACAGGAAATGCAGGCACAGGGGATGAAGCAGAGACTGAGGGAATGGCCAACTGATAACCGGACAACTTGAGACCCATCCCCTGGGCAAGTACTAATGCTTAATACTATTAATGATGCTTTGTTATGCTTGTAGACAGGAGCATGGCTGTCCTCTGAGAGGCTCCAACCAGCTGCTGACTCAGACAGATGCAGACACCCACAGCCAAACAGTGGATGGAGCTTGGGAACTTTTATGGAAGAATAGGAGGAAGGATAGCAGCCCCTAAGGGGATAGGAACTCCACAGGAAGACCAATAGAGTCAACTAACCTTGGGGCTCTCAGAATCTGAACCACCAACCAAAGAACATACACAGGCTGGGCCTAAGCCTCCCCACACATATGTACCAGATAGCTTGTATAGCTTGGTTTTCATGTAAGTCCCGAACAACTGGAGTTGGTCCTATCCCCAAAGCTGCTGCCTGTATGTGGGATATGTTCTTCTAGCTGGGCTGCCTTGTTTGGCCTCAATGGGAAGCACCTAGCCTTGCTAGCCAGAGGGGGATGGGGGGGTCTCACCTGCTCAGAGAAGAAGGGAGAATGGGAGAAGGATTGTGAGGGGGAGAGTAACTAGGAGGAGCAGTGAATGGGTTGTAAAGTGAATAAAAAATTAAATTAAATTAAAATTTTAGGAAACTACAAATGCCAAAAATACAAGTAAATACAACAAAAACTCTCATTGTACCCACCTTGAGAGTTCTAAACGGTCACAAGTGTACAGGTTGAGGTAAAAGCATGAGTGGTTTCAGGCTCTACTTAGCTCTGGAAACATACACTCTGGAGATGCAGAGACTTCCTATGCGGCCAGGGTGTGCCAAGTTTGATCCTTGGTCCCTTTCCTCTCCCAATCCTGGTATATGCACTCTCTGAAATGCTGTTCTCACTCTCTAGAATGACTCCCAACCATATCTAACCCCTTGTTTCCCTTTCCAGCTTTCTGGCCTCAACTCTACTCACTCACAAAACATTTGCATTACAACAACACCCCACTGCCACCTGGAGCATCCCTGAGGAAGAGTGTGCTGCTTCCCACATCCCTTCCTTTATTTTGTTGCTTTATTCTCTCACCTCACCCTCTTTCCTAATATAAAAGCCTTTGGCAACCACCTGCATCAGAACCTCACTGTGGTCACCAACCGCAACTTATACTCACCTCTCCCTAACCCATTCCATGCCGACGTGCTTCAGCACGTGCTCCACAAAAACGAAGCATAGCTCTCTGCCCTACTGCCGTTGTTCTGAAATAACTGCATTCTTGTGAATTCTTTTTTACCATTAATTAGATATATTCAAGTAACAGCTCATAAGAAATAGCAACTTTTCTCTAAATAAGTAAAACAATGTGACCAGACAACATCAATGTCCACAGGGCAACACACGCATAGACAAATATGGAGCAGAGATGGGAGGAATCTGGCCTATCACAAAATATTCCAGAGCATTCCAAGAAAAGTGCAAGACTTGAAGACACACAGTGGCCAACAAGAGCCATTCTTTTTAAGGTTCTCCATTAGCTGTTCACAGATAAAAGGAATAAAATTCCTGACCAGGACAGTTCTACCATTTCAGCCACCATATTTGCTAGTAAACACAGACGTTGCCCATCGGGGAGGGGAAGGAGCAGGAAGTCGCACACAACACCAGCTGCAGTCTGACCACCAATGTGCATTAGTTTAGCAATGAGAATGGATGAAGGTTTGTGAGCACATGCGTGTGACAGAGCCACAGTCCTCTTGGGAGACGTGGCTCCGGCGAAGGCATGAGCCAGGTGAGCGCATAGTACCTGTGACGGTCTCATTAAATGGTCCTGGACCCTTGATGGGAAAACCATCTATCTTGATCCATTCACCTCCTAAATCAGGGAAATGCAACTGGATAGTTAGAAACAAGGTCTGCGGGATTCTCCGAAGTTCAATACACCCTCAGTGACTAGTCAAATGGTCCTTGAGAAACACCACACCTAAGTTTTTGTGACAACACAATTAGTTGTAGGGTCTGTACTTGGCTAATTGGGCCGTGCTGAAAAATAGCAGACAAAATGTTCATAAACTGCACCAAAGTTATGCCCAAAATGGGGGGGAAAATTAAAAATCTAAAAAAAAAAATCCTTCTCTCCTAATTTTCCTTCTTTAGGCTTACTGTACAAGCCTACAATGTGGAAATCTTTTAATCAGTCTAATTTTAATTTTTAAATTACGTTTATTTATTGGGGCTGTGCATTCCACACTGCACATGTGAGTCTCAGAGGGCAACTTACAGAAATCGGTTCTCTCCTTTCCATGGAGTGCGCCCCAGGGATCGAACTCAGGTCATCTGGCTTGGTGGCAAGCGCCTTTGCTCACTGATCCATCTCACCAGCCCAGTAATTCTAAGTTTTTATTGGTGTGAAGAAGCCAGGAGAGAGAGGCCCTCCCAGTCTACTCATCAAAGCAGGGCCTCCAGGTCGGACTTACCGGGTGGGCTCTCAGCTCTGTAAACGGGGCGGCTCACTCCGCTGTGGTTCTCTGCGGTAACCAGCACGAAGTACACCACCCCCGGCTCTGAAACACACGGTTCACATAAACTACCGGAAACGCACACTCCATTCACTCGCCATCTCACTTACACCGATTACACACAAATACAAAAACCCAAATGCAGTGGCAAGTCCAACGGCAGCTTTCTCTTCGGTTTTACAGAAATCGCTAACATTCTCCCCAGGCAGCTGAAACAGGGCTGACCCTAAGAATGTCAGCTGTATTTAATACAAAGTGCAGGCAAGCGGAACAAACCTGGGTTCCTGCGCCACTGATAACAGAAGACTTTGAGGTCTGTAGTATGAACTCAGCAGAGGAATTAGGAGCTCACTGACCACATTAGCACCCAAACACAGTGCCACAAACCTCTACCACCACACAGGGAAGCTCCAAATGGAAAGATCCAGGGAGGAAAAAAAAAGGAACTATCAATGAAAATCATAAAATCTTTATTGCTGTACATAATGCTTCATGGAATTTTTCTTTTTCACTGTAAAATGTTCCCCAGACTACATCTGCATGTGGTTTTTGACTATTTTAATAGCAACAGCAAAAAAAAAGGTTAGAAAAATATTTCCTGGAATTCTGAAAATGCTAATCTTGAAATAACTAGGCTTTTGCTTTTGGACTTTGGTCTCAGAGTCAAGGCAAGTAGCAGAGGTCTCCTTGGCTGAGCCCTGAAACCGTTGAGATTCAAAAGGAAACCAAGGGAACTGTTACAGTACAAAGCCTTGGACTCACAATTTTCCAAAACCAAAACTGTAACACTAATTTCCCCCAAAATGAATCATTGTCTCGTAGCAGGTAAGGAAGGAGCAGTTCCTTGAAGAGCTTAAAGCCTGTGTGTGGGGGGTGGGATGGACATTGGAGAGATGGCAGTTTGTCCTGTCGGGAAGGGAAGGGAGAATGGCATTTCTCAACCTTGAGGCATTCTTTTCAACAGAATCTTACTCAGTCCTCAAACTGGAGGTTTGAGGCTATCTGGGGCTTCTGCTATACTCAAGCCTGGTGTGGGCTCTTGGCTGTCTGTGGCAGGAGCTGGTGGCATTTAGGGCCTGGCACAACCTGCCGAGCTAATGGGAAACCGTTACAGGTCCCAAAAGAATACAGAATTGTGCTTTGTCAGCCTTTCCTCACTCTGGACTCATTTGAATTCCCCAGCAATGGAGTCCACATGTCTCCGACTCTCCACCATTTAACTCATCACTTCCTTGGGAGATGTTGTTTATCGGGTGGTACAGCTCTCTCTCTCTCTCTCTCTCTCTCTCTCTCTCTCTCTCTCTCTCTCTCTCTCTCTCATGTGTGTGTGTTTCTCTCCAGCAATCATAACAACCCTATGTTTGATCAAATCTAACCCTGCTCGAGTCTTTGCTCTGTTACATTTAACCTCACAGCTGGACTGGGGATGTGAGCCACCATGCTTCATAGCACTGTGTATTTGGCTGCAAGCCGGAGGAAGGGAACCTGGCCCCCTCTAGGTCTGTTTACCCTAAGAACACAGTGGCACCCAGCGGAGGGTGGAGATGGGGAGGGGTGTGCTGTGGTTCATGCCAGGATCAGAACAGTAACATGGCACAAAGGATACTAGTTTTTCTCTAGTTGGCTCTGTGACTTCCTCATGCCTCATCTCAAAGTTGTAGCCTTATATGATGGTAGAAATTTTAGAGGAAGAAAAGAGGGTACAGAGGCAGACCCCCTAGGGCTGTACCTTTAAGACAAGGCACACTGAGGCAGAACTTAAAATGTCCCCGTGTTTCAGAATCAGATGAAAATCAGGTTTCAGTGAGTGCAAAGGTTGTCCTCTCCGCATGTGTGACCTTCTGTGACCTTCACAGGCATGTGACACAGTTAGCCTGGAGCAACTCGGGAGGTAGGGGCCCCAACACCCGTGTAGGTAAAAATGAGCTTGCCAGTGACAGGAAACCCATGGCTAGCAGAAGCGGTCAAGTGACACCTATTTCCGTATTGTTGAGTATCACATTGCATGAAAGGTTAGCCAGAGTGACAAGATATCAGACCTTTTTTTTTTTTTTTTTTTTTTTAGAAACAGAGATGCATGGTTTACTAGGGAGATGGGATGCTCACACCTGGAGGATGCTGACGTCATGAGAGTCAGTTTTCTGCAGTCATGATTTAACACTGCAGTCTCTGTTTATATATCCTAGGATCCTTTCTGTTGTTGTGATAAGCAACCTAGAGGAGGAAAGGGCTTATCTATCTTATATGTGCAGGTCAGAGTCCATCACTGAGGAAAATCAAGACAGGAACTCAAATAAGAGCTCAGAGAAGAAACCATGGGGGAATGCTGCTTGCTGGTTAGCTCTCTGGCTCACTTTGGGGAGGCTTGCTTATGCTTACTTGGCTTTTTTTACATGGCTCAGGATTGTCTGCCTAAGGATGTTGCTGCCCACAGTGGGCTGGGTCCTCTTATATCAATGAATATTCAAGGCAATCTCCTATAGATATGCCCACAGGCCAACATATTACGGACAACTTCTCAGCTGAGGCTTCTCCTCTCAGATAACTCTAGGCTGTATTGTACTGTATCATCTGACAATGTAGACTGAGGCAGTTGCTGTGTGTGAACTCAAGTGTTTGCACATGTAAGTGTTGAAAAATGCTAGCTGTAAATAGATTTGTATATTACATTATAGTAGCAGATAATGTAGACTGTCATTTACATATTTTATGCATTTCTGACCCACCCAACATCTTATATCACTAGGCTTTGAAGTTCTTCAGCAAGTTTTTTTTTTTCTAATTGTCACAATCCACCCCGCCCCACCACAAAATTACATATGATCAGACCAACACAGTTCAAACCAAAGTTGTTCAGTGGTCAACTGTACTTAATTATTAAATGGCTTATGAACGGAAAGATGTCCATACTAGATTATTAAACCATCTAATAGTCAAGTTTCTATAAGATCAAAAAATAGTAATAATAAAAGATCAACAATGTTTCCATTGTTTTCCAAAACACTATCAAAAACTAAAACTTCCTACTTTATTTTGACATTAGGAATGCTTCGGTTAAGTGTATGGGCAAGAACCTCCAAGCATACCCTTATGATGAGTCTCAAAACGTGGCTTTCTGTTTCCAACGACTCTGGGCCAGCCACACTCTGTCTTGCCAACAGCTCTCCTAAGTGCACAGCTGCGACTGTTGATGCACAGTTAGGGGTGAGTGAAGAAAGGAATGTGTGTCACTTACCCACGTCCTTAATAAGGAAGGAGTGCGTCTCCGCATTCACCTTGATGGACTTAAGATTTTTCAGTGACTTCCCATAGGCAATGTTGTAATACTCCACCGGTCTACTGGAAGCGTCTTTGGGTGGGTCCCATGTGACCTTCAGGCCCATGTTAGTGGACAGCAGTCTCACATGCCTTGGCTTCAGTGGGTGGTCAACTATACAAACAGCGCAACTATGAACTTTACGCAATGGCAGGCTGGGAGAATACTTCTCTGAATGTTCTCTGATATTCTCAGCAAGAATGTAAATGACATTCCATCTGTCTGACCCTAAAGATTTGCGTGCAACCATGTTTGCACACGGTCACAGCATGACAGCGAAACAAACACACAGACCCCACGTGTGGTTTGTATTTTGGATTACCGTGGGTGGTAAATTTAAACCAAACGGGAAGAAAGTCAAAATCAACCCTTGGCATTTCTTGCCTTGATTATGCAGACATGCCAGGGCAAGAAAAACAAATGAGTAATTTATTTCACAGTCCCCAGAAGGATTTGCTCACTGCATTGGCTCCTGGTGTCTTCTGTGTGAAACTGAACAAGCTTTAAAAGCCTCTCTAAGGGGCAGGGGTTACAGTGAGAGTTACAGTGAGGGAGGACCAGCTGCCATATTCAAAGTGAGGAGACAAAGTGTTCATTTCCACAAAGGCCAAAATGTGGTACATAGTCATCTGGGGCTCCAGTTCCAAAGGATCCAACATTTCCAGCCTCCTGGGCATCGCACCGCATGCGCATGGTGCACTTGCATAAATGCAAACAAAACAAATAACTTTTTAAAGTACCACCTCATCTTCAATTATGAACTCTTAAGTTTTTCTTCATTTTCAAATTTATCAAGCTAATGCCTAACATTTTACCTAACCAAAATCTCTCAGTTCCCCGAGTAGCTGGAACTGCAATGCAAGGTTGCAGCAATGTGTGCTGGATAGTGATGTAGCAATTGCAACAGCCAGACAAATGTTGAGTTAATTTCGATGATAAGGTGAAACAGGAGGTATTTTCAGAAAATAAATAAAAAAGTGACCTAAGTGAGTGGGGAGGAAAACCTAAATTTTAATAACATTTTTTAAAACGCACTTGCAATCTCATAGAGGAAAGAAAGGGAAGACAACACTTTCATGAGGACACACATGGGTTAGCATGTGATTTTGATACTGATGAAACATCTGAACAGAACAAACATGAATGATCGTAACATCCACACCCATCCTCTTCCCTCTGAACATTGCCCTATGGCCTCTGGACCAAAGCTTGTTGGGAGAGCCCACAACATGCGTAAAGAGGATGGCTTGATGCCTTTTGAAGCATTAGAGGAGGGATGTTCATTCTGAGGACAGAAACAAGGTGTCAAATGATGTGCCCTGACCATAATCCCCAGAGGACCCATCGCAACTCCACATGTGAAGGTCCCAAAGCCCAGTGAGGGAGAAGACAGGTAAGCAAACCAGAGGGACAGAATGTCAGAGGGACAGATGTCAGAGGGACAGAATGTCAGAGGGACAGATGTCAGAGGGACAGAATGTCAGAGGGACAGATGTCAGATGCTTCCTGGGCTTGAGAAATGAGCCACGCTGGCTTCTCCCAATCACTCAGGTCAGGAAACAATTCATCAATGCCATCTAGAGAGAAGAGCCATCTATAAACATTCCATCTCCTTCCCTTCTGCAACTCTATGCTGATGGGCTTCTTGTCGCTATGATAGAATATCTGAGAGAGTCAACTTAGAAATGGGAGGGCTCTGTGTCGGTCATGGTTTTGGAAGTTTCTGGCCACGGTTGATTTTCACTGTTGTTCTTGGCTCTGACAGGAGGCCGCCATGATGTTGGGATCACATGGTATGGTGAAGCTGCCACCTCATGGCAGCCAGGAAGCAATAAGAGAATGAAGATGGATTCCACTGTCCCTTCAAGGAAAAAACTCTAGTGACATAAAATCTCCCATTAGGCCCCACCTCTTCAAGGTTCTATAGCTCCCCCACATCTATGAGGTAGAGGGCCAGCCTTTAATTAGAACCTCTGCGAACTCGTCTGAACCGCAGCAGTCTTGTAAGCTAATCTCATACAAGAGTGCTTCTTCTGGGAAGAAAGCTATAACTGATGCTCCACGTGCTCTCTTGGGGACCTTTGCCTTCTCGTTACAAAAACTTAACCAAAGAAACAGCTTTCTAGAAATAGCTTTCCAGGCTTTAGAGTGACACTGGTAGAAGTCACTTTTGAACATAAAGGCTTTGGGGACACCCTGAAGTCATGTCTCAGAGGCAGCCCTAGTCCGAAATTAAGGTTTGACAAAACTCACTAGATCAGCATACCACCTCCTCATCCTCCCAACCCACGCTGGGCCAGTGAATTGAGGTCTTCGACCTGATTAAATGTCCTTGTTTTCTAGATTCCCATCTGCTTGGATTTTACAGCTGACATCATTTCCCGCACCTCCTAATAAACATCACCCAGGGCTGGAGAGATGGCTCAGCAGGTAAGAGCACTGAGTGCTCTTCCAGAGGTCCTGAGTTCAATTCCCAGCAACCACATGGTAGCTCACAACCATCTGTAATGGAATCAGATCACACCTCTTCTGGTGTGTCTGAAGACAATTATAGTACTCATATACATAAAATAAACAAATAAACCTTTTTAAAAAATAAATATCACCCATGGATAACTAAGAGGACAGGCTGACAAGAGGATAGGGAAAGTGAGCAAGAACAACCTCGTGCGTGGACCATGCCAGCCCCACAGCAACCCCTTCCTCCATCAGTGCCTGAGTACCAACCCAGTATGGAGTGAGCTCAGTCCTTCCAGCAAGTGAGCACCGTTATCCAGATTCAGGCCATAGTAAGCTTATACCTGGGCTAGGAACATGACAACATGCCGTATTTCTGGTGTCACTGTAAATGTCTAGTGACTTTACTCTCTAAGTATGGAGCAAAGCCACACAGTGAAAGTGGTTTCTGGAGTTGCAGGCTGGTTTCCAGGCTCTGTGAGGAAGGAGCATTGTGACACCGGGAAGCTTAACAGAGGTCCTTATTTACTTACTTATTTAAATAATGAATTTATTTAAGGCACCAGAGATCAACCGTAGGGCTCTGCCCCTGAGTTACATTTACAGCTTCTTATTATTATTATTATTTCCAGACATGCTCTTACTAAGTTGCCTGGGATGGCTTTGAACTCATTGCATAGCTCAAGTGGGCCTTTATCTTCCCACTCTCCGACCTCAGCCTCCCAAGTAACTGGGGCTCAAGGCCTGAACTGCCAGGCTCAGGTTCTTTTTGAATGTCCAATAAACAGCTGAAGCACACAGCCTTTTTTTTTTTTTTTAAATAGTTTTCTAGCCATTTCTTAAGGGGAAGACCCTAGTGCAGCTTTGAGGGCTGTCTGACCCAGGAGCTCTGTCTCTTAAGAAACAGACAAACTCAAATGTCAATGCTGCAGTCTTATGAAGGGTAATGGGGGAGGGGCAGACAGGGAGGACCCTGACAAGCTGTTTCTCGTCTCCAGGGCCACGCAAAATGGGGAAGTAAGCCTAGGCCACAGCTGAAGGGACTTGGGGTTAAATTAGAAGAATTCCCTGTCTGCAACCTGCCTCATCTCCCCCATCCTGGGCTGTCTTTGAATGGAGACGAATGGGAAGGTGCTTCGTCATAAAGCCTCAGCCGGGACTTGTCAGCTAGGGCTCCAGCGATTCTGTGTTATGGCAAAATCATGCCAGTAGCTCATGCCAGGAGACTTTGTCTAGACTTGAGAAGATTCTGCCAGGTACTAAATAGCAAGGTGCTGTTCTGCTGATCTTGCAGGGAGCCACCCCTTGCCACACTCTGGGTCTTGGCTGCCACAGGAGGTCAACTTGCTCATTAGGAATGGACTTTGTACTCAGATTGACCCCTTACTTTGGTTTGCTCCCAAACCCCAAGGCTTATCCAAGAGGACTCCAGGAGGGTTATGTGCTTCAAAAGTCAAAGTGCAGATCCTGGGAGCCAGTTTGGTTCAAGGTCTAATTATTGAGCCATCACCAATCAAGACAAATTCTAGATTCTGGAACCTCTTCAATGACTGTCTTTAGTGGGGTCTTCAGCTTTCAAAACAGACCTCAAAACTTCTCCAGTTAATACTCAACCATAAAACCACGCCAGAGCTAAGTCCTTAGGATGAGCTTGGCCAAAGTCCACAGTGTATCCATTCTAGAGGCTGCAGGCCTTAGCTGGCTTTCCCCCTACCTGCCTTGGTATCCATCATTAACACACACTGCTAAAGAGAAGAACACCTGATAAACAACACATCATCCCAGGAGTCTCCAACCCAAATACCTACTAGGGTCAGGAAGCTGTAGCAGAGGACAGCCTGCATATTCGGGGTCACTGTCTAGTTTCAGGCACCTGTTGACATAACAGACTTCAGGAGGCTCTCAACTCTCAGGTGCTCACAGATCCTTATCCTAAGAAGACAGGAGTCATTTCTACTTTCAAATGAAGCACAGTGGGGCAGGAGACAGGCACACACACATCATTGGGACACATGTTAAGGCCGGAGAACAATTTGCAGAAGTTGGATCTCTTCTCCAGCCATGTGGGGTTGAACTCAGGTGACCAGGCTTTGTAGCAAGCACCTTTACCCACCGAACCATCTTACCATCTCCAAGACGGAAATCTCAGGTTTCATTCTAACTGGCAATAGAGACTGCTTTTAAAAACAGTACAGGAATGCACATGCAAACGGTCAGTAGGCCAGACCAGGTCCTCTGACAAACAGTAATCAACTGCTACCTGAGCCCAGGAAAGACCCCAACATCCTTGGGTCCTTTGCAGTACAGAGATGAGTATGGGTCCGTGAGGAAAGACTACAAGGGAAGAGAGTTAGAGAGCAGAGATGGTAGAGGAACTCCCCAGTCCATGATAAAGGATACACAGATTGGCCCAGTTATCACGTACCACCTCCAGACATTCCTCCCTTCCTAGGAAACCCAAAGAAACTGGAGATGCCTTGACCTGGGCTCTAAGAGATAATAGAGACCCATGCTGGAGGAAATTGGGGGTAGAGAGGATGTGATGAGGGATGCTACCCAGGCTTAGCGACTAGCGAAACAAGTGACTTGCACATCTATGCACAGTCTGACCACTCCTGATCCAGCACAGCCCTGTGTGAGCTCCAGACTGAGCTCACTGTCTCCGTGTGCTAGTCAGTGTCTTGATCTGGATAAGCCCTGGCCTGAGTGCTAGAAGCCGATAATCAGAACCATCCTTGAATCCCAGGCCAGTCTACCTTGGGTGTAAACACAGGTTTTCTCTAATGAGAGCGGCATGGAGAGCTATGTCTCAGAATAAAGAAACAAAATGTCCAAAGCAGAGTCAATAAAATGAACCACTAAAGGCTCCGTGCAGAAATCGTGCTTAGAAAGATGGATTCAAAGTTACAACTGAATCCTTCTAGGTTCTCTTTCTCTCTCTTTCTCTCTCTCTCTTTCTCTCTGTCTCTTTCTTTCTTTCTTTCTTTCTTCCTTTCTTTCTTTTTTAAATACAGTTGTTTCTTCGGGTTGAAAGAAAGATATGTGTGGGGAAGGAGAAACATCGGGAAGGGTGGGAAGGAAAAGGGTAGAGAGAAGGACCAGGGAAAGGTTTCCTGGGAACACAAACCCAAGAAAGAACAAAGCAGGAACTTCCTCCCATTTGGCTCACTGGCTTTGAGTTGTTCCCCTGTAATTCTGCAGCCAATTGATTTCAGCCAAAATCGTTACAGCACAGAAAGTGCTGGCTTAAGCTGGCACTCAAGTCCTATTAGATGAATGGGTGAGTATTAACGTTTGACTGACAGGCAGTTTACCGTCTAGAAAGAAAGGGAAGCTATCATCCAACCTTTCTCCATCTCGGTGCCTACACCAGACAGCTACTGCTGACAGGATCATCTTAGATCCCGAGGTTAAAACCCACAGCTCTAGAGAAAACCACTAAGAAAATATTGACCGGAAAGAACCAGACATTTTCTGAAGCAATTAACCACACACTAACGATTTAAAAGGAAACACTATCTCATTCTTTGATCTGCTCCCAAGGTACTTACTGAAGAAACTTATGTAACTGAGAGTTAGTTTAATTGGACTAAAAGAAAACCACATCTGAAAAGTAGATTTGAGTAGAACTTATTGGTTCTCCAAAGTCATGGTCACGTTCTGTGCTCTGACAATCATGTATTCACAGAACCATCTGCAAGTCTTGGTAGCATCAGCACCGGTGTGCGAGAGACAGAAAAGAACTGCGTGTTTCTACCACATCAACAAATAGCAAACCAGGCGTGGACTTTATTTTGTCTGACAGGTGTATATATAGTGACTTCTCTGTGTATTTATTTTAAAAATCTAAATTCAACACTAGGTGGAGTCAGAAACGAAAACATAAAGTTTACTGTTGACAACACTGAATCAGAGAATGGGGCGTGTTCTGTCACTAATGTGTTTCCTGTTTCTCTGCCCCCTTTCTCAAGCTCCGGAGCATTAGACAAACCCAGAAGAGTTCCTTAGGATGACAAATCCCAGGGAGGACTAGAACATCAGGTCTGGTCTATCCTAAGGAGGTGCCATGTAGAAGCAAGGGTGAAGCCAAATGCAAACTCTCCCACCTAGAGGAAGGGCCAGGAGCTTCAAAGCCAGCAACGCTGCCTAACAGAAAAAGCCAAGAAGTATAGTGCCCTCTGCACTGCATGGAGGAGGATGCATAGAACAGAAGCCAGAGCCACTTCGCTGAAGAGGACAGAGGACAGGAGAGGACTGAAGAGGACAAAGAGGCGGTTCCCTTACAAACAACCCTAGCTGTTGGGCTGTCCCTGTTCGAATGCGGTGTGAGCATTACTCTATGCTCAGGCCGTACTGACTTCTCCAAGTAAGATTCAAGATGACCTCGGCCTATGTTTGGGGACCCCTGCGATACCCACTGAGAGGCAGCATGTGTCTTCCCAGGACTAGAAATGGAACTGGTGTTTCCTAGGCCCCAGAGGGCTGTGAAATGAGCACAACTCCACAACCAAGCTGACTTCTAGGCTGAAAGTCCCCTCCTAAGCCTGGCCTACCTCGATCTCCAAGTTTGCTCAGTGTGTGATGCCAAAAAGAGCTCACCAGGGTGTAAGTAAGGAGATGGTGTGACATCCTCAAAATGCCAGCAAGACAAACATGCACAATGCTCAGGTACGTTCATCTCATCACTAAAGTCCCCGGGGACAGTTACAGACAGGGCAGGCAGACATGAAGCCATCTTTGTCTTCTAGCTTAAAATCAAAGAAACAAATATCTAAACTTCTCTCCTCCCCAGCTTCTTACTCCACTTGGCCTCTATAGAATCAAATGCCCAGATCGGGGCAGAGTTCTCTCAGCAATAGCATCTCCGTCAAACTGGTACAGAGCCTGCTGGACACCCTAAAAGCAGCAGTTCTCACTCAACCTGTGGGCCAAAATCCCTTTGGGTGGATGGGCGGAGTCAAACAACCTTCTCACAGGAGTCCCATATCAGTTATCCTGCATATCAGATATTTTTATTATGATTCATAACAATATCAAAATTGCCCGCCTTCAGGCCCCGCCCCTCAGCCCAGGCTCGTGCGGGAGGGGACGGGTGGGGAAGCAGCAGCAACAAGCTCCCCCGCCCAACCCCGCCCTGGCCCCAGCGTCCACCCAGTCGGCCGGGCCCGGCCAAGCCATGATCAAGGTCATCCTCATCTTCAACAACCATGGGAAGCCGGGGCTCTTCAAGTTCTACCTGCCCTGTAGTGAAGCTACAACAGCAACTCATCAGGGAGACTTGTCATTTGGTATCTAAGCGAGATGAGGATGTTTGTAGTTTCCTAGAAGGAGGATTATTAATTGGAGGTTCTGACAGCAAACTCATTTACAAACATTACGCAACACTGTATTTTGTCTTCTGTGTGGATTCCTCAGAAAGTGAACTTGGCATTTTCGATCTAAGGGAAGTATTTGCAGAAACATTACACAAATGTTTTGAAAACATCTGTGAACTGGACTTAGTATTCCAGGTAGACAAGGTTCATAATATTCTTGCAGAGATAGATGGTGATGGGGGCAATGGTACTGGAGACCAACATGAATGAGAATTGCCATACCAATTGATGCACAAAATAAACTGGGGAAATCTGAGGCTGGCTTAGCTGGAGCTCCAGCTTGTGCTGTATCAGCTGCAAAGAATATGAATCTTCCCAAGAAATATTAGTATTGGTGACATCAGAATAAAAGTGCCAAACCTGTCCTCTTAAATAAATATTAAAAGGGCCACTCCCAGGTAAAGCCCAGAGGGAACATTATCTAAGTTTACCATGCAGTTGTTTACCAAAAATAGAGGAGGAGACTTGTAACTTTGCTCTTGGATTCAAGTCAAGGTACTGTATAGAAGCTGCGTAAAATCAGTATGGAAATTCAATGTTGCTTTTTTGCTCAGTGGTTTTAAAGAAATTGACTAGTGTTCCCGTGTGATTTTTTTCTTTCTTTTCTAAATTGCATTCCTACGCCCACATAAAGGCCTGCCTCTATACATTGGCTATTACAGTAATTCAAAAAAATGAGATGTTTCTTTAATTATGTACAACCCGAGATGTTGATATGTTTGTATGGACCACAAGTGCAGCATTCTCTAATTCTTTCTGCTGTTTGTCATATTTGTTATTTAAAGAACAAAGTATGTATTGCATGAAAACATGACCTTTTCTTTAGTTTAAATAAACTCCAAGGTAACTGGAAAGATATCAAAATTAGATATGAAGTAGCAATGAAATAATTTTTTGGGGGGCGCCACAAAATGAAGAACTGTATTAAAGGGTGCACCACTAGGAAGGTTGAGAAGTGCTGCCCTAAAGTAAGAGTAACTGAGTCCAGAGTCTGCCAGTGCCTTACACAGGTAAAGGCCCTGAGGTCTCTATAAAGCAGTGGTCTCAGAGGGCAGCTATATAATGGTTGTGTCTTTCTTCTGTCTGTCCAGTAATCACTCGATCCTGTAACACACTGCAACCCTGTGATCCTATGACCACCAATATGCCTAGGAGCCTTCTCTGGGCTTACTCTAACTGGGGATGCCACCAAGAAGCTAGGGAGGGAGTTCTGGGCTTTAAGGAAGCCTAATCTTACTTCCTGTTATACACTGAAGGCAACAGAGATCCAAAATTGTGATCTGAGTAAACACCTTTTCTTTGTGGACATCTAGCCTTGGATAGTTAGTTATGGATAGTTAGTTATAGCACTAACCAGACTAATAAAGAGTTCTGGGTTATCAGGGTCCCTAAAGCCAATTCCTGGACTTCCCGTGCTCTGGCTCCAAAAATCAATGAATTCTGAACTTTAAAGAAGTCCAAGGTGAGATTCTGTTACTAGTATTCAGGCACTGGTAGGTTAGGGTATTGTTAATAAAGACCTGCTGTGAAAATCAGAGGCAACCTTTGAAACTAACCCAGCAGCCAGTAGTGCATTTGGTCACAAAAACTGCCAGTGATGAACCCACCCAAAGCAAGGAAAGCCAAGGTCAGCAAACAGAGGCTGCCGTGCCCAGTGAGCACCACACAGAGAGGCAGGCGGGTCCACAGAGCAGGTGAGAACAGGCTTAGTTACAAAGAAGGCCCCCAGAGGAATGTTCAAAGCTTTTGAAGTAGGTGAGCCACTTAAACCCCAAAGACACTAGAATTACTCTCCAACGGCTTGGAGTCTGGATGTTGACAGAAGTCTCCCTGCTTCATCTTTGAAAATCAAGTTCTACCGTCTTTTGAAAGCATCTAAATGCTTCCAAGATTCTCTAGTGCAGAAAGCATTCATTTCAGTGCAACTACTAGATTCTCTCTCTCTCTGTGCATGTGCGTGTGCGTGTGTGAGCATGTGTGTGTACATGTACGTATGTGTGCATGTATGTATAATAAAGGACAACCTCATGTGTTCTCTGGAACACCACCCACCTTCTCGGAAATAAAATCTTTCACTGACCTGCAGTTCACTGGTTAGACTGGCTGACCACTGAGGCCCAGGGATGCACCTGGCTCTGTCTCCCCTGCACTGGGATCACAAGCATGTGCCATGACCACTGGCATTTACTTGGGTTTTAGAAGTCAGCACTTGCTTATGAGCAAGGACTTTACAAACTAAGTCATCTCCTCCATCTCAACCACAAGCATCTAACCAAAAACCCAACAGGTGCATCAGAAGAGAGGAGACACACCTGGGTTAGTGCAGCTTGCAAGTGGCAATCAAGGTGAGAGACACGTTTGAGCTTCATGTGAGAGGGAAGTGGACGCACTGCGCTAACTCCCACGAGTATTAGATAGCATCAGAATATACAGAAACGTCCAGAAGGCCTGAGTTAACTGGATAAAGCTTAAATCAGTCATTAAAAGGAATTATATTTGTCAAATAATTATGACCTTTCTTGTCTCCTCAAAGGTGAAGGTGAAGGTTGACTGAAGGTTCTGTAATACAGAACTGGTACCTGCAAGACCCACAGATGGTTGACTTCGGAGAGACAGGTTGACTAAAGGTGGGAGGCAGAGGCAGGTGGATCTCTGTATGTCTGAGGCCAGCCTGGTCTATATAGAAAGGTACCTACCAGTAAGATCCACAGATGGTTGGCTGAATCTTTCCTAAGAGGCAGGCACCTGTACCTTAAAACAACAGCCTGGTTTCTCTTCTGGAGTTTCTTGACCTCAAGGCTCTATAAAAAGCATTTTCCATAGTTATTGGTTGCTTGGAGGTCTGTCTCTGGGTCTTTGGAGTCTGCCCTTATAAAACACCACAGGGAGCTGGGCATGGCGGCATGGTCTTTAATTGCAACACTTGGAAGACAGAGACAGGTGGATCTCTGTGTGTTCAAGGCCAGCCTGGTCTTTATAGTGAGTTTCAGGACAGCTAGCCTATGTAGTGGGACCCTGTCTCAAACACTCAAGATAGATAGATAGAATGGATAGATAGATAGATAGATGGATGGATGGATGGATGGATAGATATATAGATGGATAGATAGATATATAGATGGATAGATAGATAGATAGATAGATAGATAGATAGATAGATGATAGATAAATGAAATAAAATACCACAGGGAGTTGGAAGACCTTTGCATAGAAAGCACCTGACCCCACCACAGGGAACTTTTGCACAGAGAAGCATCAAGGCAATCAGATGTGTCCTGTGTCCCCCACAAGGACAAGGACAGCCAACACAACAGTTCAGGGTCCCTGGAAGGCAATCATTCCCCACACCGTGCTAACTCAGTGGATTCTGCTTCTGGCACTCAATGTGCTCTGCTGCATTTGTGCAGGGGAAGCACCACACATGACTGAGTGTGAGCTAGAGAGACCCAGAATGACTGGGGCTGCTCCTGGCAGGTGGCTGCAGCAGGCCTGGCTGCCATCAGCATTCACAGATGCACCCAGCAACCAGTCGGACACTCCTGCCACTTCAGCTAAATGTGAACTACCTGTGGTTGTCCCCCCAGCCAGCCTTTTGATAATAACAAAGTACCACTTATTCAGAATAGAAGACAGAAGGCCTCGTCCCTCTGCATGCATGTGAAAGTGCTCATGACAACGCTGAGCTGACTCTGAATACAATTGTGAGTCACATTTTTAATTCATCAGCCCCAAGAAGCTAACTGGTGACTGATGCTATCCAACACTTACTTGCTAACCTTTACATAGTGTTTGTCACAGTCTGCTCTGCTTCCCTTTTTGTGTGAGCATCACTGGTCTGCACAGAGTGGGCTGCCTCAGTAGGTTCACACTTGACTATAGAAACTGCAGTCAAACACTGTGTCACTAGGGTCTGTCTGGGTGCTACACTCAAGCTGGTCACAGAAGGCCACCACATATACTATTGGGAATAGCCCAGAGCAAGAGCCCCAATCTACATGCAAGACCATCTGCATAATGAAGATGCTGGCTCACAGTGTCTTCACATCAAGCATGCTCCCACTACATGGGGTTAGCAGCTTCTTTCAGACATTGTTGGTACAGAATATCATTGATTAGTATTCAAGGGAAACTGAGAGGCAAAAATGCACACAGGCCACTGCAGCTCTCTTCCCAGGATTCCCTCCTTTCTCCTCGCTGTATCTCTCCATCCTCTGCAGCTGGAGAAAGAGCTACAACACAGAGAAACATAAAATGGAGCAATAAAAAGAAACATCTGGGCGGGAAAACTGGCTGAGTAGTCATGAATGCTTACTTCACAGTCACGAGGACCCACGTGCAGATCCCAGCATCTATGTAATGAACCAGAGAAGCATATGCAATTCCAGTTCCAAGAGAGCCAATGCCTTCTGGCCTCTTGCATGCGCATGCACACACACACACACACACACACACACACACACACACACTCATTCACATACCCACATGCAGATACACTCAAAATAAATCTTTTGTTTCAAATATGCAGTCATCCTGAACTGCATAGTCCAAGGCAAGCTTGGGATTTCAAAATTTAAAATAAAAATAACAACAACAATAAAGAAATCATTAAGGAATTCTTTTTTAAAAGAGAGAGAGAGCAGCAAATGACAAATTTAAAATCAAACACCTAAAATCAGGAGATTTTTGTGCCCAAGAATACTCATTAAACAAACAAACAGTCTTGTCTCCAAGATGCTTTCTGTTGGATTTTTATCACTCCTAGTGTTTTGTAAGTAATTTGTAACAATTTCATAAGTAATTTGTAACAGTTTAGTAGGTTGATAGAATCTGAAACTGTCATAATGAACACTGCCTATGAGCCACTCCAAGGTCATTGCTCACTTCTCTGGCCCTTGTTTTCCCTTGCCATACATAAGGCTAGAATTCCAAATACGAACGCCCTGACTCTCAGCTTCCCTTGCAGCTAGGATACATTTACAAGTTAGCCTGGTCCATGACACAGGTGAGGAAAGGTGCTGTCAGCCATCGTGTGCTCCTCACCTCTTTTAGTTTCCTCTTTTCTTGCCTCCTGTGATGTCATACATAATCCCTAGACAGGCAGCAACCGTCTAGCCATGGGAGGTGAGATGACATGGGCAGTAATGGCAGAGTGGAAACATGGGATGATCTGGGGCCCTGTTGGCCTCACTAAACCCCAGTCTAGGTCTCTCTGCTCCCAAGTTTACAAGGAAGAGATAAACAATTCCCTCATCTGTTTATCCACTGATATCATAAAGGATTTGGGGCTAGCCACACTGTTGCTTGTGGATTTATGATGTCAAGTCACTTTTGACTTTAAGCAAGAACTGTGCTCACTTTAGCTTGCTCCCGATGATATTAGGGGTCCATTCTGGAAATGCCATTTTGACGACGTCAGTCCTTTTGTAGGCATGCCATTGACTTGAGTAAGTACATCTGTCCCCAGAACAACAAAACCGGAAATGAAAGTGAACCTAAGCAGCACCTCCGGCAAAGTGTGATCATTAGGACATAACGTTTTTAAAGTTCTTGGACTTTCTGTTTAGAAATTAACAGAAACAAAAGCTACTGTTTCAGGGGAAATAAGATCTCCTCCACCCACATGTGCCACTGGCTTTCCAGCATGGATTAGAAAGATAAATCAGAGGGATTTGGTGGTTGTTTTCCTTGTAAGACTTATAAGACAATCTGCCACTGGCAAGAGCAAAGTTTGAGAGCTGTGGAGGGAACACCATGCCATGCCTGCTGGTGATAACACCACAGACTCATGGGAAATCAGTACCTCCTAGGTTTTTAGGGAATCTCTTGCACATTCTTCAAATTCAGTTTGCAAACAAGAAATGATTCCCAAAAGAACTGCCATTGTTCACTGGTTCAATTCCGATTCAGCCCACTGTAAACTGTTTGACATACCAGGCAACACACACACACACACCAGTCTCTCTAAAAATTAATTTCTTTCCCCAAAATGTGAAAGTCATTGTCTAACTATGTTAAACACTTGGACAATCCTGTGTCCTCAGTCACCACTCATATATAGCCCTGAAAACTCCCTGGAAAATTCCCTTAGAAAATGTGCCAGGCAGGGTCTGGTACAGGGCTCAGTTGGTGAATGCTGGCCTAGGGTTCACAAGCCCCTAAGTTCAGTGCCCAACACCACATAACCCAAAAATGGTGATACATGCTTGCAATCCCAGCACGTGGATCAGAAGGATCAGAAACTCAAAACCATCTTTGGCAAGATAGTGAGTTTAAGGCCATCCTGGGACACACACACACACACATAAGAGAGTCAACAAGAACTGTGGGGAGGTAGGTTTACCAAAAAAGGGGGGGGGGCAAGTGAGACAGATGTGACCACACCAAAAAAGACCCAGTGACAGTCCAAATTTCAATTGAATAGTTTCAAAAATTTTTAATCACTTAGTGATTGTTAATGGGAATAGACAAATAATATATCAATAAAAGAGGAATACAAATAATATATTGAACAAAAAGAGGCATGTGTATGTGTGTGTGTGTGTGTGTGTGTGTGTGATGCTCATTGGTTAAACAGATAACTTGCATCAACCACATTTATTCATCCCACAAACGTTTTTTGTAGCACTTAGTAGGTCTTGGAGTGTACGTAAGGCACGAGGGATACAAAAGTGACTAGAGAGACTTCCACCTATGGGAGCCATTTTCACTCATGTGTTTTCTGTTGAGGTTTGGTCTGTTGCTGTGTATTGTAATGCTAAATTAGACCCAAAGGTCTAGTTGCCTACAAGTGAATTCTCACATTTGCTAGCTTCCGTTGTGTAAACCTTGTTCCTTAATTTAAAACTATTGGTTAAATGAAAATGGTACAGCCAATTACTGGAGGTATTAGAGGTAGGTGGGTTTTGAGTTACCGAGTTTGGGGTTGCAGAGGGGGTGGGGAGAGGTGGGAGGAGCCACCATGACAGGAGATCGAACATGAACACATGGCCAGGAGAAACAGCAAGTATCTGGGGTACACTAGAGGGAGGTAGCCAGGCCTGCAGTTAGAAGGGTAGATTAGGTTATAAATTTAAATTTGTTCAACTACAGTCTTCCATCCAGGTATTCCTCGAACTGACCATGAGGGAGCTTAGAGAGCTCTTACACAGCCGGAAAGGGACAGTGACCAAACCCAGACCTGGCTGAAATCAAGAACACACTTTCAAAGTTTTTACAGGTAGGGAGCTTGTGTGTGCTGGCTATGAGCCTGTGGAGGTAAACCATGAACCATGAAGGATGGGATTAGACACACAAGCACAGGTCTCCAATGGGGATGGGACAAGTTTAACAAGACCAATTACAGGCAGGACCTTGTTATAACCACGCCCCTTGTTGGAAATCAGGCATTCCCATTGGCCTGCCCTCGGGGACCTAGCAGCAGCATCTTAGGTCATCTCCTAGATGGCCAGATACACCAGGTGCAGTTCATAAAAGGTTCTGGTCACTCAAGATCGGGCTCTCTCTCTCTCTCTCTCCCTCTCTCTCTCTCTTTCATTCGTTTTGCTTCTGTTTGTCTGCCTGTCTGTCTATTTCTTATGTCCCCACTCAGAGATAGCCTTTCGATTTCCTCCTCTCTCAATAAACATCTTGCCCTAGACCGATGTGCGGCATAATTTCTAAGTGGCACACACCTTGGCCAAAGCGCCCCCACGTCGCCACTTTACCCTAACATCTGTTTTGTAATAGGGACTAGGTTCACACCAACCTAGTCAGCTTATGGGAAGCCCTGTTTCCCTGAAGTTGAGCGTCCCACGGTGTGATGGAACCATTCCTTGGCAGCTAACCACAGTAGGAGAGACCTAGAAAAGGTGCTGCTCTCCATTCATTTCGTCGGCTTACAGTTCCGGTTTACAGACTGTCATGTAGGGAAGTTGAGGCAACAGCAATTTAGAGAAGACATCCACAGGCAAGAGTAGGAAGAAACAAATGCATGAGCGCTTGCTTGTTGGCTTGCTCCCAGCAACAGAGCTTTGTCCTGTCTTGTACTGCCTGCTTCCGCTCACAGTGGGCCGGGTCTTCCTATATCAGTTAATACGAGCGATCTCCAACAGACCTGCCCACAGGCCAATCCAATCTAAATAATCCCAAATAAGACTCTTTCCGGGTGATGTTATGCTGTGTGTAGCTGACAGTTAAAACGAACCAACCCTCAGAGCAGGGCAGAAATGCTTGTACTGACATTTACACATAGCCTAGGGAAGAAAATCTGGTTAGCACAGTTAATTCCCAGACATGTAACCCCAGGTAGCCTGCATGGGAGGATTGTAGGATTTCAAAGATTTGAGTCCAAATCCTAGGACAAGTATATACCAGACTATATCTGTGGGAGAACAGTTTAACAGCTTTACGCCTGGTTCCCACAGGAAGAAAAGGAGGGTACCACCAAGTTCACATGGTGACTATGGAAACCAAGCATGAGAACAGGAAGAGCCAGTTAGGAAGAGAACATTTTAAAAACGTCTACCTACAGGGCAAGGGTGAGATTCACATCCGCAGCTTGTGTTTTGTTGAGTATTTTAATGCCACCGCAGAAAACTACACTGCTGTCTGTTTTTAATCAACATTTACAGCTCTGCAATTAAGTTGCTACACTTAACAGTAAGTTACGATAGACTCTGGCTATTATAATTAAAATAATTTGCAATATTACCCTAGTCACGAAAGTAAGCCTTGAGGCTGGGAGAGAGGGGGGCTACCAAGACTATGACCTGCCCCCCTCCATGTTTTTTTTTAATTTTTCCCTATGGTCCAACTGTTTCAACTTTGGCCTGGCCTACAAAGGTGCCCCAACAGCTAAAAAGTTGCAAACTTCAGCTAGACTTAAGTTTCAAAAAGTTTCAAACCCCGTATTTATTAACACTTAATTGTTAAAGTGCGGTAATGTCGACCATGTCCTTCCCGGTGTGCAGGCAGATCCAACGAATGGCAAGCTAAAGAACATTTTAAATTTTAAATTAAATTTAATTTAATTTAAAGAAAATTTTGAAGCAGTGCACCAAGGGAACAAAGCAGATAACTGGAAGTTTGTGCTCATTTTCATCTCTCTAAGGCCCTGCTTGAAGGAAGCCCAAGGATGATGGCCCGCCTCCGAAAGGCCAGGGGCGCCCTCTATGGACCACAGAACGCAAGTGCTGCCGAGAGCTAGATCCAGAAAGGAAGAGTCCAAGATTTAAAGGGAAAGGAAGAAAAGGTATGCTGGTTTATGCGATTAACCAATGGTTCCAAATACGCAAATGCTCATTTATTAAGGCTGGGGAAGATGTGAGGGCAACAAAACCCACAGTTGTCCCCTTTCCCCCAATTCCCTGATCTCCCCAAGGCACCGAAGTTTCCAGTTTGCTTTGTATTTTAACAGATGGATTCTGTGCATTCACAAGTAACTAACTATACAGCAGGTAGGCCTGTTCCCTTCTCGCTTTCATCTTTATAGCTTTAAACACCCACCCCCGTGCTTTCTAATTAAAACAAAAGCTCCTGACTATTGAAGTTTAATTACAATGGAGACAGCCCTGAAATTCCATAAATAAACAGAGGTCCTGTCCCCAATCAACCTCCGGGAGCAACTCTGGAAATGTTTGTGCCCAGGTTTCTTATTCACGCCCCTTGAGGTTGGCAGAGCAGTCGTGGTACCCAAATATCTCCTCCTAAGTCTCCAGAGCCAAGGAAGGTGAGCACTCTGGAGCTGGAAGTAAAAGAAACCCGATAGTGTCCAAAGTCGCCAGAGGGAACACAGCCCTGGATTTTAGCCCCAGGAGACCCAATCTGGAATCCTGATCTCCAATACCATCTTATAATCATTCCTGCTGCTTTAAGCCAAAGGTGTGTGGTCATTCCTCACAGCAAACAGAGGGAAAGGATGCAGCCCACATCCGTGTCTGTCCCGTGGACAAGGGATGGGCCACTGTGACTTACATGTTGATAGGGCGTGTTGGGGACATGGAGTGGCTTCTAGTGATGGCATTTTAGGGACATGAATTGCCATCCTGCAATCCCACTACACTCCCTAATTTTACAATAATGTTTTCTATGCTCACACAAATGAGTGATTTGGGTCATCTGCCTGCTAGGCTCCGAAGCACAAACTGAAGCCAAAGGGGTCCAACCTGCTCGTAAAGGCAGAAATGAAGAGAGACACACCAGAGAGCTGGGGCCGCCTGGGTCATAGGAAAGTTTCCAGGGCTTCTAAAGATGAAAGGGTCTCACTGACCACATCTACCCACAAACTCAGATGGACTGCTGAAGGCCAGCAGAGAGGCCGTGATGGTGTTAAGACCCTGGCATCTGGACTTCTAACTTCCATTCAGCTGTGTATGCCAGGAGCTATAACACTCTGTGGCCTCTGGATTCCTTTCTACGTTTAAACTTGCAAGGTTCCCATAAAAGTTATACTTGAATGGGATGTCTGTCGTCTATCTTTCCCTACTATAGTAGGAATTATGCTAATTTAAAATCAGTTTGTTTATAATGGGGGGTGGAGCTCAGGAGCAGTGTGTCTAGCATGTATAAGGCCCTGTGGAAAGTTTGGTTGTGTGTATGCATGCATATGTGCGCCCACATAGGTATGTGTGTGTGTATTCATGGATGCTGTGTACTCACATGTGCCCTGCATGTGCACATATGAATGCACACTTGCACACGAAGGCCAGAAGATGGTCTTTGGAAGTCCGTTCTAGTGTTCTACCTTATTGGGGCGGAGTCTCTCTTGCTTCTGTTGCTGTACTCTGCATCCCTATGCACCTGATTCGCAACTGTGAGTAATTTGCAGTGATTCTCCCAGCTCCACCTCCCATCTTGCTCCAGGGGCCATTGCAGATGTATCACAGATGCGTGCCACCATGTCGGATCCCTGTGTAATACTTGGTGTAGTCGCTATTTGAATTCACCATGTCTCATCGCGTGACATTTTAAAGGCACATCTTCATTCCTATTGCTATTAAAACCACATTCGTTCCTATCACCATGGCCATAAAAAAAGTTTCTAATACAGAGAAGTATTTCAAGCCTACCAGGGGAGAGACAGCTTAGCTGCATTCAAGTTTTAACTTATGAAACTCAAGTTGCAGGCTGAAGAGATGGCTCAGGGGTTAGGAGCACTAACTGCTCCTCCAAAGTTCCTGAGTTCAAATCCCAGCAACCACATGGTGGCTCACAACCATCTGTAATGAGATCTGACGCCCTCTTCTGGTGAGTCTGAAAACAGCTACAGTGTACTTACATATAATAATAAATGAAATCTTTAGGCCAGATGAGAGCAGGGTAGACCGGAGTGAGCCAGACTAACTGGAGTGAGCAACCTTCATTCCCAGAAACCACTGATAGCTCACAACCATCAGTACAGCTACAGTGTACCCATAAACATAAAATAAATAAATAAAATCTTTTTTAAAAAATTGAAATTCGGGGCTGGAGAGATGGCTCAGCGGTTAAGAGCAGTGACTGCTCTTCCAAAGGTCCCGAGTTCAAATCCCAGTAACCACATGGTGGCTCACAACCATCCGTAATGAGATATGACACCCTCTTCTGGTGTGTCTGAAGACAGCTACAGTGTACTTACATATAATAAATAAATAAATCTTTAAAAAAAAATTGAAATTCCTCACTAGATTTTTTTTTTCGAGACAGGGTTTCTCTGTGTAGCCCTACCTGTCCTGGAACTCACTTTGTAGACCAGGCTGGCCTCGAACTCAGAAATCCGCCTGCCTCTGCCTCCCAACTGCTGGGATTAAAGGCGTGCGCCACCACCGCCTGGCCTCTTCGATTTTTTTATAAAAGAAAGAAACTCAAGTTGCATCACTGACAAGAAATTTGTGCAGTTACATAACAAGAGACATCAGGCTCAGTTTACTCATTTTTGGAGGGAAAAAATTTGTGAGAGTTATTCAAGTAGGCAACTATAGTTTGTCTGTAGATTTTTTTTTTTTTTTTTTTTTAGAGTAAATACCGCATTCCTCTTTTAAAGCAAGTCATGCAAGTCATTCGAGTGCTGACTGGAGTCCCACAGGTGTTTATCCCTGGGGTTAAACTCTTAGTGTTTTCAGGCTCCAAGTGGTGGGCCCTGTCAGACACCATTTATTACCCAGTAAGCTTTTGTTCACTCATGTGAACATCAACCCAGGAAAGAGGCTGGGACTGAACCCGTATCACTTTGAAAATGACTGTGGCCTTGCAGCTTCATTAAAAAGATCTTTAGCCTTAAAGAAGAAAATAGAGATGATCCCTAGCCCTCCCTGAGTGTCTACTGTAAATGCATAGATGGTTTCAGTCCTTCAGACTGGGAGCACCCCTGTTCTTTAATGTTTGCCTAGTAGCCTATGGCAGGAATGGGGGGCGGGCATCACCTGCTTACTTTGTCCTGAGTTGCAGGGATCTTCCATGTGTGCTGGAAGAAGAATAACACCTCTAGCGCTGTAACAGTGTGCTAACTGTCGGCATAGCTCTGGGTAATTTGCTTTACCAGAAATGCTGGACCCAAAAGAGGAGGAATGGGGCTGACAGTAGCCACTTGCAGGAAGCATGAGTTACGTCTGCCCGTGGCTTTGCCCCACTAGACACAAATCCAAGCAGCTGCTGCAACTGGGAATGGCAAGACAGACAGACAGGAAGGCTCCTCAAGGAGCCCACGGAATAAATTACATGCTGCTTCGTGATTTCTTCCCCGGCACAGGAGCCTTCTGCAGGCTGCTATGTCCACTTCTTCCCTTCTCTAATTGAACTTAAGTACAGTAAATAGGCACTTGGAAATGTGCTTGTCTCCTCTGTCAGTTTCTAGTCTGGTCATCATTTCACTGCAGATCCCACGTCAACACAGTAGAGAGAAGTGCCAACAAGCCGCCCAGTTCCAACATTCCACAGTGCAGTGATTTGCAGAGCAGAGAGCCAAAGAAAGAGCAGCCGACAACGCTGTCGAGCCCATGAGGAGCATGACAAGCCCTGACTTCCCACATTCACAAACAGAACCCATCCTAAGGTGACCATGGACACGGAAAGGAAGGAGGCTGGAACCACCACAAAGCTCACTTTCCAGGGCCCCCACTCTCAGATCGCTTTCTGTAACAAGAACTCTTTCAGAGCCTGGAACACTTGAGCTTAGAAAGAACGAAGCCTTTGGACTGTAGGTGGGGAAGCTGGGAGGCTAGAAGAGATTTATTCTGTCAGGCATTGTATAAAATATGAAGGGAATACTTGCCTTGAGATCATAAGTGGAAGAGAAAGGATCCCTACTTCTATATGACCCTTTTACAAAAAGGGAACTCAACGCCAGAATACGTAGCACCCGATACTACCAAGAGGTCACCAAGCACTCTCCCTATATCCTTATGGGGAGAGCAATACAGACACCAGCATGCAAAACTAGTGGCCCCTGTTGGAAAAGAAGTTTGTTTTGTTTTGTTGTTTTCAGCCCTGCTGGCACTGAACAATACCAGAAAGGGGAAGGGGAGTCCACTTTTCAGGTTCCTACAAATTGATGCCATAAACAAAAGTCACGGTTTCCAAGTGTGGAAATGCATGCATGCTAGACATGAAGACGCCAAGGACATAGGGGTGAAAGCCCACTACTGTGTAACCATCTGGACGCTGGTGAAACACGCAAGAAAGCAGAGAGTCAGCTAAGCCTCTTGTGCAAAGCAGGTGTCCATCCAGGCTGCAGCCTGACCTTTGGAGTGGGTTAGGCTCTCTGGAACTCACTGGACGGTCCAACTTCCCTCTCCCTCCTCGAAGACAAATGTCTTCTTCCAGCTGCAAAGTTCCCAAGCTTAGGACTTCAGTTGCTGCTGGTCCTGGAGTACAGTCCTGCCTCTCAGTTTCCATCTGAGTTCCCTCAGTGACCTTATCCAACATCGAGACAGGTGAAGAAGATGACAGAAAGATGCTCACCCTCAACCCGGAGGAGAGTCTGACCAAAGAGAGTGCCCCCCAACTCCTATCACCCCAGACCCCCACCCCCACCGCGATGCCCAAAGTCACTTCTCCTTTCCTTTGCCTGGATCTCCAGGGCACTTAGACAAGTTTCAGTCCCCAGTTCTGTTGTGTGTTCCGTGTCCACACTTCTCCCATACTCAGGGTGCCCAGTGCCCACACCCAGCGCGTCCTGACTCCACTCAAGATGATGCACAGGTTAGTGACAAGACACGCACGCGGGCAACACAGAGCCAGTGCGGGACATTGGTCCCCCAGAGTGACAAGCGGGTGGGCAGAGGACAGCACAGCCTAGCCGACCGCAGAGTCAGGCATGCGCGTACCTGGGGGTCCTGCTGAGGTAGCCACTGGTAACAGCGCCGCCAGGAGCAGCAGTGCCGCCCTGAGCAGCAGGCGCGGGGACGCCCTGGCCTCGGGGGCCATCGGAAGCCCGGGATGCGCGGAGACCTAGCGTAGGTGGCTGGCAGGGCGCGGGCCGCAGTGAGAGGAACGCAGAGCAATGCCGTCGGGTGCCCGTGGCTGAGCGTCCGGTGTACTGTGCGAGCGGCGGTGCAGCCCCTAGGCGACCGCTCCTGGCCACGCACCGCGGCCGCGCTCTGCCACTGAGGCCACCCGCTGCCCGCAGCTCCTTTTAGCTGCGCTCGGGCGCCCCCTGCCTGCGCGCTCGCGATGAGACCCCCACGAGGCGGGCGGGGCGCAAGTCCCGGAACCCCATTCGATTTTTGTGAAATTAAAAAACTGCACCAGGAAGAGTGACCAGGAAAGTTCCCTCCCTTTGTCTAAGTCTCTAATACTCTCTGGCCAGGGAAGTGACCTATTATAAACAATCGGTGCTAAGACGAGGCGTGAACTTAAACCTCTGTGTAGTTTCATCTTCGGGGACCGGGTCAGAACCCTCCACCTTTTTCTGCACATGGCAGTGGTCTGTGGGCTCTCGATATCCTTCCCACGCAGCCGGAGCCCTTGGGAAAGAATGAGGAACCGGACTCGCTGCGGGAGCTCCTGGCTGTCATTGCGCAGGAGCGCGTGATCCCAATTGAAACAGAAGCTGACTTTAAGCACGCTGCAAAAAGCCCTGCCAAGAACTCATTTGACCTCCCTTTCTGTAATTTAAACACCGCCTTAGGATCCCGTTGTGCGGGATAACAGACTGGGTTTTGGTCCACTCCCAGTCTGAGACACTAGCGGAGTAGGAGCGCCCTTTCAGGCGACAAAGACTCCGCGCTAGGGAAGCAGACTGCTGCTCTCTGCAAACCATCCTGATGCCACTGGCACACGACAGACGGAACATGGAATCTGTTCGCCCACGTGGCAACCCCAAACTTGACCAGGACGCTAAACAAAGTCTGGAAGGATGGTACTGAAATACGGAATCTCTATTCGGAAACAAAAATTACAAAATCAAGACATCCACACGCTGAGCCCAGGCTGGCACCTCTTGCCTAACTGTGACCTGCAGTGAAGTCTCCAGGTTCCCCCCAGGAAGGCTCTCCACTGATCCCCTCTTTAGAGTTCGGGAACCTTCTACAATTAAACAGATGCTCTTGCCTCGCCCCTTAGGGCTCTCATTAGTCTGGCCTCTGGCTTTTGTGACCCCAGCTTGGTCTCCCTTTAGGAGTGTCAGGTTCCTTCTGCACTCCTCCCTCTCTCTCTCTCTCTCTCAAGTGTGTTCCAAGTCAGTGGATCCAGGGCTCCTGTGGTCACAGCTGGTCAGTCAGAGGTGGAAATCTCTCTAGATAACAGAATCTTCTCTTCTTCCTCGCTCCATGGTGGTGAAGGGCAGTGGCCATGGTTTGCTGGAACTCAGTTCCCAAAAAATGTGTCTGTCTTCATCACTGGAGGCTACACCGGGGTGGCTCGTGGTTCAACTGAACATTCTCAGAGAGTTTAGGCTATGAATGTAACATGTATGTGTATAAAAAGAAGAGAGGGACTTGATCTGTATATAAGAGAAGATGTGTGACCACAGAAAATGGGCTATGGGAGACCAGGAGAGGGAGGCAGTCAAAGACCAAAGGATTCAAGCAGAAGAGGCAAAGAACGGCACTCTCCAGGGCCCTGCAGCCCCAGCTGTAAGCCCTGCAGATCTAATTTTAGACCCGAGTCTCTACAACCATGACAAAAGAAATTTCCAAAGTTTATGCCACCCACCCAGTGTGTGATGCTTTGTTATAGTGGCCAGAGGAGTCTAATATAGTAGCCAAAGTGAGCCGTGGTTCTGGCTGCAAGAGATGTGGCCCAAGAAAAGGGAACCTCCCACAGAAAGCCACCAAACAGGGATCAGGTGCTGGGCTCAGAACTCTGAGCAGGACAGAGAGAAAAACCAGGAATAGGCTCTCATGACCCAGGGAAGACTAGGGCGCACAGCTGGGATATCAGTAGGGCATGAGAACCAGAAACATCCCAGGATCATCTGGAAAAGACAGCAAGGAAGACTGGTGGGCTATGGAGAAAAGAGATTGGCAGTGCACAACGGCATTCTGTCCTCAGCCCACTCTGTGGGACTTTTGTAACTTCAAGATGTCATTCCTTAGTTTAGAGTCAACAAAATTTATTGTGTGACATCTCAGCAGACAGTGGGTTCCTTCTTTTAGCTTGAGACACATACATATTTACCTCCCACCCCATAAGGTGGCTCATTAGAGTAACCGCCTTCTGTGGGCTCTTCAGAGACCACGGGATAAATCAAGTGCCAGCGTTAAAGTCTGGACATCCAACCAGAAGTCAGCTGAGGGCTGCTGGGCACCCAGTGATGTGGCCAACGTCTACACATCCCAGGGTTACAGGCTCCTCATGCCACACCTGGCATTTCCATGGATGCTGCAGGTCTGAACTGGTCCTCACGCCTTCACAGAAGCATTTTACCAACTGCACCATCTCCCCATCCCTACTTCTAGGTTCAAAACACACACACACACACACACACCGGGGGGGGGGGGTGTCAGCTCACTTAAGACTCATTGCCATTGGTCCAGCACATAACTGTCTCAGAAATGTAGGCAAGCTGACATCTTCCTGGCTTGTTTTTGAGACAGGGTCTCACGTGTTCCAGGCTGGCTTCAAGCTCACCACTCAGTGAGAATGGCTTTGAATCTCTGCTCTTCCTGCCACTATTGCCCAAGTGCTGGGATTACAGGTGTGTGTTAGTACCACACTTGGCTTATGTGGTGCTATGTTTAAAACACAAGGCTTTGTGTGTGCTACAACCCACTCTGCTCAATGAGCTATATATTTGTATAGATATGTATCATCTTGTTCATGTGTGTGTGTGTGTCATATATACTTTGTTCTAATTTGAACCCTTCCATCATTACCCTGCCCCCAGTGGCTAGTTCCCTTCCCCATAATGCCCCCCTTCTGCTTTAATTTTGAGTGTGCTCACCCACCAATGCTGTCCTAACAAGTTTCACTCTTTTTCACACCTTTTCTTAATCTCCTGACAGTTGCTTTGATTTCGCTCATCAAAACTGTAAAAAGTCAGGGCTTAATGGCACTGGAATAAAATTTCAGAACATGGGAGTTGAAGGCAAGAGGATCAAAAGTTCAAGGCCAGCCTTGTTTACATGAGCTCCCATCTTTAAAAGAAAGAAGGAAGGAAGGAAGGAAGGAAGGAAGGAAGGAAGGGAGGAAGGGAGGAAGGGAGGAAGGGAGGAAGGGAGGAAGGGAGGAAGGGAGGAAGGGAGGAAGGGAGGAAGGGAGGAAGGGAGGAAGGGAGGAAGGGAGGAAGGGAGGAAGGAGAGAGAGAGAGAGAGAAAGATGATAGATAGATATAGATATAGATAGATAGATAATAGACAGATAGACAGACAGATAGATAGCTGTCTCTCCGTGGTCATGTAGATCATCAGCTATTGAAGTCTGACCCTCTGTTAGCCTGCCTCCAGCTCCGTTCTATGCTTTATTCCCAGCTACACCCTATCAGGCTGTGTCCACATAACTGTCTCTGGTTCTAGTTATGTTTTAAATAACCATGCATCAAAAGAGTTCAGCACTCTCCCTACACATTGTCAAGGCATTCCTATGTGGCAGGATGGGGATTAGAGTGGGGTTCTCATGCTTCACATAGATGAATGGGAACCATCTAGAGCAGATTCAAGCAGAGTCCTAAAAGTCTGCATCTCATCCCTTTCATGGGACATCCAGTCCTGTTCAGCCTTGGGTTTGGCTCTCTAGTTCCTCTGAAAACACTGCCTTTAGGAGGTGGTAATAGCAGATGCCGTGCGGTGCCCATTACACAATGGTGGTGTGCACACAGTCTTTAGAGGTTACACACGACAAAGAGAACGTGCCTAACATGCTTGGGATGAATATAACTTCACCATGACGAATCAGGAAGAAAGAGAGTTTCTCTAGGATTCAGTAAACAAACAGAAAAGACAGGAAAAGTAGAAGTCAATAGCAGACTCGGCCATTCCTCCCGATGCTGTTGATATGGAAAAATAAACTTGCTTCCATCTGGCAATGCGATGACGCTTTGCAAACCTTCCCTTGAACTGTATTCATTTGCTCCTTGAAAGATGTCATCATGGCTCAGCTTTTACGGAGAAATCAATGATTCAGGAAATCTGGTACGTCCTGGGTTCTCTAACCAGTGGGCATGACAGCCCAGCCAAGCTTTGACTCCAAGTTCAGGACTCTCTCCACAGGGCATGACCACTCAGAGTGTGATCAAAGCAGAGAGTGCAGAGTGAAGTCTATCTCACTTACACCAATACCACCATAGATTTGAGAGAAACACTCTCCTAGTGTCCAGAGGGAGCCCGACCTCGATAACACACAACCAGGCAAGCCCTGGATGTCAAGTCATTTATCTTCTCAGAGTTTGGGAGGGATAGGAAAGAAATGGTGTCTGTGGTCAGAAAATTATTCTGCAGCCATGTGACTGCCCATGGCGAGCTCCTGAGCACAGAAGCTCTGACTTTGCTTCCATGCAAGGTCGGGATGGTTTCTTCCTTAGTACAAACGGGGGGGTGGGGGGGGGTTGGTGAAACAGGAAGGACGTAAGATGTCAGCCTGGCGTGTGCTTCCTTACGAGCTCTGGCTGAGACTGTATCTATTGGCCCCATATAAAACCATAGCCTGCTCTGTTGACAAAGTGTTCGCAGTACATCATGAGGTCTGAGTACATCATGAGGTCCTACAACCCCTGCAAAACAAAAACAAAAACAAAAACAAAAACAAAGGCAGACAGGCAGGTCTGAAGGCCTCACCAGCCAGCCTAAGACAGTTTGCAAACCCCAGGCCAATGAGAGACTTTGTCACAAATAGCAGGGTGCACACCTCAGGAAGAAACAATACCTGATGTGATTTCTGGCTTTCCGTTACACATTGTACTGTGCGTGTGCTTGTGTGTGTGTGTGTGTGTGTGTGTGTGAGAGAGAGAGAGAGAGAGAGAGAGAGAGAGCACACATATAAACAGAAAGCCAGAGACAGAATCTCCCCTTCTGTTCAGTGTCCTAGGTTAGTCAGGCACACCATATCACAAAAGAAAGCTGATAGTCCAGCTCCGTCATCTACACTCCTCAGTGGTCCCTTAGCTTGGATTATATGAAGAGAGCTTATTTACCCATCACCTCCTGTGCATTCTCAATATTGATCATCTATTCTTGTCCCACACAGTGTACTAGGATCTGAGTATTCAAATGTAGTCAAGACAGATCGCCCTTGCTTCAAAGAGCTCCATGTCCAACACAGTAGATCAACCAATCAATCAAAACCAAACTAAAACCGTGAGTGTTGTACAGAGGCGATGACCTCCAAGGAAACGTTACACACATCGAGCATCCTTCATCCTCCTTTATCCCAAGGAGGTGTTTGACTCCATCTGTACACAGCATGTGTGCTCCCCTAGGCCATGGTTCTCAACCTTCCTAATTCTGCAAACCCTTAGGTTGTAGCGACCCTCACCATAAAATTATTTTCCTTGCTACTTCACAACTGTAATTTTGCTACTGTTGCAAACCACAATGTAAATATTTTTGGAGATAGAGGTCTACCAGGAGTTGTGACTCTCAGGTTGCGAACCAGTGCTATAGGTAGACACAGTCACATTTACTGTAATCCTAAGTAATTACAGAGAGTGTGGGATGAGTGAGAGGCACTGGCCAGTCTGAGCAGAAGCAGAGCTCAAAATGTACAGTCCTCATGTTGCAGTCACAGTTTTAAAAGTTGGCCCATGCACCATAGTAGGGAAACATGTCTGGCCACCTTCCCAGGCTGCACATCACTTGACTCCCAGCCCCTTGCTGAGACCACCATACAACCAAGAAGCTGCTACAGAGCCGCGCACACACAGTCCTAAGCTGCTGGGTCATCCAGAATGTGTCCTCCAAGGCCCATGTCCTGTGAGAGGACAGAAAGGCACTTGTTCTCAGAATCAGGAAACTAATTATCAGCTCAGTAGTCCTGTGATGTGCCCCAGCTGTGTACCTGGCACAGGCCTAAATGCTCATCTGCAAAATACCATCAGAAGCAGCTGGCCATTGATCGAAAATTGACTTGCCGTCACTCCAGTGAGCTGTCCCATGGAAAAGCCAAGCAAGGTTCTGAAGCCCTGGTAGCATAACCCTTCCCTTCTGAAGCTGATGGGGGCAGGGGTGGCAACCACTTCTTTCTAACTGACTTGTGATTGGCTGGGAAACCTTCAAGTGATCTCCTCTGTACATACGTAATGCTTAACAGCTCATGTGGCGCCCATTCCTTCATGATCATGAACTGTCACAGGAGACATTTCGCCGAGGTAGAAGAGACAAAGGGTTTGTATATTTATTCAGTCAGTAGACAGCACAGCCAGGGGAGGTCAACCTGACTTCCCATGGACAAGCTTGGAGCCTCTTTGCACCATCTCAGAATCAAAAGTAGCATGAGCAGAAACAGTGTTGTCTGGGAGGCATCGAGGCAAGGACTCTTTCATTTCTCCTTCAGGTATTTCTAGCCTCGGGAAAAGGGCCATTTTCCACACCTGCGTTTTAAGCCAGCAAGCGTTTAAGGCAGCCACCAAGCCATGCAGGCTGCCTTTCTCTACAGTGTTCCATATTATTTTTGAGACAGGGCTTCTCATCAAACCCAGAGCTGGGCAAATAGCTAGACTGGCTGGTCAGCAAACCCCAGGATCCTCTCTGCCACTCCAGCACTGGAATTACAGGCATGCTCTGCCATGCCCAGCTTTTACACAGATGCTAAGCACTTGACTCAGGCCTCCAGGCCTGAGTAGCAAGCACTTTCCTAACAGAGGCGTCTCATCAACAACATTCTGTGGGGTTTGTGTCATCTGAATTAGAGCTCCCAGGTGATTCTCAGTCCGTATTTACATGATGCTCTGGGGAAGAAAGGGGGCACTTGAACTCCTCGAGCAGGGAAGGACCTGTCTCTCTGCTTTTGCCCTCAGCACATTCAGCCCCAAGGCATCCTCTTTTTTCTGGAAGCATCTAGCTGTTCCAGCTTCTTTTCACACACAGAGCCAGCCAATCCTTCTCCATCTCCACTGTGTCTAAGCCCCTTCCTGTCCCCTGTCTGCCACCCACAAAAGACCTATCCACAACCTGACTGCTCAGACCACAGGACCACTTGATCTCCTCACAGCTGGATACTGGCGACTTTCCCTTTCGGCCTTCACTTAGCCTTTCCAAGCTCAGCTTCTACTAGAGTCGCCCACAAACCTCTCTAGGTCAGGGAAGTCTGCTTGCATCCATTCTATATGTAGTTGCTCTCCTGGCGGTAGAATTGCCCTTGTCTTTGGGGTTAGTCCTTGTCCCTGATCCTGGTGTGACTCCATGAGAATAGGTGTCATGTTTGGTTTTGCTCACAACCAAGTGTCTGTCAGCTTCTCCTCACAGTAACAAATAGTTGAGCTAAGCATCTCATCACAGAGTGGAGAGTGCTGTTGGGTCCTGTTGCTTCGGGCCTGGACCAGCAAAGCACATCAGAGTGGGAACACACAGGAGATCCAAATCATTCACCGAATTGACAGGAAACAACAAGGAGAAAAACGGAAAGGTCCCTGTTCCACCATCCCATCCTAGGGCATCTACCCCATGACCTCAAGACCCTCCAACTCTTCCCCACATCTCAAAGTTTCTACTGCCTTCCAACAGTGCCAACTGAGGACCAAACTTTAGCATATAGACTTTCGAGGGACATTTTCATCTAAATTACATACACTATACCCTACACGCCTTAGGACCTAGCACATGCCCTCCCTTGTAGCAAGCGCATGGAAAGGGCTTGTGAGTTCATGTATGGACAGTCTGTATTGAGCGGTACAGACTTGGACGAATGGCCCTTTGCAAGAAACCAGTGTAATCATTCCACTCCCGCCCCGCCCCCTGGCTATGGTGAACACCCTGCACGATCCTGTGAACCTGTGCACAGGTGGGTGACTTGGGGCAGAGAGACCCTGCAGCAATGGCATCTTAGAAACGGTCTTTTTCATCCCACTATCGAGGTGCATCTAGTCAGTTACGAGAGGCTGGCTGCTTATTTCCAAGCTGGAGGTGGAGGAGGTGTCAGGAGCTCATCCATCCAAGTCCTTTCTTCTTTCACGCTGGTGATGCTCACCATGGTTGCTGTGTCCTCCCTTCCGACAGCAGCTGATGCAGATTCTTTATCCTGGGGTGCAGACGTGGCATCTTGGTCCTCAAGACAGCTACGTCTCCGGAGCTGCTTGCCGCTGGAGAACTCCTGTGAGGGAGGTTGGTTTTCTGGGGTACAATGGTAAGAGCTGGGGAGAAGAGATGGGAGGCCTCATGGAAGTTCTTCTGGTCACAGAGATGGAACAAAGAAAGGTAGCTTTCATGGGACTCTGGACTTGTTCTATATTTAAAATAACATTCTAAATTGTATTGCAGAATTCTAAAAGCCTGAGACAGACATAGCATACAACATGAGTTCTCACTTTGACATGTGCTTACACCATGATGCCAGCCCGTGAAACTACTGAAAACCTGGAGCATACACTGAATCTCTAAAAAAATTTTTTTTTATAAACAACTTCATGGATTTTTTAAAAGACATTCCTAGAATACCTATTGCATGCAGAACATTACGATAAACAGAGGCACACAGGTACAAATGTGTGGAAACACTGTCTTCCAGTGTGGCCATGGCACATTGTCCTCTAACATATGACTTAGGCTGTTAATGAATAAATAAACTTCATCTTAAGTCAAGGCTGGACTGCAGCAAGGTGATCATTTTGCATATTGCAATGGTTAGTAAGCTCAGAGACAAGGCCAATTGGGCAAGCTAGCTATCCTTCTTTTCATTTTGCGGTGAGCACTGTCATAAAGCCTGGCATGAACGTACCAGTGGTATGTAAGTGTTTTAAAGCTGGATGCCTTGTTAGAACTATTGCCAAGAAAGAAAATATGTGAAGAACCAAAAGCAACAAGAAACTTGAAACTACTGAGTCACTCATCAAATCAAAGACCTATCATGGGTCTATTAGGAAGGGCTGGCTCACCAGCATAATCTCCATAATGAGCAGAGTCCTCCATCAAAGGAACCGGAGCCCTGCCCTACACCACACAGCTCATCTTCTCCTTGTGAACACAGATGTTCTTATGAATTGTGGCTCTCATCGTTCAGGGTGGGGCCTTTGGTTTACTTGAGTTTGTTTTCCTAATGTACAGAAACCACAGAGCTTCAGACTTTGGCCCCTAAACCATGCTCCAAATGCATCCCCGTGTGTGCCCTGCTCCATCCAAAATACATCCCGGTATGTGCCCCGCTCCATCCAAAAGCCCTGGGGAGCCTTGGAATCAGTTACAGCCACTACAGGTTTCTCCATCGTGTCTGCTTGTGCTCCAGAAAAACATTTAGGATGCTGTAAAAGCAGTTGTCTTCATGCTGAAAATCCCAAAGACGGGGTTGGAGTGAACAGAAGAGAAAACTGACTTACAGAGATGAAACAGAATCTGACATCAAAGGCAGGCAAAAAAGAAAGAAAGAAAGAAAGAAAGAAAGAAAGAAAGAAAGAAAGAAAGAAAGAAAAGAATACAATATTACTTTCTGAGACAAAAGACCTCTGTAGTATACACACATAAGTGTGTGTGTGTGCATGCACTCACAAGGGCATCTTAGAAGTTGTTTTTGTTTGGTTGGTTTCCAGACAGGGTTTCTCTTTGTAACAGCCCTTGCTGTCCTGGAACTCTTTGTAGACTAGGCTGGCTTTGAACTCACAGAGATCCACCTGCCTCTGCCTCCTGAGTGCTGGGATTAAAGGTGAGCACTACCACACCTGGCCTGGAGAGTCATTATTTCTAAGATAATATTCTGATAATCCGTTAAGAGTTTCGTACATGCACGCAGGGTATTGTGATCATATTTACCCTCCACTCTCCTGCATCTTCTCCCAGATGCGCTTCCTCTCAGCTTCACGTCTGTGTTGCTTTGAGTTGGTGGTCGGGAGTTTTAAAAGCCCACTGAGTCAGACTTGTACTGCCCATATAAACACAGGCACGGGCCATCCACTGGAGCATGGCCCGCCTACCTACTAGGGACCACATCCTTAATGAAAACTGGCTCTCCCTCCCCCAGCAGCCAGCAGCTGTCAACAGCTCTCAGCTGGGGGTGGGAGTTATGACAAAGAGAAAATCACTGGATTGGGCCTTGAAGAAAAGATAATTCCCTTGGAAGTGAGGATGGCAGGGACCAAAGATGAAAGTAGGTTTGAGCATGCACACTGACTAGACAGAAGGATGGATGCAAGGCACCTACAGGCATCGGGTGTTAAAGATAGGTTAGAGTTCATTAAAAAGAAGACTGGGGGCAAGAGGAGGCCACTGAGCCAGCACTCCTTACAGAGAAGCAGTAGATAGAGGGGAGACATCCCATTATCTTGAAAGACTTCAGAATCATATTTTAAAAATACTAGGCGGCTATCTGGAGATCAGAGAAGTGGGAAAGAATAAAGGTATCGAGGAAGTTTGGGAAGCATTAAAGTAATTCAGAGCAGACATCAGAAGGGCATCTTGAGTGAGGACATCAGCAGAGAAACAAATCCCGAGATGAGACCTGTGAAGGAAGGTCTAGCTGACATCACATATGTGTGTCAAGAGGCGTAAAGAGCTGTCATCATTGATGTCCAAGCTTACCACAGGCAGAGAGTGGATCTGACATCTTCTGATCTTTACATTAGTCTAAATCCTTGAGTCCTAGATCAGAGAGATTCTCCTAACAAACACAGTAAAACATCCCAACTTAGGCCCTTGGAACTTCCACAGTTTAAGACCAATTAAACAAGTCATCATAGAACCCTTAAAGGAGAAAATACCATGAGAAGACTCAACAGATACAAGACAAAGCTTCTACGTGTTTGCCATTTTAAAATTATTAAATTCAAAATGCAAAACAATGTTATGTAATGGTAGAAATAAGAATATGACAAGATAAATGATGATTTAAGCATGATCAAGCATAACATAAATAAAAACATTATTATGGATAATACATTCTAAATAGTAGACTAGACATGACAAGAGAGAAAAATTAGAGAAGTGAAAGGCTCTTTAAGAAACTGCATAAAGGCACACACCTTTAATTCCAGCACACTGGAGACAAAAGGCAGGCAGATCTCAGAGTTCAAGGCCAGTTTGGTCTGTAGAGTGAGTTCGAGGATTGCTACGGACCAGCCCAGTCGGGTGTGGGGGTCCCTAGAATGAGGGTCCTCAAAGCTAGATGGGTAAGGATTCGGCAGTGGTGACAAATAGAATCAAACACAGAAGCAGTTTGAATTTGAGTGTGTTTTGCAGTTCTCAAGTAGGGGATATTATAATTTAAACAAACAAACAAATTACATCTCTTAGAAACTATATCCAGTGAAACAATCACAAATACCAACAAAAATTATTTGGCACATTAAAGGACAAAAATCATCCAAGCATCGCAACTCTGAAACTATGTATTCAGTGATTCACAAACAGAACAGGTAACATCATTATAAATCATCAAAATATAACAATTCTAAAAGGATGTATTCAATGGGGGCTGTCGTCCAAGGCTAGTGGCATATTTCCAGGAGCAGGATAATAAATCTTTAATGGTCAGGGCTCTTAACTTCTAAACTAACTTTCCAGCCCCATGGTCAATTATTATTTAACATCTAGTGCCTGATTTTTTATAAATCTTCAATGTATAAATTTAAACTATTTTAATTCTTTCTAATCAAGGCTTTCTTTACCATATACCAAAATCCACCTCCAATGACACATGTGTAGCCATATGAAATTTTATTGTTGGAAAGTTTTTACTATCATACTAGTTTTGTAAATGATTTAGAAAGTAAAGCGTTGGTTTCCTTGGGGATAAGATCATGTTAGTGACTCCATCTCATAGGGATGGTTTCTTACCCACGCATGATTCTCGCTTAAGATCTTGGCCTAGGCTACCAGGAACATGTAAATAAGAAAAGGAATAAGAGAAAACAACACATATAGATCGCCATGAGAACTACAGCTCAATATTTTTCCTTGGGCGAAGAGTTCCACAACTGGTTCCAGGAGGCCTCCCCCTTTTGAGGTCAATTGTCTCAGTCTGTGGAACTTGTCACACAGATCCTACTGGAGATGGTGTGGCAGAGGATGGCCATGGCTGTGTAGAGAGACCCTGTCTGAAAAAAACAAACACAAACAAACAAACAAAAGAAACAAAAGTCAGAAAACAAATTACTAACATTTTATACAGAGAGAGAGAGAGAGAGAGAGAGAGAGAGAGAGAGAGAGAGAGAGAGAGGAAGACAGAGACTGTAAAGAAGTAAACAGATGGAATGGCATTGAAAGATCTAATGGGTATCCAGGCAAAATCCAAGGAGGCAAGGGATGACTGGACCGAGAAGCAATATGCAGCGAAACTGTAGCTGAACAATGAGGAGAGATACAAATCCACAGATACAGGAAACAAACGAGTGCCAATGAGGAAACCCAGGTCTGCACACACCAGGGTTCAATAGATGAAGAAGATTAGCCAGAAAGCAGCAAGGGAGGCCTGCAAAAGGAAACCTCTCAAGAGGAAACCAAAGCAACAAAATCTTCCGACTTGGACGGTGTCTTAGTTGGGGTTGTACTGCTGTGAACAGACACCATGACCAAGGCACCTCCTACAAAGGACACCATTTAATTGGGGATGACTTATAGGTTCAAAGTTCCGGGCCATTATTATCACGGCAGGAAACATGGCAGCATCCAAGCAGGCACGGCACAGGGGCAGCTGAGAGTTCAGCATCTCAACCTGACTGCATCCAGCAGAAAACTGACTCTGTCACTGAGAGAGTTTCAAAGCACAGTGACACACTTCCTCCAACAAGGTCACACCTCCTAACAGTGCCACTCCCTCTGGGGCAAGCGTAATCAAACCACCACAGGTGGAAAAGTAAACACCGTTCTAGGTCTATGTACTCAGGGTAATTACCTTTCAAGGATTAGGTACAAGGAGGCATTCTCCAGTGAATAAACTTTGAAAGCCATCACTGCCTGTAGACCTTTCTCTAGAGGGGCTTCTAAAGGTGGTTCAGAAAGAAAAGACAGACTTGGAGGGAAGGTCTGGGGAACAAAGAATTTTTAAAATAGAGTACCATAAAGGTGTATGGCCTAGAAACAAGATAATGGAAATTCTGGCTTTACACACAAGAGAGTGGGTTCCGTGTGAGTGTTGGCAAAGGTGTCCAAATGAACTGCCTTTGTTTGGGTGCTGTGATGGTTTGTATATTCCTGGACTGGGGAGTGGCACCATTTGGAGGTGTGGCCTTGTTGGAATAGGTGTGACCTGGTTGGAGTAGGTGTGTCACTGTGGATGTGGGCTTAAGACTCTCACCCCAGTTGCCTGGAAGTCAGTCTTCCACTAGCAGCCTTTGGATGAAGACATAGAACTCTCAGCTCTGCCTGTGCCATGCCTGCCTAGATGCTGCCAAGCTCCCACCTTGATGATAATGGACTGAACCTCTGAACCTGTAAGCCAGCTCCAATTAAATGTTGTTTCTTATAAGACTTGCCTTGGTCATGGTGTAATAGGAATAACTAGACTTTTCGCTGTTGTTACACATGGCAAAATTGAAAACTTTGGAGCATACAACCTCAAGGCCATGAGGAGTGGCTTTCATCACCCATTTCTCCACTGTGGGCAGATAAACTGGATGAAGTAACAACATTGTGGAATGCCCAAGCCGTGCACTGAGAGACCTGACTGCATAGTCATGTATGCAAAGCACATTTTTCTCAAGCACACGTGGGGTCCTTCTTAGAAAATCTGACCATAAATTGGGTCAAACAGTAACAGAGTAAATTTCACAAACTCGGGATCATACACTCTCTTTTTATTTTGAGATGAAATCAGGAGTCAAAATGGAAATTTAAAATTTTTTTCTAGAAATTAGGCATCATCAAATAGAACCTTTTGATGCTAAATAAATTTGAACAATAAATAAACTTTGTGTATGGCAACTTGTAAGATGTTGAAAACATAGACATGAATGAAAACCTTGGCACATATATACACAGAGATTTAAAAAGTAGACAATATATATCTCTAATGTTGAAATAGGAGAGAAATATGCAACTTTAAATTTTTGTGTTTAAATATGTAAGAAACAAAAAAGCTAGAGAAGGCATGGATAAAGATGGACAATGGCATTTTTAAAAGCAAATAACTATAAAGCCATAGGTACTAAAAGGAGTATATTTGAATTGTTGTGATTATTTTATCTGATTAAAATTACTTCATCAAATATCTTGGCAAATTTGAAACTTAGGTAAAATAAGAAAATTCCTGGTCTGGGTATATTGGTGCACACCTGTCAACCCAGCACCAAGGAGATGAGGCGTGTGAATTAAGACCTGTTCCAGCTGCAAAGCAAGATCCTATACAGAAAAGGCCTGGGACATGCCTTGGTGGTATTTCAGCCACTGAGAGTTCACAAGGTCCTGGGGCTCATCCACTCATAACAATAAACAAAAAATTTCCTAGAGATTATAGTTTCTAAATTTGACCCCAAAAGAAAGGAAGACCCGAATGGTCATATATTCAGACTTGATAACAAAACTAGACGGCTATAATCTGATGCCAGGAGACTAAAGCAGATACACTCATGAACTTTGGTACAAATATCATTTCAAAAATTAACAAATCAGATCCAGCTTAATATGGAAAAAGTGAAAGCATACCCAAATTCCCTCTGTCTTATGAATTCAAAAGACATTTAACTTTAAGAGGAAATGTAATTTACCACCGTTAGGAGAATGACCATATGGTCCTCATATGGTCACATGGCCATTTGACTCAGAAAGTAGTTGATAAAATTCCACATCTCCTCATGTCGAAAAAAAAAAAAAAGAGATTATTCTTATTAAATTTACAACCCAAGGGAGATCCCATAGACTCATGGATAGTCTCAACCAAGACTCTCCTGCAAGTTGCCCTTAATTTTGAAACACAGGAAGCACGGATGTTTGTGGCCATCGGCCCTATCCCAGCTGCACCAGAGTCTTTGGCACACAGAGTCCTTTATCTCTTCCAGGCACTTGGCAATATTTCCCCGCTGTCAGTTGCACGGCTTGGCACGTGAAAGCCAATCTTTCCACATGTCCTAGCAACAGAGCAACAGGGCTCTTTATTTACTTAAGTAATCTTCCTTACAAAGATTCTGTAAAGCACAACGCTGGCTATTGATCTCATTCATCCTGTTTGTTCATTTACATGATTGTGGTGGGTCTCAAACTTTGTGAATGACACCCTGGCTCTTAGGAGAATCACGACAAGCCCAGGTGTTAGCTCTGAGAATCGCTCTCCTCTGGGTATTTTCCACTGTCTTTAAAAATCTGGGTAAAAGTAGGCAGAATTCAGAAAATTGACACACATCTCCATTTATGACATAGTTTGGTAGCTTAATTGTGGGCACGGAGTCACTTCTTCATACTCTCCCCAGGACACACAGTTCTTAGTGATTCCGCTCATCTCTCTATAGAACTCATCTGCTGCTTAAGTCACCTGAAAGTTTTCTTTACCGAACTCAGATAACCCAGCATGCACTGCTCTAAATGCAATGGTATTTCTGGCCCAGTTGCTCTGAACTGTTACTATGTGCTGCCAATTCAAATCACAAGTTGCTCTACTTTCACACTTGCCTTTTTTTCCCCCTGATGTATATTAAAGTAAAAATATAGTAACCCGTAAGTATGCTCATTGAAGAAACCCTTAATATCATGGTCGGCCATCCTTTGTGCCAGTATTTACTGATTATGTCATTGTTTATAATCTCGAAGGTGGTTGTGTAAGAAGGCTGTGTCTAATTCTGTGACTTAAGGTACTTGTGAATCACCCCCACGTATCAGCAAAATTAATTCGACACTAGATCATTTCACTAAGGGTGCCTGCTGCAAACTAATACAAACCAGCTGCATTACAAGTAACAGGTGAGCTGATTTGTTGGCCACAATCATTGCACTAAAAAACAAACAACTCTCAAGAAATCAAAGTGGAGGCAAGGGGCTAGAGAGAGGGTTCTGTGGTTTAAGAACGCTTGCTGCTTCCCCGGAAGACCTGGGTTCTGTTCCCAGCACTCCCAGCCATCTGTAACCCCAGCTCCGGGGGGTCTGATGCCCTCTTCAGGCCTTCTCCAGGTACTCACACACATGTACCCAGACAACATAGACACATACACATAAATAAAAATAGATAGTTTTTGTTTTAAAGGAATAAGATTTATACTGTGTTAGGAAAATGGAGAGAAGATTCTCTGTAACACAGAACTGTTAACAGTAAATCAAAGTAAAGCAAGCCTCCAATTCTTCCAGATGTTGCTAGAAGTTTCCACACCGCTTCAGACTGGTGAGCAAGAAGGGTATTAGTTATTAAAATAAATAAACAAACAAACATAACTCTTAATGTGTTTTGGCAAAGAATTGAGAAATTAATTAAGCTTTTAAAGAGTGTTAGAAGAGTAAGACATGACTTAGTGGGTTAAAGAAAAGGCTAAATTACACAGGTTGGGGTAACAGGACCCAGGAAGGCCCTGGGACAGAAACACCCAGCCAGCTTCTCTCAGACTTGTTTTGGGGCACACCACCTTCTATTAGATTGTCTAGTAGATTTTTCTCGTTTTTTAACTGTAAACATGGCAATATTTAATACAGTATCTATTCTAAAATATTTTCATGTTCGTGATCACATCTGTTATACCTGAAATTGAATTTATACACATTAAAGAATTACTAGCAATGGCTGCTCTCTTTATGGTTGAGGATCTGGGGCTAGGGCTACATTTTATTATCTCAGAAACGCCTTCAAGGTAAAGTTAAAGCTGGTCTTTCAATTGGCTCCATGAACCCTTTTTAGTATCCGGATTTAAAATGAAGACTGACACAGGAAATAGCTAGGGCCCCTTCTAATGTACAATACTTTTAAAAATTAGTTTAAGATTCTCAGGGAGAGTGTCTGTTGTAAATTAAAAAAAAAAACTTGCAAAATAAACTTAATGAAAGAAGTATTTGAGATGGTTGGGTGGAGATCCGCTGGCGTCAGTCTTCCTTAGGCTGCAGCTGTCGCTTTCAGGCCTCGTTTAAGTAAACTAGTCTTTGTAATGGAGGAGGAGGAGGAAGAGGAAAAGGAAGAGGAGGAAGAGGAGTTGGAAGAGGAAGTTCATCACATATGTGGGGACGCAGATGATGTAAAACTCCTTCAGCACAAAGTACAGAATGTAGGCCAGATACAGAGCCCACCACAGACACAATGGAGGAGGTCGTGAGGCCCAGAGCTGCAACTGCGCCACTGTCATGCCAATCAATAACTGTAGTATATAAAATACAAGTCCAAAGACACTGTTTGGCTGGTTTAAAACACCATCTTTTCCAGAACTGGAACCCAAAAAGACCAAATCCTTCATCCCCATCAGGGTGGCGGGTGAACCAGGGTCCCAGGTCGCTGAGGGCCTGGTGCTCCGGGTCCCTCTCCTCCCGCTCCGCTCCGCGTGGCAGGCATAGATGGAGGGAGAGCAGGATCACTGGAGAGTGCACACTGCTTACCCGTTCCCACCCTGGCAGGACGGTCCCCTCCACCCACCTCCACCTCAGAGGCTGCTGCCCATCGTTGGGGACCGACCCAGATGCCGCCACCCTCTGATAGATTTTTCTGTTAGTGTGCCCAAGATTCATATTCCCAGGGTGATTGACTTAATTGGATCACATGACTTCCTGGCTTCACACACCTATGGAAGTAGAGCTGTCTTTCTTAGGGGGGTGGGAGCAAGGTGCTGGCTAGTTTTATGTTGACTTGACACAAGCCGGAGTCATCAAAGAAGAAGGAGACTCAAATTAAGAAAAAGTCTCCATAAGATCAGGATATAGGGGCTGGAGAGATGGCTTAGCATTTAAGAGCAATGGTTGTTCTTCCAGAGGTCCTGAGTTCAATTCCCAGCAACCACATGGTGGCTCACAGCCATCTGTAATGGGATTTGATACCCTCTTCCGGTGTGTCTGAAGACAGCAACAGTGTACTCACATACATAAAATAAATCTTAAAGGAAAAAAAAAAATCAAAAGATCAGGATGTAGGTGAGCCATCGTTTTCTTGGTGATTTATTTGGGGTAGGGGCAGCTCATTGTGGGTGTTGCTGTGGTGGTCTGAGTTCTGTAAAAACCCTTTCCTCCCCAACTTGCTTTGGTCATGGTTTTTCATCACAGCAATAGTAACCCTAATCAAGACAGAGTGTAAGAAAGGGTTTATTTTCCTTACACTTCCACATCACTGTTCATCACTGAAGGGAGTCAGGACAGGAACTCAGACCTAACAGGAACCTGGAGGCAGGAGCTCGTCCAGAGGCCATGGAGGGGTGCTGCTTACTTGCTTGCTCCTCATGGCTTGCTCAGCCTGCTTTCTTACAGAGAGCACACATCCACCATTTCACACAGTTGGTGGGCCAAGTGGCAGGTAGTCCATCAGTGAAGAGGACAGTTGTACATCTGTCTATGCTGCAGGATCCTAAGCACCGTGAACAGCCACGGACTGAGTCAAGCCGCAGTATGCTAACACACAGCTTGCTGAGGGGAACATTCCAAAGGGGAACAAGGAACACATTTAAGCTCAGTAAGAAGCCACTGCTCTTTAAAGCATATTTATTGGATAAAGTTCTCCTGCCTCAGAGAGAAACTCGGACAAGCGTGACTTATGAGGCCACTAAACAGCTAAGAAGAAGAAGAAGAAGAAGAAGAAGAAGAAGAAGAAGAAGAAGAAGAAGAAAGTCTCTGACCCTTTCAAGCCAAAACCAGTGTCAATTCAGTAACCAAAAATGTCTACTCCTTTATAGTGATAAAAATTCCAAAGGACATAAAATTGTATTTTCATAATTCTCGCTACATCTGGGAACATGCAAACTGTTGGAGCCTTTCCCTCCATAAATGCTTCCAGCCTCATGGTTTCTGACCTTTCAGGGTCAAGGTCAAAGAGGGAAGGACCCCAAAAGGAGGCCCTGCCCCACAGCAAAGGCAGAGGCTGAACCCCTCTCTCCTAAATCCCACTTCTGAAGACTTTGTGGAGTCTTCCTCAGGACACGGTTCACAGGATCTCATACAGCGCTGGCTAAGTGGTTTTGTTTTCCAGGTGACTGCTGTTTCTCCAGGAATCTCCCCCCATGTGGATATCCCATTAGAATTCAGGTCCATCCAGCTTGATTTGGACCTCTGACCCCCAAATCGATGGGCTGGACATTTATAAATGAGTGTGGTCTTCGTTGCAATACCAGGAACAAACACACACCCTTGTACGTCCCCAGCATTTCTCTGGCTCCCACCTCTAGGTATGGAGGGTCATGACTGCGTTCTGGCCAGTAAAGTGCAGAGGCCAATACTGTGCCATTGCCAAGTCCTGGCCCCTAAGACAGCCACAGGATTTTTCTCACCCTCTGGTGGCCAACTTGTAGAAAACCCAGTAGAAGATTTCTGGTCCTTCCAATAGCTTAGCAGATGGGTGAAAGGACCCTGCGTCCCCAGATGCCTGTTGGCCTGACTATGTGACTTGTCCCTGCGAACAAGAAATGTACCTTATTGTATATAGTGAGTCACTAAGATGTTGGGGTTTGTCTTAGCTTGGACTTTACTCATGTGAACAGACACCATGGCCAAGGCAACTCTTATAAGGACAACATTTAACTGGGGCTGGCTTACAGGTTCAGAGGTTCAGTCCATTATTATCAAGGAGTGAACATGGCAGCATCCAGGCAGGAGTGGTGCAGGAGGAGCTGAGAGTTCTGCATCTTCATCTGAAGGTCGATAGAAGATTGGTTTCCAGGCAGCTAGGTGGAGGGTCTTAAAACCCACACCCACAATGACATAATTCCTCCAACAAGGCCACACCCTCTAATAGTGCCACCCCTTGGGCTAAGCGTATTCAGACACCAACAGGGTGTGAGGACTAATTGCCATGGTTAACTTGACTGTATTTAGAACCATCCAGGAGATACACCTACCTGTGGGTGCATTTCTGTGGAGAGTCAACTGAGGGGGGAGTCCCACCCTCAAGGTGGGCAGCACTATCCCATGGGTTGGGGAACTAGACTGGATAAAAATGTACTAGACTGAATTACATACCAACACTCATCCTTTCTACTCCTTGACTGCACACAATGAGCAGGAGTCCCCAGTTCCTGCCATCATGCCTTCCCTGACATTGGACCACACACTCAAACTGTAAGCCGAAATAAGCCCTTTACCCTAAAGTTGCTTCTTACTGAGTATTTTGTCACAGCAATGCAGCTAGTGACCAATACAGACAATTAGTGTGAAGCTGCTATCGCTGACACAAGTTGGCTTAAGTGGTAAGAAATGCAGAAGAAAGGGCTCCAGTTGAGCTTGGCCCAACATCTTTATGGTGGTTCACATCCAAGTTTACTCTCCAACGACAAATATTTACAAGTTCATTTACAAATGAACTCCAAAGCCTCAGGCTTTGGGGACTAAACAGCAAACAGTCGTCACTGTTGTTCGCCTTGTGTCCTCAGGCAAGCACAATGACCCCGTTATCCCGACTCCAGTTTTGTGATCCACCTATTTCATGACACTTATTTATAACCTCTAAGTCAGTGCTAACAGCACTCAGGGGGTAGTTTCTGGATGTGTGTGGGGCGCTGAAAGCTTCAAATCCCCCACCTGGCATGTTCCAGCAGAAAGCTAACAATTAGCAACTGGCAGCCTTTTTCTCTCAGTGCTCATTTAAACATGCACCACCATTCACATTTCTCTACCCCTTGTTGGTGAGTTCTTAATATCAAATGGTCCCCAAACATAGCACTGAAGGCCCTCCTAAACTCGATATCAAATGGTCAGTTGATATCTCGATATCAAGTGGTCCCCAAGCATAGCACTCCTAAATGCAAGAGCTCCTGAATGCATGTGTTAGAGACAGTTCACGCAGGGAGAGTATATGCAGTCAGTCAGTCAAGCGTTCTATAGCGCTAAGTGGACTATCTATGTTAAATAAAGTGTCTTGAAGGAGAAACATCCAATATAAAGCAAACCAGTGTGGTGGTTTGAATAGGATTGGCTCATGGGAAGTGGCAATACTAGGGGGTGTGGCCTTTTGGAGTAGGTGTGGCCTTACTGAAGGAAGTTCAGCTGTAGGGGTCATGGTTTTGAGGTCCAGGGTTCAAGCTCTGCCCAATGAGGAGAAGACTCTCTTCCTGCCTCCTTCAGAAGCCAGTCTCCTCCTGGCTGGCTCCGGATGGAGATGTAGAACTCTAGGCTCCTCCAGCACCATGTCTGCCTGCATGCTGCCCTGATGATACCGGACTGAACCGCTGAAACCACAAGCCAGTCCCAGGTAAATGTTGTCCTTTATAAGAGTTGCTTTACAATGTCATGATGTCTCTTCACAGCGATGGAAACCCTAAGACAGCAAGGGAGGTAACTCTATTTATAAAGAGCTTTCTGTGCAGGAGTTGGCTCTCCAGCACACTGTAAAAGCTGGGCGTGGTCTTGCATCTCTGTAAGGCTAGCACCAGCCCACTGGTCAGCTCCGGGGTCAGTGAAAGACCCTGTCTAAAAGCTAAGATGAAGAACAATAGTGGAACTCCTAGCCCTCAGCCTTGGCCTACACACACACACACACACACACACACACACACACACACACACTACAGGATACTATTCAGAGAGAGGAGAGAGAGAGAGACAGAGACAGAGACAGAGAGAGAGAGAGAGAGACAGAGAGAGAGAGACAGAGAGAGAGAGACAGAGAGAGAGAGACAGAGACAGAGACAGAGAGAGAGAGACAGAGAGAGAATGTATTGACTGGCTGAAGAAAACACTGTGACGAGACACAGGGATTAAGCCTGTGTTTCCTCCTGAGGTAGCTCCTCAGGATTTGCTAATCCAACGCTCAGAGCAAATTCACTGATCGTAAGTACCGTGGAAAATGAGAAATTGCTATGCCTCACTTGTTGACAGTTTGCAATCAGAGAAAAGATGGCCTATCCTGGTATATTTTCAAACTTACACTTAGCGGAAGTTCTTGGGACTCATTCCACTTCAGAGCTTCATCTTTAAGCCCTGCAAAGATGGGTGAGCGACCCAGCCTCTGAGAGTACAGTCTGACTTCCTCCTGGGTATTGCCACTTGAATATTATAAAAATTCTGTTATATTATCAAATGAAAATACCCTGTATACTTTTCTCCGTCATCTCCCAAACCGTGCCCTACAACCATTAACCCTTTCTATTTCTGTCATCAGACACGGAACCTTGGATGCAATTTCACCCTCCTTAGCCAATCCTTGACTTCACCCCCTCAGCCCCGGAATAACCTCCCTTCTTTGTAGTCTTCTTACTCCTATACCAACCAGATTTTCCATCATCCCTAGCAAGCGCCAGTCCCTTCTTCCCAATGCCCCCAGTCTTCCCTGCCCGCTCATTACTTTAATGTAAGATTGACTTCCTAAAACACCCGTCGCAAATGTCATGTGGCTGATCTGATTTGCTTTCTCTACTTCTCTGATCCAACAACCCCACACTTGTACAGCCCAGTTGTCCTTCCTCACTGGGTGTCAAGTGGGTCTCTCAAACCAACAACTTTCAAACCAACTCCACTGTCTACAGTCCCTGGTTTCCCCATGTTCCTGAGTGGACACAGCTAACTCCCCAACATACTTCTTGTATGGCCACCACTGAGTAAAGAGGAAGTGTTTTAAAGTTCTATGAGATGTTTGTGGGTAAAGCTTAACTGTGGACGTGCCATTACTTAGAACCACTATCTACCAGAAACTGGTAATAACTGACAATGCAGTTACTTTAGCTGTTAGTACATTGTACCGTTTACTCTTCAGGACAATGCTATGGGCTCTGTCACTCTTTACACTGTTCAGATGAGGAAGCTGAGGCCCTAAAACTATCCAGTCTAATGCTGTCAGCTTCAGCTGCCAATAAATTGAGTCAGTCTAATCATTACAGACTTCAGGGACCTTCAGAGACTCAGAGTAACCCAGAAACTTTTGATAGGAACGGAGATTTTGTGGAAAGATACAGCACAGCATTCTAGATGCAAAATATTCTAACAGAGCTGGAGTCATGATGAGGTCTTCAGTTTGGTTCCTGTGACAGATCTGTAATAACCTAGAAGCAACCGGCTTTAAACCAGAAGCAATCTGTCCTTAGCAGGACAAGAACATAGGTTACCCGGTTACCTGAGTCAGCACCACCAGTTACCATTAACACACCCTGCCCAACTCCCAGACTATGGGGGCCCAAACCTCTGTGATTAAGTCTGTGTGTGTGTGTGTGTGTGTGTGTGTGTGTGAATGTGTGTATACCTATGATATCGATAAGTCATTACAAGGTGAAGATAGATAAATGATAGGTGAGTAGGTAGACATAGTTAAATGACAATAGCTAGATTATTGATAGATAAATAAGTAAGTAATCCGTAGGTAGATAATTAGTATGTAGATCAATATCAAGGTAGATAGACATTGATAAGCAGGTGATGATAAAGATAGATAGATAGATAGATAGATAGATAGATAGATACATACATACATACATACATACATACATACATACATACATTGACAGATAAATACATAGACATAATAGTTGATAGACATACCCACACATGATTGATAGGTAGAAGATAGATAACTGATAGATCTCAGAGGATTGTAATGGTTTGTATATGCTTGGGCCAGGGAATGGCACTATTAGGAGGTGTAGCCTTGTTGGAGTAGGTGTGTCACTGTGGATGTGGGCTATAAGGCCCTAGTTCTAACTGCCTGGAAGTAGGTATTCTGCTAGCAGCCTTCAGATGAAGATGTAGAACTCTCAGCTGAATGCTGCCATGTACCCACCTTGATGACAATGAATTGAACCTCTGAACCTATAAGCCAGCCCCAATTACATGTTGTTCTTATAAGAGTTGCCTTGGTCATGGTGTGTGTTCACAGCAGTAAAACCCTAAGACAAGGATAGCCAAGTAGATAACTGATAGGTAGATAATTAATAGATAATATTTAGATGGGTGATAAATAGATAATAGATGGAGATGATCGATGATAGATAGATCCTTTCCTCCGTGGCTCAGCTTCTCTGGATCCTGTCTGATGCAATGGCTTACCGGCATCACCATGGCCAGCAACCCTCTCAGAATCAATCAGTGGATGCTCCGAAGCACTATCTAGGGCCATGCTCAGTCTATGGGATGCTTTCTCTCTCTTCTCTTGCTTTCATGACTAGTAGAGAAACTCTTTCTGGCCTACAAATAAGGAAGTGATGCAGGAATCCCAATCTCTAAGGAGCCAGGCTTGGCACATTTATCCTTCATTCTGAGACTAAGACAAGGAACGACCTGCTAGGAACCGAGCCCCCTGCCCTTATTTATCCTCACAAGAGGTCAAGAGGCCCCTCGGCACCAGGAACAGATCAGGGGTTCTGTAAATATGGTGCATCTGTGTTCATAAGAACTAAACTCCTGCATCTTTTGCTTCTGAACCACGGACCCGCCTCGGCTTTGTTAAGGAAACTGCACCGATTAGCTCTAACCAGCCATGGGTTGGGGATTACAAAGCCTCCAGGCAAGCTAAAAGTGAAGACAGCCAAATCAAACCACAAAAGGAGGGTGTGATTTTTGTACAGGGTTTTTATTTATTAGCTTAGCCAACTCTTCTTTTTTTTAAACTTCCCCAAGGGCCTAAGATATTAGGGTTCTCACACAAGAATACACATGCATGCCTGCACCTTCCCAAACCCGTAAACATTTAATATGACGCCTCCCACAGGGTGCATACTTGTGGCATTGTTTCCATAAGTCCGTAAGTCTGGGGGCAGGTGTCACAGTCCTCAAGTAAAGCTTTATTTTCTGAGCCTAGCTTAGTTTTCTGTTCCGATTCTCCATTCTAGTAGGATGAGGGAGGCCCAGTCCCACTCTTCGCATGGAGACATTTTTAAGACCTAGGAAGCCTGACCTATAGAAAGGCTTTTTGTTATCTCTGTTCCCCTGGGACCCCGCTGTTCCTGACTGGAGCACCCTCCTTACTTCTTGGCAGCATCATTCATGAGTTCTGGTCCAGACTTAAGGATACAGGGCACATTTGCCAGTTTTAGCACCCTACACTCTCAGAACCAGCCTACTCAGAACCAGTTTACTGCCTGCTTGAATGGTGTGGAGGGGAAGGGGCAAGCAGGGGACAGAAACAGAGCTGAAAGACAAATATATGTCACAGTTAATGATCTGTGAGCATCACTTCTGACTTGTGACGCATGGGTCACAGCTGTCCCTAGTGTCTACCCAAAGGGGTGCATACTAAACGTGCTATAAAGCTGTAAAGCTTTGCCAGGTGCTTGGAGCACAAGGCAGGAACTTCCAACAGGAAGTCACTTCACCTGGGCACTCAGGAGCAGGGAGGAATTAATACAGTCGCTCGCTCACTAAGCTGGCTTCCTCTATTCTTGCCCAGTTCAGAAACCCTTGCCAAAGGAATGATACCGCCCCCAGTGGGATGGGTCCTCTTACATCAACGAACAAGCAAGACAACCCCTGCAAGCATTTCCACAGGCCAACCGGGTCTAGAGGACTCCTCACTGAGGCTCTCTTTTCAGGTGACCCTAGATTGTGTCTTGTGGATGGGCCTGGTGCTGTTTGTATGTTGATGCTAATTCTGCTCTCCTGGGAGGGGTTATGGACAAGGAGTGAGTCCCGAACCCAGATGACTTCTTGTGAACCAATCCCTTAATGAATAAAGGAGCCAATCACTGGGCAAGTAGGCGGGACTTCCGGGTTTGACGGCGGAAGCGAGGAAGGAGGATAAAGTTAGAGGCTTTTGCAATGGGGATAGCTTGAAGGCAAGATGTAGCTGCGAGAGTTTCCCAGTATCATGGTGGATCCTCAGGATTCCGCACCGGAGGAATCAGATTTAATAGGGCTTACAAGATAAGATTTTAATTGTTGCACCCAGAGATAGAGTTATCATTGTTTCTGAGCTAAGCTTGTGTGGTGTTTTTCTTCTCACGGATTCGACTGGTTCCAGAGCAAAAAGGTACAGCGGCGTGCGTGGGTGGGGGCTTTGAAGCATGGGGCTGGCGTGGTAACAACCCGTCAGTGGGAGCCTAGTGACGTCGGGGAGAGATTGTGGAGTTCTGACTCAGAATCTCCACGAGATAAAAACAGGTATGCCATTGCCTGCCAGTGCATGGCTGGCCAGGCCTGTGGGGCAGAGAGTTGCGGGCCTCAAGGGCAGGAACCTGGCGGTTCTTTTTATATTTCCCCGCAACAGCGTCTGCCTTGTTAAACTGAAAAGCATCTCATGAGTGTGTTTTAGTATCAACAAGTACTGTTCTACTCATAGTTTTAGATTATTTTCTATCTCTTTGGAAGAAAGGCTTTGGTGGTTTGAATGCGAATGGCGCCCATAGGCACATATAGTTAGAAGTTTTATTCCCCATTAGTGGGCTGAGTTAGGATTAGGAGGTGTTGGAGGTGGAGGTGTTGCCTTGGAAGAGGAGGTGTGGCCCTGTTGGAGTGGATTTTGGCTTTTATCTTTCAAAAGCCTTCACCGGGCCCCATTCCTCAATTCCTCCCTCTCCTCAGTCCCCTCCCTCCGCCTCCCTTTTCCCCCTGCCTCTGTCTTGTGGGAAGCCAATAAACGCCATTACAAAATGGCGCTGGTTTCAATAAGCCAACGCCCATGAATATGGGTAAACAACCAATGTATGCATGTGCGGTAGAGTTTTTTTTTTTTTTTTTTTTTTTTTTTTTTTTTGCCGAGTCACTGCCTGGCCCAAGGCATGCAAATGAGGTACTGAAAGCATAACCAATCGGGTGTAGACATGCCTATCCTAGGCCTATATAAGCAGCACTGGTTTTTGGGCTGGGGTCTTTCACTTTCATTATAAAGCTCTCCCAATAAATGTATGCAGAAGAATCCTGTTGTGGCGTCCTTCTTGCTGTCGAGTCTGGCATCTACAAGTGGTGCCGAAATCCGAGAACAAGACATCTTAAGGCACGAGCGAGGACCCCCAAGAAAGGGAGGATTCAGAACTGGGAGAATTAAGGTAAGTCTCTGAGAAGTATGCTTTCTTTCGGAATAGATCCTGTGATTGTTGCTGGGGTTGTGTTGCTTGTTTGGTTTTTTTTGTTTTTTTTTTTCTTGTCCTGATATTGTGTTATTGTCTTAATTTTCATCGCCCTGGACATGAATGTATCTGCTGGGAATAATCTCACGTAGATAACACTTTAGTCCAGGACGATCATGGGTCTACGCCGTTAGTAGGGCTGGTGCAAGCCTTGCTCAAAGAACGAGGTTTAAAGATTTCTGAAAGTACAGTGAGAGGGTTCTTAAAAGAGATAGACTCACTCCTTGGTTTGCCCCCACTGGGTCACTGACGCTACCTAGTTGGGAAAAGTTAGGGAGAGATATAGCGAGAGAGGAGGCTGAAGGGAAAGTGAAAGCAGGAACAAGACTGCTATGGAAGTTAATTAAGGCTTGTATCCAGGACAAGAAATGCGAACCAGCTGTTAAGGAAGGGCAGCGACTTTTGCAGGAGCACCAGGAAAGCATGTCAGAAACAGAGAGAAATGAAAAGGAAGGAACGCACAGAAAAATAAGTAAAGGAAGAGATATAAAAAGAGAAAAGGAAAAGAAACCAAAATATAGAGATTCAAAAGATAAGATAATATAAAGAATCAAGATCAAAAAATTAAGTCAATTTACCCTCCTCTCGAGGACTTTGAGTTGTTAGAATTATCTAGCTCGGAGGACTCGGAATTTATCAGCAGGGGAGGAGGAAGATTTGGAGGAGGCTGCTGGGGAGTGTGAGGCAGAAAGATCTGGTCCAATGGGGAGGAGTCTCAGTGCTCCCCCACCACCTCTGCCTTATACAGAAAAGAAAACAAGTGGCAATGGCCACTCTTTTTGCACTCCTAGAGGGTTGCGTAAAATATGTCAGGCTTTTCCTGTTTTTCAGGATCAAGATCAACAGCGATATTATGAGCCAATATTGCATAAAGAATTGAAAGATGTAGTAGAGTCAGTAAGGATCTATGGAGTCAGTGCCTCTTTTATTTGATATGTAGACCTGAAGAAGAAAGTATACAGCAAGCTTATGGCTTGCTTAATGAAACTTTAAAAAATAATGGCTTGATTATTGCATTGGAAAAGGTACAACAGTCTAATATTAGTCATTTTTTTAGGAGCCACTATTACTTTATGGTGTGTTGCCCCACAAAAGATTAGTATAAGAAAAGATCATTTAAAGAAATTAAATGATTTTCAAAAATTATTAGGAGACATAAATTGGATTAGACCTTATTTAAGAATCCCTACTTCGGAATTAAAACCTCTATTTCAAATTTTAGAAGGAGAATCACATATTACCTCATTGAGACAATTAACACCTGAGGCTTCTGAAATTCTTAGGAAGGTAGAAAGAGCTATCCAAAAAGCACAGCTAAATCGCATAAATGAGCAAGAACCTTTGTACCTATGCATATTAAGAACCATAAATTTGCCAACTGCTGTGTTATGGCAAGATGGTCCTTTAGTATGGATACATCCACATATATCCCCTAATAAGACTATAGAGCATTATCCCACCATGGTGGCAAATATGGCCCATAAAGGCATAAAAAGTTCAATTACTCACTTGGAAAACTGCCTGATAGCATAATAATTCCATATACTGCCGCACAAATGCAAATGTTGTGTTCGACTATAGATGAATGGGCCATTCTTAGATGCAGTTATTCTGGTTTAATTGATAATCATTATCTTAAACATCCTTTATTACATTTTATGTTATTGCATCCAGTGATATTTCCAAAGGTGACGGCTAATACCCCTATAAAGGGAGCCATTGATATTTATACAGATGGATCCAAAACAGGAATTGGAAGTTATGTGATTAATGAAAAGGCTGTAAGGTTGCAATTTACACCAGGAACCCCTCAATTGGTGGAATGTTTGGTGGTTTTAGAAGTTTTTAAGAGATTCTTTATGCCCATAAATATTATTTCTGATTCTGTTTATGTGGTTAATGCTGTATTAGCATTAGAGACCGCTGGAAATTTTAAGCAGTCTAGTCCAGTATCTGAAATTTTGATGAAAATACAGGATTGTATTTTGATGCGTGAACACCCCTTTTATATTCAACATATTAGAGCACATACATCATTACCTGGACCTATGGTTAAGGGAAATGCAATTGCTGATTCAGCCACCAGAGATATGGTTTTGCTCTCACAAAGTTCTATAGAAGGTGCTAAGAATTTTCATCAACTTTATCATGTCCCTGCTTCTACATTACGACAAAAGTTTAAGCTCACACGAACAGAAGCTCGAGATATTGTTCTACAGTGTGGTAGGTGTGTAGAATTTGTTAATGTACCTTCTGTAGGCGCTAATCCTCACGGATTGCGACCCCTAGATGTTTGGCAGATGGACGTCATGCATATCCCAGCTTTTGGTAAATTACAATACATACATGTGTCCATCGATACCAGTTCTGGTGTCCTACATGCCTCTCCCTTGACAGGGGAAAAAGCAGTTCATGTCATATCTCACTGCTTAGAGGCTTGGGCTGCATGGGGCAAGCCCCTTGTGCTGAAGACAGACAATGGTCCTGCATATACTTCTTCTAAATTTAATCAATTTTGCAAACAAATGCAAGTGAAACATATTACTGGGTTGCCCTATAATCCACAGGGCCAAGGCATCATTGAAAGAACCCATCGTACTTTGAAACAATATTTGCTAAAACAAAAGGGGGGATAGAGGCTATGACGCCAAAGTTGGCTCTATCCCTTACAATATTTACCCTTAATTTTTAAAAATTGGATGATGCTGGGACATCACCAGCCGAAAGGCACGGACAATGGCCTCAACCGCCCAATGAAATGGTCAAATAGAAAAATGTCCTTGATAATAAATGGTATGGCCCTGATCCCATATTAATCAGATCCAGGGGAGCTATTTGTGTTTTTCCACAGGGTGAAGATAATCCACTTTGGGTTCCGACGCAACTGATAAGAACCGTGAAAGATCAAGAGGAATCCCAAGATGATTCTGTTATTCTTACTCCTGATGATTGAGGCAGGGATAAGTATACCTTTGTGGGCCATAGTGAGATCATGGCCAGTACCCTTACCGGTACATTCCAATTCTTCTATCTTGCCTTTGTTTCTTGCAACTGAATGTTTTTTGGATGTGCCTTGTGCACGGCAAACTCCTCAAGAGCCACAGGTATATAATAGTACGAGTTTTCATTTAAATTATACACTATGCTTTGTGCATAATGTGGATAAACCTTTTACACCCTGTATGTTTTTAAAGAAAAAGATTATCTCTAATTGGGCAGATCCCATTAGCCAAAATAAAGTGAGCTCTGGAGTGTTATTTAATGCTTTAACGCAAGTTGTTCAAGGAGCACAATCAGGCTCAAGTGATGTTGGAAATAATGTAACTTCACCTATAAACATCACCACTATTATGATAAAGGGAAATGTGACTATTCCCAAAAGATCACGATGGCCTGTTGGTAATGCTACTGCTATACGCAGTGTGCCCTGGTGTCATCCGGACCTTGCATTTCCTATAGTTTTTTCACCTTGTCAATCAAAAATTTTTCCTCGGAAAGAAATAGCAAAGGGTTTTGTTTTGTCACCTCCATTGGATTTTGCCGTAATGAATGATAAAGGAGATGCTACAGGAAAAGAAAATATTTGGCCATATTACCAATGGATTTTAAGTAATGAGGCAGGTGCTAGTACCAGTTTGTCAGCCTTTGCATTGCTGACTGGAACCTTTCATGAGATATTGAATGTTTCTGCCATACGTTCCAATACCTCTGCTCATTTAGATAATGTGACATCTAATAGAGTTATCAGAAATATGACTACTTCTCCAGTAGAAGTTTGTGTCAATCCTCCGTTTTTCTTTATATTGGCTGAATTTCAAAATAATACAGAATGGTTAGATTGTACAAATATCACTTGTTTTTTGACGCAATGCTGGAATGGAACCAATTTCTTAGCCTTAGTGGTACATCTACCAACCTTTGTCCCTTTTCCTGTTGAGGCAGATCCAGAGAAGTTCCCAATCATGAGTCTTGTTCAGCAAAAGAGAGATTTTGGAATCACAGCTGCCATTGTTACTGCCATTGTGGTGTCCGCAGTGTCAGTGGTTACCGCAGGAATTGCTATGGCCAATCAAGTTAATACTGCTGACACCATAAATCAGGAAGCAGAAAAAAACGTCTGAGGCATTGCTTACCCTGCAAAGGGTGGATTCTCATATCACCTCAGGGTTATTGTTAGTGAATCAAAGAGTGGATGTTTTACAACCTGACATGGATGTCATACAAATGAGTTGTGTGGCATCAACCCTGCATGTGTGCATTACTCCCATTAGGTATATTAATAATTCTTTTATTAAAAGTACAGATTTATCGAATTATCTAAAGGGGAACTGGTCGCAGGAGCTTGAAAGATTGCAGACGAAGCTGCAGATACAGATCCTGGAACCAGAGTGAAACCAGTGACCCTTGGAGACTTTACCTCTTGGCTTACCTCTGCATTTTCTTACTTTAAGGAATGGGTGGGAGTGATTTTGTTTGGTGCTGCCATATGCTGTGGACTGGTGTTCATGCTCTGGTTGGTATGCAAATTCAGAACCCAACAAAAACGTGACAAGGTGATTATAACTCAAGCACTTTTAGCCATTGAAAACAGCGCCTCCCCTGAAGTTTGGTTATCTATGCTCAAGAATTAGTCAGCATCTGAGTCCTCTGCTCTCGGACCTCACGGATCTATGGATCCATTGCACTGGGATGAGAGACTCAACGATCATTGATCAGCCCTTGCACACGGCTGAGGTTTCCTCATCGCACGCGGTAGGGTGATCTGATTTGCCCTTCTAAATCCTTCTTGATCGTTTTGTGCTAAGGAAGTGCGAGACTAGATCATCGGATTAGGCCTTTTCTATTAAATAAAAAAGGGGGAGATGTGGGAAGCCAATAAACGCCATTACAAGATGGCGCTGGTTTCAATAAGCTGATGCCCATGAATATGGGTAAACAACCAATGTGTGCATGTGCGGTAGAGTTTTTTGCCGAGTCACTGCCTGGCCCGAGGCATGTAAATGAGGTACTGAAAGCATAACCAATCGGGTGTAGACACACCTATCCTAGGCCTATATAAGCAGCACTGGTTTTTGGGCTGGGTCTTTTGCTTTCACTATAAAGCTCTCCCAATAAATGTATGCAGAAGAATCCTGTTGTGGCGTCCTTCTTGCTGGCGAGTTGGGTGTCTACACTGTCTCATGGATGTGAACTCTCAACTACTGCTCTGGCACCATGACTGCCTGCCTGCTGCCATGCTCCCTGCCGTGATGGCCTAACCTTCTGAAACAGTAAGCAAGCCTTCAATTAAATGTTTCTTTTTATAAGTCGCCTTTGTCATGGTGTCTCTTCACAGCAGTAGAAAATAAGGCAACAGCTCCTCTTGCTATCTGCACTGGACACTGCCTTCCACACACGGCGCCCAGGCCAGCCTATACCAGCTCCTTCTTACCCATAGTTGAGTAGCTAATTTGCAAATCTTGTACACTGTTTGGATGGTCCGAGCTCCACGTGGGAGCCTGGCTAGAGTTCAGACCTCTTGCTCCCTTCTGTCATCTTCTGTGGTGGTTTGAACAGGAATGGCCCCATCAGCTCATAAATTCAAATGCTTGGTCTCCAGGGAGTGGCGCTATCAGGATGCATGGCCTTGTTGGAGTGGGCATGGCCTCGTTGGAGTGGGCATGGCCTTGTTAGAGGAAGTACCTCACTTGGGGAGAGGGGGTTGAGGTTTCAGAAGCTCAAGCTAGGCCTAATGATTCATTGTCTTTTCTTGCTGCCTTCTGATCCAGATGTAGAACTCTCAGCTACTTCCAGCACCATGTCTGTCTGTGTGCCAACATTCTTCCTGCCGTAATGATAATTAACTAAATCTCTGAATATAGGCCAGCCTCAATTAAATGCTTTCCTTTAAAAGACCTGCCTTGGGCGTGGCATCTCTTCACAGCAATAGAAAACTAAGCCCTCTTCATCCTTTCCACTCATCTTTGTCTCTCTCCTTCTCCCTCCCTCTCTCTCTCTCTCTCTCTCTGAAGGAGAGCCTTGCCTCCTCTTGCCTCCTGCTGATGTGGCTGTGCCCAGGGACAGACAAGATTCTGCAGGAAAAAAAATGATAGATTTTATTAAATAGGTAAATAAATAACTCTCCAATTTCTAAACTACATTCTTGTATTTTTTCCTCATTTTCTGAGGAAAGCTTGAGTATGTCCCTGTGAAAAGTGGCCTGTCCCAGCCGAGCCCCAGGGCAGATCTATCTTATTTAGAAAGCATGACCAGGATTTGGAAAAGGACACACACTGGCCACTTCTTTGTGTGAGAAGAGAGGAGTCTGAGGCTGTAGATCAGTGGTAGTGATCTGGCCCCAATACCAAACGCAGAGAAAACTAACAGAAGAGAAAGGTCCTGGCTGTGGTTGTGCGAGCCTGAAATCTCAGCACTTGGGAAGTGGAGGCACCAGAATCCCCCAGTGTTGAAGGCCTGCCTGGGCTACAGCAAGCTCCACACTGGTCAGGGGTACAAAGCAAAACTCATAGCTGGGAGAGGGGGGGAAAGAGGGATGGAGGGAGAGAGAAGGAGAGAGAGGATAAGGAAGGTGGAGAGGGGGAAGAGAAGAGGGAGAAGAGCTGGAGATTGAGGTTTGAGGGGGAGCAGAAGGGCAGAGTGTGGGAAGGGAACATCTGGCCCCGCCTCACCGCACCTCTCCTGGAGCAGGGATTACACTCAATGTCCTTTGCAGAGACATTCACCAAATGGTGCTTCCAGAAGTCCTCAGGCCTTTACAGCCCCAGACAAAATTCCGTTTCTACTGCAGTGGCTGCAGGCCACAATTAATACATGGCAAGCAACTGCAGCTCCTCCCTCTGCTTCCACAGTCCTTGGGCCAGATTTAATCAGAAAAGCCAAGTTAGCAACACTCAGCTAAGAAGGACTTTTTCCTGTGACGGTCTCATGTGGATGGTTCGGGTGGAACCCCACAGAAAGAGCAACATATGTCTGAAATTGAAAAGGGATGAAATAAATACATCACCCTCAGACTCAGGATCCAAATCCAACCACATACTTCCATTCCACTGTGTCAATGACAGTAATAAAGGCCAAAGAGAGGGGGAGGGGTGGGAGGAAGGGGAAAGCAAGGGGAGGGGAGGGAAGGAGAAGGGGAAGGGAGGGAGGGAAGAGGAGGAGAGGAAAGGGGAAGAGAGAAAGTAACAGAACAGGAAAGGGGACAGAGGGAAAAGGGGCAGGGACAGAGAAATAAGGAAGAGGGGATGGGAGAAAGGTAAAGAACAGAGACAGGAAAGTAAGGAGACAGGGAGACCCCAGAGCCAGGGAAGGGAACTGGGGAGACAATAAATGATTAGGTCATTGTGGTGGTGGTTCAGGTCCACACGTGGCATCCTAGCCCCTCCCACCACTCCACAGACCTCACTTGCTCTGTGCCCCTTCACTTGTGAATCATCTCTGCACCCCCCAGTCTGGGATCCTCTTTGCCATCTAATGGCCCCAACTGAGAGCGACAACTCTAACTCTGGGTCACTGGAACTATTACTCCTCGCTTGGCTTCCAGCTCTGGTCTGAGTCCTGTGAGAGGGACCCATGTCATAACCTTTGTTGAGACTCAACACAGGTTCTCAGGTCTCCCTTCTTCCCCCACCCTGGTCACTTCATACTATGACTTGACACCAACTGCTGACCAGTGGTAAAATCCACCTCCCTCCACCACTGCAAAACTAGACTTGGCCGAGTGCATCTGGTCCAGTGGGACACAACAAAGATGGACGCTGGGGGACCCGGGTTCAGGCACAGTGCAGCATAGCCTAGGTGGGTACCAGAGAACAGGTCACACCCCAGCAAGCACCAGACAACGCTGGACACAGTTAGAGGAACCATCTTGGGCCACATAGAAAAGACCAGCAGGAGCTGGAGAGATGGCTCCTCTGTTAAGAGCACTGGCTGCTCTTCCAGAGGACCAGGGTTCAATTCCCGCATGTGTGGTGTGTCTGTGTGTACAGTGGTGGGGGTGGGGATGGGGGAGGGTGAAGGTTTTATAGGTCAGAACAGAGAACTATGGGTTGAAAGATTCCATCTGCAGATCTGTCCCCTGCAGCATCCACACTGTAAATACGAATGCAGGTTGGTATGTCGATCTTCCTGGGTTCTGCCCATGCTAACAGCCTGCAGATCTTTCCGCATGTCGGCTTCCCAGTCCTGAGTGTGTCCGCTCACTTGAGGCCTTTGGGTAATTAGCCCTTCATGTCTGTCTCTGTGGGCCCAGAAATTTGTCTTCAAAGGACGCTCTCCAGATTCAGAACGGACTGTCCTCAGTTAGGAACTGCCAGAGATCTGCATTTGGAGATGGAGCAGGCAAAAGGAACAGAAAGTCTCAGTGTTCAGACTGAGCAGGAAATAGCCAGTCCTGTCCCCAGAGCCCCGAAAAGTATTGTTCACTGTACAAGTTAAGCCCGGTTCTTTTTCCTAACCTCATGCCTGCTCCTGGGACAATGAGTAAGGGACTAATCATTATTAAATGCCTAGGCCATAAGCTTTGGCTCATTAGTGACTAGTTTGTAACCTAATTAACCCTTTTAAACTATTTTCTGTCTGTCATGTGGTTAGTTACCTCTCCTTGGGCTCTGGACCGCGTCTTCCTTTGTGTCTTCCTCAGCGCCTCCCTGGGCTCGCCTACCTGCTGGTTTCCGCCTGTCTCTGCTCTTCACCCAGCTCTGCTCTCTTTTATAACCTTATTCTTTCCCAGAATCCTCTCACTTCCTGCCAGTGTCTCACCTCCTATTTCCTGCCTCAGCTCATTGGCCATCGGCGTTTTGTTTTGTTTTGTTTTGTTTTTCAAAACAGGGTTTCTCTGTGTAGCCCTGGCTGTCCTGGAACTCACTCTGTAGACCAGGCTGGCCTCGAACTCAGAAATCCTCCTGCCTCTGCCTCCCAAGTGCTGGGATTAAAGGCATGTGCCACCATGCCTGGCAGCCATCAGTTTTTTTATTGACAGGTGATTCTCCCTACATTGCAGTTCACAGTCTGAGAAATCCACACCATACACAAAGCTGCCCCACGCCACACTACACTGGCCGCCCATGTGTATGTGTGCACAAACTTGCATGCACACCCGAGCAGGCACAGGCATGTGTGGCCAGAGCAGTTTTGGTGAGTGCAATGCCACCAGTGAACAGCACCCTGGTCCAGTGCTATGGAAGCAGACTCAGTAGGGCAAACGGGGCTGCACCAGTTCTTCCTTGGGGTCCTCAGACTGAAAGGACAACATAACCCCTGTTGTCTCCATGTAAGGGCCAGGCCTGATTTAAAACAGAAGGCCATAGGCACCAGCTCCAGGAACAGACCCTAAGATCCAGAAACCGAGTCATAAAACCCCTCCCAAAGAACAGCCTGAGGTCAGCCACAAAATGGGGAAACATCTTATCTCAGAATGGGCCATCTGCACTGGGCAGCCCAATCTCATCCTATGGTTAAACGTTCATGACATAGGGATGCAGACCACTGAACGCCTGTGACCCCCTAGCACCCACCAATGAAATTTGAGATTACCTAGCTCTTCTAGGGAGTTCCCCAGATTCACTGTAAGAAGGCCTGCATGCCTTTGTCTGCATGCAGGTCGCCATTTCAAAAAATTAACCATGCTTGTTTCTGCAGAATCAATGATCTTTGTCTTTGCATACTATCTGAATCTGGGGTCTTCCTTCAGCGATTTTCAGAGCGTTACAAGGCACGAGACCCTTGGGCAGCGTGTTTATGAGACGCCATCCTCCTAAGGGCTCCCTTGAAGAACACCCATGCTACTTTCAGAAGACAGGGACCCTGCCCACACTGGGCAGATCCAAGTCTAGGGACTGGGAATTGCTCCTGTCCCCCTGCAGGACACAAGAACAGTGATGACAGATGCTGACACTCTACTGTTTGTCTGGTGCCTTGCCACGCTGTTCCTGTGGCTCAGGGAAAGACACCTCTGTAGTGGCACAGAAATATTCTAAGAATATGTTTTCATTTTAATCCCAGAATTAAATTGAATTAATTAATTGTTCCGGTTAATTAGTTAGATAATTAAATAATAAAATCAATGATAAATACATTTAATTAATTAAATATAATTAACTGAGCTCATTTCATCCCCAAACCCCACAGCTGACTGTGATTTGCCTCGTGCTCTAGCAGAGGCATGGTTTTGTCAGCTGCAGATAGTTTCTGTGATTGTGTGACATTTGGAATTCTGGGAACTTTTCAGAAAATGCTAGGGCCCTGAGAGACGGGGCTGGTGGTTGCTGGTCATTTTGGGGCAGGCTTGGTTGTGTTTTGTTAGTAATTGTGCTCAAAGAAGAAACAAAGAGAAAAATATTAGACTCTGAGAGCTCTGTTTCTGTCGCTCTGTCTCTCTCTCTGTCTCTACCCTTCTTTCTCTCTTATCTAGTGATGGGGTAAAATATCGGGGGTGGGGATAAAGGGTGATATAGAGTAACAAAGACCAGCTCCCCACCCCCATGTGTGTGGTATCTTGTTATGCTGAACTAAATAATCAGCCTGAGGTCTTTCTGCCTCCAGCTGTCGCAGCAGCTGTCACCCTTACTTCTGTCACACCGTTGTGCTGGATTGCTCCCCTAAGGTGTCCTTCTCTCCTCCGTCCCCCTAAAGACTGTTTCCTCAGAAGATTGGAAACCTAAACAAGACAGTGTAGCCACACCCAGGGGACCACGCCCCCTCCGATGCTAATTCTTCAATCCTAAAATCATTTCCCCTTCCCCTTCTCTAGCTGGAATCATGGTCTCACTCTCCCTGGGAAGGGGGTTCTCTTGGCTCTGGCTCTCTGAGCCTTCTTGTATTTTACTTTATGTGCCTGCCATGCTCCTGCGTGTTAATATAATCGTTTATTTTCCTCTTGTCTGTTGTCGGTTTACTTTGACAGACTCAGTTATCAAGCTTCACAGAGGAGGGTTAAGTCCCCCCTGCACTCACTGTTAGCTACTGCTCAGACCATAGCTATGCATCAGACCATTTACAAGGCCTAACGTGTGCTCTCCTTGGCCGGGACCTCATTACCCCCTGGGAGCTGTTGAGAAAAGTGGGCGTGGGCTTGGACGGACACGTTGGGTTCTTTCATTTTTGTTTGTTTTTGGGTTTTCGAGACAGGGTTTCTCTGTGTAGCCCTGGCTGTCCTGGAACTCACTTTGTAGACCAGGCTGGCTTCGAACTCAGAAATCTCCCTGTCTCTGCCTCCTAAATGCTGGGATTAAAGGCATGCGCCACCACCGCCTGGTGGGTTCTTTCATTTTTACTCTAACAACACATAAGATACAGTTAAGGACTGGAGAGGTTGCTCAGAGATGAAGAACATATGCTGCTCTTGTGGATTTTGTCCCTCCGTGGTACCCACATGGTCACTCACAAACTGCAGTTCCCAGGTATCCGACAGGTGCCACCTTCTGACCTCCTCATGCCCTGCACATACATCGTACTTAGATAAACACAGGCAAAGCATGCATGTGCATTTAATAAACAAATACACCTTTACCAGTGCTGGAGAGATGGCTCACCAGTTAAGAGCAGTCTCTGCTCTTCCAGAGGACCTGAGTTCAATTCCCGACATCCACATGACAGCTCACAACTGTCTCCAGCTCGAGAGAATCATACCTGGCTTCCACAGGCACCAGGCACACACAGGCTTCGCATACAGGCTTCACAGACCTACATGCGGGCAAAATACCCATTCACAGTTTTAAAAATACACAAATGGGCTGAAGAGAGGGCTCAGGTGTTAAGGGCACTGCTCTTGCAGATGACCTAAGTCCAGTTCTCAGCACCCACACGGGAGCTCACAGCTATGCATAACTCCAGTTCCAGGGAATCAGGTGCCATCATTGGCCACCAGGCACACACACACACACGATGCAAATACACTCATATGGGGAAAACATCCATCCACACAGAATAAATAATTCCAGGAAAATTTAATACACAGTAATAAATAAATGCTAAACAATGTAGGCTTATAGCACACAAGGAAACACAGCAGATCCCCCTTCTCTGAAGACTCAGTTACAGTAATATTTGCAATGCAAAGCGTTGTTGTCGGTCTGGGGTTGAGCCCAGTCAGTAGAATGCTGGCCTAGCATGAGCAAAGCCCTAAGTTCACTCCCAGCACCTTACAGTAGGCATGGTGGTATACATTCCTGCAACCCCAGCACCATGGAGGTAGGGACAGAGAGATCAGAAACTGGAGCGCATTCTTGGCTATGCAGCAAGTTCAAAGCTCACCATGAGACACATGAGATCCTGTCTTTGGATGCTCACAGCCAACCATGGGGATCCCAATGGAGGAGTTAAAGGACTGAAGGGCTTTGCAACCCCAAGGAAGAACAACAATATCAACCAACCAGAACCCACCCACCCCCACCCCTGAGCTCCCAGGGACTAAACCACCAACCATAGAGTACACATGGAGGGATCCATGGCTCCAGCTGCATATGTAACAGAGGATGGCTTTGTCTAGCATCCTCTAGAAGGAGAGGCCCTTGGTCCTGTGAAGGCTCGATTCCCCAGTGCAGGGGAATGCCAGGGTAGTGAGTTGGGAGTGGGTGGGTGGGAGGGGGAGCACCCTCATAGAAGCAGGGGGGGGGAGAATGGGATAGGGGGGTTCTGGAGGGGAAACTGGGAAAGATGAAAACATTTGAAATGTAAATATATAAAATATTCAATATAAATAAATAAATAAACCAGACATCTGGCACTGGTGGCACACACCTTTAATCTCAGCACTTGGGAGGCAGAAGCAGGCAAATCTGAGTTCAAGGCCAGCCTGGTCTACAGCCAGGGCTATACAGAGAAACCCTGTCTTGAAGAAAAAAAGAAAAAGAAAAAGAGGGGGCAGGAAGGGAAGGGAAGGGAAGGAAAAGAAAGGACAAGAAAAGAAAAGAAAAGAAAAGAAAAGAGAAACAAAAAAATTAGACAGGCAGGCATAGTAGCTCATGCTTGTAAGTAAACACTGGGGAGGATGAGGCAGGGGGATTGCTACAAGTTTGAGGCTAGCTTGGGCTACATAGTGTGATCTAGGTTAGTCTGGGCCAAACTGAACCCCTCTGTTAAAACTAAGGAAAGAAAGAAGGGAGGGAGCAAGGGTGAGGGAGGGATAGAGGGAGGGTGGACATTGTGGGTGAAAGGGAAAGAACGAAGGGGGGGATTACTAAAGCACAATGAGGAACTGAGGTGTTCGAGGGAGAGTGTGTTCACATACATTTTATCACACCATAATGAGTATATTTTACTATTGGTTATTGTTGTTAATCTCTTAACCTGTCTAATTTATTAATTAAATCTTACCATGCAGGTGTATGAACCAGTGTCACATACACAGGATTGGGATTGCCTGAGACTTCAGGCACACTGGGCAGAGGACTGGCTTGGCATACCTCTGGATGGGTGGCTTGACCATTGTCTCTGGCTGCCTAGCCCAACGCAGGTGACACACCCTGTCATTTCTGCTGCTTCCAAACTGCCGGGCTCCTGTTGATACAGGAAGTTCATAAATTCCTGAGTCTCCTAAGATTAAATTGTAATATTCAGCACCACTGTGGCTGGGAACACAAACACAGATTATGAACAGAACTATAGCACAGTGTGTCATTAAGAAGTGGTCAACCTCACAGTCCAGAATCTGCTTATATTTATTAGATGGACACCAATCCTCAAATAGTATTCAGATCCTTCCAAATTTATTTCAACAGTCAGCTAGAAAAATATTCTAGCCACTGGACTCTTAAAGGGCTTTAAAATGTACCTACTTTAAAATAAGTACATTTTATACTTTCCTGCTTTAACTGCAGTTCTAGAATTGGCCACCAGAGAGAAGCAGAGTTCCATCGGGAGACAGAGGGGGCGGCCCTTCCCTGTTAGCAGAGGAGAGCTGTTGCTCCCCAGCCTCTGACCCTGAAATTGTCTGAGCAAGCGATGCACGAGGTGGGTGAAAATTACTAGAAACTCATTGTTTTTGCTTAAATAAGAGAAGTTTTTCTCTTACTTGTGTTTATTGAACAAGCTACCATGTGCAAGGAAAAGACAGACTCGGTATGTCCCCAAGGCTGGGGTTGCCCACAGAATTCTCTTTGGAGTCTCCGTTTCCTCATAAGCACACATTATTCTTTCAAAAATAAAACGATCGCACACCTATAAAATCCCGGCACCTTACCAGATCGAAAGCGGCAGAGAGGAATCCACACAGCCAGTACCCTGTAAAAACTTAACATGCTGTGCACTGGAGGCCAGTATATCATGCCTAAATAATGTCAGCTGACTCCCAGGACACTCCAGCCGAATTGAGAGGAAGGGGTGTCCCACATCACTTGCTAATCCTGTTTTTATCTTTGTCTAGTAGTTAGGGAAAAGGGCAAAAATCACACCAGCAAAGGACGCTGGAAAGTAGCATCTCTGGATACCAAAGAGACGCAGGGATAACCAAAGATGGCTCTGGGCTTCTGCTGCGAGACAGGAAGGCACAGAGCAGAACACAGATGAGCCATTCTCCAGGGCCACACGGCAGAGTGCCACAGATGGTAGCACCAAAACATCAAAGTTTGCCTTCTCCCGGCTTTGAGTCAGAAATCCAAAGTCAAGGTGTTGGCTACAGTGATTTCTTCTGTGAGTGGAAACTCTATGCCCTGTAGAAGGTGACATTCCTGCATCTGCCTACAGTTGAGTCTGCAACCACATCTCTGTCCTAGTTTATTCTTACAAGGACACCAGTCACATCAGATGAGGGTTTGTCATGTGGTCTCATTTGATTTTAATGTCCTGAAAACTCTGCTAAGTCTTATGTTGGACCTAGAATTGGCCACTGGGTGCTGTAGTTACCGACTCTTGCCAGAAGAAGGCGCATCGTGCTCGGAGAATGTAATTAAATCTCTTGGAGGTGGAGGCCAGTGAGAAGCGAGTAGGAACAGAGGTGCACCCAAAAACATCAAGAAAACGTGAAAATATAAAGTTCACCCTAAGGCCCTGCAAGAGAGCATTTTTCAGGTTCTCCACCCACCACTGTTCAGAAAGAACAGAGACGGAGAGATGAAGGATTGTGGCAGGGGAGGAGGGTCTGCTGCTGGGATGCACACACTGAGGGATTCGAGGCCACATCCACGCTGGGGGGATCCCTCCTGATGTAGGATCGTAGGATCGGTCCTCATGCTGCCGCTTTCCTATCTGTTTGTTTCTCCAGTCTGGGACTGGAACTCAAACTTCCTGGTGTGTTCCCAGCCTCCCGACCGGACTGCTGTTTCTAACGGGCCTCCTCCAGGAAGACCTTCCAGCCCTCTCTAGACCACGTAGCTTCTCTCAGTGGCCTCTCTACAATGGAGCGCCTTCTTCAGCACAGCCTATGTGTAAGGCAGTAACCATGAGCGATGAGGGAACTCTAAGCTGTTAACTTTTCACCATCCACCCACTCGGAGTTCAGCCAGAGACAGAGAGCCAGACAAAGAAGGGTGCACCGAGCTGGCATGATTCTGAAACTCTGCCACTTCCAGGCTAATTATGCACCCACTTCATCGTTCTTAGAAAGAAACGCTTGTATTCAAAACAAAACAAACAAACAAACAACTACTCTGTGCCAGGCTGGCTCTGGAATGGCGTAAGAAGATACAGCCCCTGCCCCTGCGGGCCACCCTGTCAAGAGCAAGCACTCAAATGTGACTTTAGAAACAACACTGTCCACACATTTCTAGAAGCAAAGTAGCAGAAATATTTTGAGTCCCAAGAAAGGGACAGTGACTCTTCATCAACCTCCCTAAATTGTTTCCCACCTGGTCTCTGACAATTTCATGAGAACGTAAACTTTCATAAAAGATGCAATTTAGAGAACTGGCTATCTCAGGAGCAAGGAAAATGCAAAAGCAAACACAGCCATCGAATTTACAGGGGAGGGGTGTTTTGGGAAATGTCAAAAACAAAAAAAAAGTGAACCTGCCAACTCTCAGTGGGGCCAGGCCACACTCCCTGCTCCTGCCTCTGCCAACTCTCTGGAGCTAGCCCCCTAGTCAGCTTATCTCACTTGCTCCCTCTCTTATCTCATTTGCTCAGGCTCTGTCTCAGCCACGGGGCTCCCACCTGGCCATCTGGGAGGGAGGGGGTGAGTTTCTCTTTCTACCACACAAAGCCCCAAGGTCAGCCATCTGACCTAAATTACCCAGTAAAATGAAGACTCTTAAGCTTATAGTTAACCAATTAGATTTATATATCAATAAAATCACAATTTACAAGATGTCAATGCAATAATTTCAGAACCAATTGATAATGATAAAACTTTAACCCAATTATTCTAACCATTTGAGAACGTCAGCCTCCATTCTGGTTCTCTCTCCTCCAGATCTCTCTCTCTCTCTCTCTCTCTCTCTCTCTCTCTCTCTCTCTCTCTCTCTCTCTCTCTCTCTTTCTCTCTCTCTCTCCCTCTCTCTCTCTGCAACTCTTGGCTCTGACTCCCTTTCCCCCAGACCTCCTCTGCATTAATAGAATAGGACAGGGAGAATCCTGCGACAGAGGGGAGTCAGTGTCTATGGGAGAATGAGTGATGCACTGGGCTCACAGGTTCAACCCCAGGATCCCCTTTCAGGCACTCCTCCCTTCTGGTTCCCCTCACCCCCTCTGCAGCCAATCCAGGGCATCAGACAGAGTCCCAGTGTTTATCCTGAGTTTCAAGGGGGCTGTGTAAGGAGAAAGAGAACATGACTTCTGTCTTACTGTGAACTGGGAAGCCCCAGTCAGTGCAGTGGGGCAGCAGCTCAGCCTGGCCTTCCAGGCTAATTAGCTTCTTTGCAAAGAGCAATGGGTAAGGCAAGTAAAGGTTCAGGGAACATCCCAACCCCTGCCGTAAGGTATTGAGTCATAGTTGGGTCTGGTGGCGCACACCTTTAATCCCAGGACTCAGGAGGCAGAGGCAGGTAGATCTCTGAGTTCCAGGCCAGCCTGGTCTACAGAGTGAGTTCCAGGACAGCCAGGGCTACACAGAGAAACCCTGTTTTGAAATACCAGTGTGGTGGTGGTGGGGAGATTAAGTCACCCTACTTGGACGAGATAAAGCCATCAGTCTGAAGGAACAGGACCTACAGGCAAGGGGATGAGTGGGGCAGCCGATAGCGAGGCCATCACGTGGACCCCAGGAAAGGAATGGAGCCTAACACTACACTGGCAATGACGCTGCCAACCAGTCACCCAACCACTCGGTGTGCTACAAGGGACTCACCAGCAGAAAACTTCCACCTGGCCCAGTGTTTGATGTTTGTTCCCTTGAGTTGTGTCCGACCGGCCAGCTCCAGTTCTGTGCCTCTGCAGCTCAGCTTGATGCTTGTAGCAACTTTCCAGCTAGCTTAGTTAATATCTGACCCTGTGATGGCATTCCTTAGCTGTGCAGCAATGTGCCACTGCCCTCAGGAAGTCAGCTGAGGCTTCGTTACCCTCTGTAACCTGTGTATCTACATACATCTCTACATATCTCATATGTGTGTGTGTGTATACATACATCTATAATATTTCATGTACATACATCTCTATATATCTCATATGTGTGTATACATACATCTATAATATTTCATGTACATACATCTCTATATATCTCATATGTGTGTATACATACATCTATAATATTTCATGTACATACATCTCTATATATCTCATATGTGTGTATACATACATCTATATTTCACATATGTACATCGATATGTATTTCATATATATCTACATACTGAATGATGTGAATGTGTGTTCTGAGTCGATATGAGTATTTAAGATGAGCATCAAAGAACCTGTGATGGCCAATGGCTAACACTGGAGGGAAATTGTAGCCAAGGAAACTGACATAGCTTATTAAATTATTGTTACGGATGCTTCTGACATGGTTACACTCGTGGCAATTCTCCATCTACCCCTTACCAATCGATCCTCCAAGCAGACAGATATCCCTGACCCTGCATCACTGGTGTGAGTGCTGGGGTACCATTGATCAACGTGTTTATTCTGGTTTAGGCTAACTCCCTTCCAGCAGGGCAAGGGGTAAGGAGGAGAGAGCTTCACACATGTTACATGGATGATCTGAGAGGTGCTCACTGAGTTACCTGGGTACTTTGGGCACCGTGTGGATGTAGCCCAAAAGGAATCACAGAACATAAGAAAAGAAATCACAAAAGCAGCAAGTAGTTAACCTAAGCGGGTTATTTACAGTCTTCTAGATGGATAGCCCTAAAGATGAGATTGTTAAAGTGCTCACCTGCCCCAAGCAGGACAGACATTTGTCCCAGCATCTGAGCATTCAGCAATCGCAGGCCAGATGCTGCCCACAACAACGGAGCTCAATAGGCTCAACATTTCCCAGAGCTCACCTTAGGCAGGGATACTTCGGCTACTACTGCAACGAGGTCCTGGGCAGTGAGTGGGTCACACAGATGGTGAGAAACTCAGGAACCCCAGATCTGATCTCGATGAAACCAAAGCCTCAGTTCTTGCCTAAAGAAAGCCCTTTGCATGGGGGGAGTTAGATGAAGTTAAAACGGCATGACTGTGGAGCCAAGAACACAAACGCTGCTCCTGGCAATGGGGCACATCGAGAAGGCCAAAGTGGCTTCAGAAGAAAGAACTACACTGCATCCCTCTTTACCCCGGGATTCTCTCAAGGCCCCATTCCAGGCTGCCTTCAACACCAATTCAGGTCTACACAGGCAGAGCTGAGAAGTCAGCAACTCTGAAGATACAACAGAGCTCACTGCTGCCTGTAGAGGGCGACCTTGCTCTCTCCCCCACGGAGAACTCACCGCTGGGACAACCTCTTTCAGCCTTGAGAGCCCCCAGTCTAGACAGGTTCTGCTTTTGCATAGCTGTTGGGAGCCCTTACAGGAAAGCCACAGCAGTCTGGGGCAGAAACAGTCTTCCTTGCTGTCGCTCCTCCTATAGGAATTAAGATCATGCAGTGGAGAAGCCCACACCACCACCACCCCCATTCCCAGCAGCCTCTGATCCCAGGACATCTGTACGGGGCGGAGGTGAGGGGCATAGACAAGGAAAAGCCTGAGGGCACCAGCTGAGGGCACCACCCCGATCTCAGTGGCAGAGGTCTCTAGGCAGGGTGCTTCTGGTAACTGAGGCAGGATGGAGGGATAAAGAGATGTTGGGGCACTGATGAGAGGGAAGGAGGGAAGAGGAAGAGAGACTGCAGAGGACAGACTGGTGCATTTAAGGATCTATTTGAATGAAGCCTTATGCAGTGGAGACCTGACTGCCGGTCAGAGGGCCTGGGGAATGCAAAGAGGATGTGAAAGATGGGGTCGGATTCTCTGGGACAGCGACAGGAACTTCCTCTCCTCAGCTACCACTTGTACGCCATGTTCCCAAAGCTCCCCAGACAGCAGAGAAACTAGAGCAAGAGTCTGAGTGAGGCTTGGGAGTTAGTAACGTCTCTACCAAGGTGTGTGGGTCTACCTGGGGTCACAAGCACTTATCGTCACTTGGGAACACCCCGCTCTCTTCTGCATCGCACAGGGAGCATGGCAAATCCACAGAAGCTCTTTCAGGAGAGGTGAACTGGAGAGATGGTTCAGCAGTTAAGAGCACACACTATTCTCAAAACGGCTCCAAGTTGGGTTCCCATCCCAGGGCTCAACCACCTGTATTTCTAGGAGATCTCACGGATACATAATTAAGAAATAAAAATGATTTGTTTTTTAAAAACTGGGATTAAGGTTAATTTCAATATACTAGCAAGGAACCAAATACTTGAATATATAAATGACATATGTCCCAGGATGTCTAACCCTCAGGCCAGGGACAGCTGTAGGTCAACACAAAATCATAAACCTACATAAAATGCCATGAGGAAAGGGGTTTTTGTTTGTTTGTTTGGTTTGGTTTGGTTTTTGGTTTTGTTCTTTTGTTTTGTTTTGGGGTGGTTTTTTTGTTGTTGTTTTGCGATTCTTTGCATTTTTTCAATAACTGACTTGTGCTTTTCTTGAGCTTGAATGTTGTAGATTACAACACAGCCAGAGAAGCCAAAAGGGTGGACCCGTGACATAAGGTGTTCACACTTCAAAGGCTTCAAGATATCTGTAGATGCTAAAGTGCATCCCAATTACGGTGAAGACTCCTTCCCTGGGGAGACAGAGTCAATACCACCCCTCCCATGAGGTCCTAACAACACAGCAAAGTACAGATTCTGCCAGAGTCCACCCTGGTCAGCTAAAAAGTAGGTTGGGGTTCCTCAGAGAGCATGGATGGGAGGAGGATTTACTGTAGCCACATGCAAATTCTTTGACCAGCATGGATGATGGCTTCCCCATAGCTGCCTAGATGGAGCCCCTTTCATTTCTGCAGCCTACAAATCTACAAATTCTATTGTCTCCCAAGATCAGGATGTCTCTTGAAATTAAAGCAGAATTGCAGACGAGAGGCTTGGAGGAGTGGATAGGCTCCCGTGACTGCCAGCCCCTCTACTCCGGCCCCAGAGAGAATGGGAACAGGCTATAAATGCTGTAATTATGGATTCTTGCAAGCAGGCGCAGCTGACCTGATGCAGCGGGCAGCTGCTCTGACCCGAGGTTCCCTGACCTCCTTCTACAACATAAGCTAACATCAGTAGGAAAAAAAGGGAATTGAGGAGTCAAGCAATGTTCAAGAGCCAAGGGACACTAAAGTTACCCAGCTGCTGCTTCTGGGGTGGACCCAGTGCCTGTCCCCATAGCCAGGCTCAGCTCCACCAAAGCGGTAGGAGTGCCGTCTGTAATTAGAGAGTAGAGGCTCTGAGCTCTTTAGTTTCTAAAGATACCTAAAAAAGAAATTTGTCTTGCCAAGTGGTCTGTGTGTTTCCTTTGAGCTCACGTCCATGCTATGAAATAGCAACTAAGTACAAAATTCTGCAGACTTGAGCTCAAGGAAATCAGGCTGGAGAAGTAAATGACCTCTGGCTTAAGTCCGAGCAAATGGCATTCTGGATCTCCTGGAGGAGCGGGCAAGCCACTGCCCTCTATTTAAAAAAAAAAAAAAAAAAAAGTTCCAAGCACAATAGCTCCCTGGTGATTGGCTGAAGGTTCTACTGTTTGCTTCAGGGGCCACAGCACCCTAATGTCAGTGGTGACCTTTAGTGACATTTAAGGAGTCTGGGTGAATCACACTTTGAATCCTGACCAAAGTTAGCTGAGATTTAGCTTCATAGATGTACCTGATAGATTGACTTTCAGACTGCCGATCAAACAACGATCTATCTGGCACAGCGATTGACACTAGGGAGGTAAAAACCAATATGTCAAGGAGTGTCCCCGTATAGAGACAGGTGAACAGTCACCACAGGACAAGGAGATGCATGTTAGAGACAGAGTGCTGAGCACTCTAAGAATAAGGTACCAGGTGAGCCCTCAGAGGCTCCAGCAGGCAGCAGAATTGAGTTAGGTTCTGATAGACCAATCAGAGTTGGTCACTGTAGAAGAGGGTGCTCCAAGTAGGTAGGCAGCCTGTTCTAAATGCCATGACACTTCAAAGTACACCAGAAAATGCCATTTGACTTGCTCCTTGACAGTCCCCTAAGAAGGATAAAAACATCTCTACACTGGGCACAACATGTTACTTATACATTCATGAGAGTCCTATAAAAATGGTAAAGCTTAAAACATTAAGGGGGCATCAGAGCCCTTTGAGAACACACGCACACACACACACACACATACACACACACACACACACACACACTCAGGGGGAGGACCCCCGGCCAACATATCCTTTCCAAAGAAAGCAAAGTATCACAGTGTCAGATAAGGGGCTGCTACCTCCGCTAGAGCCTTCCCGTGCCTCCCACTTGGCTTCTCTTCCCAAACTTTACGTTACAAGCCTTTTCCACCAAAAGATGCGACCGGGGAATGAAATGTCACACTGCTCAGCCCACCCATGCCCGGCACCTGCACAGGCTAGACCTGCACACACTCCTATGCAGGCGACCGGGTTTGTTTCCTGCCACTCACGCGTGTGTGGGTGTCTGCTAGCCCGGAGGTATTTCCCCTGAGCCAACCCACCCCCTAGCAACAAGGGGCTGCAAAGAGAACATTCCATCTGGCCTTAACACAAGTGGGAGGCTCGTTTGGTGGCAATGAGCGGAGGCCAGCAACTGGTATCTCAGACAGGTTAGATTCAGTGTGCAGTCCAGAGTGATGGTCTAGTCCCCACCCTTCCCTCATTCATTCTGTTGCCCTCTTCTCTGACCTTGTTTACCGTCTCTACACAAAATTAAGAAGCCCTGTCCCATTCCAGAGAAAAATGAAAACTGAAATCAAGTAAGGTGTGAGGGTCAAAGTGCTTTGAATTCAGAACCATCTAAAAACCATGCATCGCTACAGAAAATCACACTACAGAATAAGTAGCATTCTTGAACAGGAGAGGGGACACCACTTTAATACAAGATCAAAATATCAACAAAGTAAAATATATCTTAAAGCTATATACCCAGTCAGGAGTGTCATTGATGGTATCGTAACTATGTTTGTCTTTGAAGTCACCAGACACCACTGTGACAAATACCCAAGAGAAACCACTAAAAAAGAAGCTAAGATTTGTTTTGGCTCCCAGTTTCAGAGGTTTCAGTCCTTGGTCAGCTGTACCCGCTGCTCTCAGGACTGTGGTGAGGCCAGAGTGTTATGGTCACGGGGAAAGAGATGCTCTGCCCAGGATAACCAGTAAGAGGAGAAAGCAGGGGACAAGCAAAAGATGCTTATCACAGACACGCCCCCCATGATGTCCTCCTCAAACAGGCCTCACCTTCTAACGGCCACTCAATAATGCTGTGGCGTTATAAGCCCACTTAGGAAGTCAGACTCCTCATGGCCACTCGATCCACCAGCTGAGGACCAAGCTTTCAAAATACTAGCCTTTTGGAGCACACTTTATATTGAACTTACAGCATCCATTCTAGAACTTCAGAACAGAAAGAACAGGACCTCCCATGTACTTCCGGGTGAGAGTTACACTGTTTCAGCAGTACTGAACATGATTCTCTGGCTGGCACACGGCAGGTGTTCTCTAAGACTCTGGCTTACTGGGGACTCCCTGAGTGAAGACATGGAGTGGAGAATCGATGCAAAAAGCAAGAGGGATTTATTGTTCCAGCTGTTGGGGCCACCCTACACATGAGAGAACAACCACACACAGCCTGTCCAGCGAGCCTTTATACAGTTCTGAAAGCAGCAGCCATTAGGCACAATGTGATTGGCAGAACAATGTGACTTTTAAATTGATTGGCCTTTAGGGAATGAGGTAGGTGGCCAAGGGTCCCAGAATGTGTCTATGAGCTCTGGGCCTCCCCTAACCACCCACAGGTGGCCAGTGGTCAGCCCCACCTCCCTGTGGTCTGAGGACTGTAATTAGCCCCTCCCTTCAGGAGGGGAGGGGTGCCTATGCTCTTTATGATCTTTTTCTTTCAGGAGGGGAGGGGTCTGGTGGAATTTTCCAAAGTTTTTGGACTGACCTCTTCAGTTTCCCATCTGTTCAAGACTGTTCCAACATTGAAAAGGCTGTAGTGATAGTTAGTGAGCCCAGGCATGCCACCCAGGACTGTAGCTGTCACTGTTCCAGGGCAGGGCCTGGCTGGATCCCTGCCATTCCCTTGACTTCCCCAACCAACTGCTTCCCCCATCTCCACACAGAGGCTGGCTTCAGGCTAGCCACAGTGAGGGAGGATTGGCGGTGGGAATAAATGGGGCCGCTTGCATGTGTGACAGAGAAGACAGACATGCAGGCCGGTGATAGGTTTGCAAGCAGTCTGGAAAATGGACGTGGGACACACGGAGAAGGAAAATTCCCCAACAGACGACAAACTCTGGTAACACTGCGTCGTTCCACGTGACAGCTGTGGGGTCAGCAGCCTGCTTGATTTCCCTCAATTCCTTCCTCAGTAAGCGGGCCTGAATCTGGGGGGAGTGTTTTGAGAACTGGACGAGAACAAGAGGGAAGAGCACATGCCAGGCAGCCTTACAGGGAAGGCAGCCTCTGAAGGTGGTGCAAAGTTAGCCTCAGGTTTGAAAACGAAGCAGGCTTGGTTGCTGGTGCCTACCACCCCAGCTACAAGAGAGGCCAGTGCCAGAGGATCAAAAGCTCATGGCCTGACCAGGCTGTAGAGTGAGTTCAAGGCCAGCCTGGGCGACTTAAGGGAATCTTGTCTCAAAGTAAAAACTAACACAGAGGACTGGGGTGTAGCTCAGTGATAGATAGAGCTCTTACCTAGCACGTGTGAAGTTTCAAAACATAAGCATGTGTGTGTACACACACACCACTTGGAAATGGATAGTAAGAAAGAGCCAGGAGAGTTCAGACACTCTGGACATAGTTCATGTAAGAGGAAGCTTGTACACACACGCACGTGCACGTGTACACACACACACACACACACACACGCAGAGATGCATAAAGCAGTAGGAGCTCTGGAGAATGGAGGGTGCATGCTTCCCACTGAGGATCTCCATATGCAGGGACCCCCAAGCCTTGCAGAAGACTCGACACACACCTGTGGTCTCCAGCCCTAAGCCCCAAGAACAGCTCTCCACTGTGGCCAGTTTAACTGTGCTTCTCTCTGTTTGCGAAGGCACTCGGGACTTGGCATACTGAATCGCCACATCTTCCTTTATGCCAGACCCCCACAGTGGGATGAGGGGAGTCCAGGTGGCTCAGGCCCTACCTGGGCTCTCTGTTCCCCTGCACCCCTTCCACGAGCGCCTCTGACACTCTGCCTTTCCCTCTCCAGTGCTTTCTCAAAGCTCCCACAGACCAGGCCTGGCCACACACTGAACCACTTTCCATAGCTTGGGAGAATGAGATAGCCCCCAGCCTGCCCCACTGTGGAAACGTGTCACTGGTAGAAAGACCACGGGCAGAGCTGTTTCCACACAGCTGCTATTGGCTACGTCAATCATTTCCGACTTCAATGACTTTTAAAATTTCCCTGTCAGCCAGGGCACTGGCAGCCTTTGTTGTGAAACGTGGTTAACACGAGGCGCTAAGTTTGGGGTTTTCTTTATTCTTTTGGTGACACCATTCACTTCAGGTCTCTGTGTGTGTCAGAAAAGTAAATCCCCTGTGAGTGTACAGCTCAGCTGGGATCTCAGAGAAATGAAGAGAAAGGGGTAAGGGATGGTTTGGGGGGACAGGGAAAAATAGAAGAGAGAGGCTGGAAGAAAGGCAGGCTAGCACCCTCCCCGCTGTCCACCTGGCAGAGCAAAGTGCTCACGGGAGGAAGCCTTTTCCTGGGTGTGGTTTTTTCCTGGGCGTGATTTGCTACGTGTACGTACTCTCGAGTCAGATGAATATGAATCTGACAAGTGTTATGTCCTTCACCCTCAGTATGGTTGATAACCCCCAACTGCAAACATTCATCCATTTTGCCAGTAGCAGCAGCAGCCCTCGTATCAGCTGGATGTTTTCATGATCTTTATAATCACAGGAGGCTGGGACGGACTGGATTGAAGCTTGTACCACCACCACCACTGTCCGGAACGAGATATTTAAGGTGACACCGTTAGCACAGGAGGGAAGATTTGGCTTACTAGCTCTGTATAAGCAATTGGCAAGAGCACTGGGCTCAAATTCCTATGTGTGCTTTTGGACACGGGGAGACTTATAGCAATTTCCACATCCCTCACTGCCCCCTCAGGCATCAACCAACCATCTGTAGGGGCAATGTTGGTTAGGCGACGTGGCAGACTCCGAAGGGAGTAGGGAAAAGACTAAGTATTCCTCTCTAGTGGGGACTTATTTATACCTCAGATACAAGAAAACAACTGGTCACTTCCCCCGGGAGAAGATTCCTGAATACAGACCAGATTGAGTCCAAACTCAGCCACTGAAGGCAAACTCCTATACGAATGGGCCATAGGCGCCTTTCCTCTGTCTTCAACTAAAACTTTACGATGTAAGCTGAGCAGGCCAGGAAGCATTCCTGACCATCAGTTTAATTTCTTAAATGTGCTCCATGACCTCAGATTAAGCACGCCCCAAAATGTGCTCACTGCCTACTTAAACCATGACCTTGAACTGGGCATGCACAAAAATGTGCTCCTTAACTGAGCAGGCTCAGGAACAGACCAACCCCTACAGGAATACGGAAAGGCTCCCAGAATAAAAGTCCCTGATTTACCCCCCCCGGGGGGCGTGGCTTTGGGCGTAGCTGCCCTGCTCTTGCCTGGTGAGTGAAATACACCCCCCTCCCCAAACTCTCCAGGCTGTACTTATTTGGACTTTAAACCCACCAAGACACAAACCCATTGTCTCAGGCTACATCTGTCCCATTCTCTCCCCGGGGGCTCAGTAACCTTTAGCAAGCGCTGAAACCCCCAGTCGCAGCCCGCCCAGGCTTTCCTCTGGGCTGTGTCATTTATCGACAGAGCTAGGCACTGAGGCAGTGGGAGGTGTCTAGTGGGTGGAAAGGCCAGAGAACAAAGTTACAGAGGTGAGTGGTACGATGTCACCGGTGGTCAAATGCAAAGACTCACAATAAATGGGATTCTTAGTGTTTGCCTTTTAAATAATAGGAAATGGTACATTTGACTAAAAAACGAATTTTTTTTTCTATGTAAAAGATTTGCCTGAGTTTTGCCATCTTTAAGATGGAAGAGATTCTGGAAAAACAAGACAATGGGTAACTGTCTCTGCTTCCCCTCCTTACATACACACACACACACACACACACACACACACACGCATAACACGTGGACATGAACTCACACACACATGCCCATGTGCACGCATAAACTGCATACAGAGGCGTGTGCTCAAAGCACACATGCTAACAGTCACACTGTCTGCTGACGTGCCGATATCTACCAGAGTAAAAAAAACTGATTGAAGCTGGTCTGAGAACAGCAGAAGCTGAGAAATCCTGGTCCACGAGGACCATTACTGGAGGCAGGTCATGAATTATGGCCACCTTGCAGATAACATCAGCTCTGGGCTATGGCTGAAGAAGCGGTAGATGAAAACCACGGAGGGCCATTTGTTCAGACTTCACAACAGGCTAAAGCTGGTCCTTTTAACCTTTCAGGCAAACCTTTACTAATTAAACGGGTAAGAGAGTCCGGGCATGCATCTTTCGAATTGTTAGCCTGTCTGGAGAAGGCTTGGATCAGCTACCTGCTGCCTCTGTTCACTTCAAGGTTTGATGTGAACATTATCACAGTTTTATGCGGACGATGTGCAGAAGTTTCGAAAGTATTGCCTTTGGTTAAGTCACAAGTTGTGACATTCAGAGCCCCAGAACCCTTCCTGGAGAGCACACACCAGAAAGTGTCTCCATTCCATTAAAAACAAAAGAAAAACAAACACACACGTGCGCTAGCGCCACTCCAAGAGACTCCTCACATGGGCCTGACAAGCACTTTTTGACCTATTCCCCAAAGCTTGTTGGTCAACGCTTGCTTTGCTCTGTTTTGAAGTCTGCACTGGAAGAAAACAGAGTGTGCTCCAGTCTCTGGGAGAGCAAAGGAAGCCACAGAGGGGGCAGTCCCCTTCCCCTTGCCTCTCTGTCTGTTCCCTTTCTTCCTCCCCGGTGACCCAGTGGCCTGAAGGAAATGAGGAGCAGCCTCTTAGCTCTCACCTCCTCTCCCAGGATTCTGGCTGCTCTTCAGATAAAAACCATAGCCTTATAGAATGAGTGCCAACCTTCCCAAAATTCTACAGAAGGCAAACAGGGGGCTATAAATGTAGTCAAGGGTCTGTGGGATTTAACCTATGGAGGCTTTAGGGTCATAGTCAATACCAAATGAAGTCCAAGACTGGGGAGAAGAACCATTTTATACAGATGATGCAACCTATGAGAGAGGCACCTGAAACTCTAAAACTTCTGTTTTATAAAAAGAAGAGTATTTACATATTTTATACTTTCATTCAATTTCCCTTGAAAAAGTTCTAATTTAAGCTGTGTGGGAAATGTGCCACCGTTTAAAGAGCTTCTCACACCTACCCGCCAGGATTATGTTTTGAAGATACTTACAAGATTTCAAAGAATTCAGAACCTCTCTGGCCTCCTCCCCTGTATCCCAGCCAGGATGTGTTGTTTTCAAGGTGCTGAGAAAGCCCCGGGGAAATCCTACCCCTGTGACAGACAGGGCCTCCCGGCTGCCTGCCACAGTGACACAGAAAGAACACTGGTGGCTGAAAGCTAGTGGCTGAAGTGCACTGGGCTCACGTGGCTTTAGTGCTCATCAGCCAACCTTGGGAGCACTGCTGAACAACTAACTGCTCAGGTGCACCTAAAGCCAGCGGCAGAGGAAGGATGGAAGGCAGGGTGATGGGGAGGAAATCTACAATGTGGAAACAGGCAGCCAGCTGTCAGTAGACCAGGGAGACGTCCCCAGACCTAGCTGTGCAGTCTTGCAAGGCAATGTGCCAGCATTACTTGGGTAGTGTGTTGGGATTCATGTAAGTGTGTGATATGTATGTGGAGGCCAGAGGAGAACTAGTGCCCACCTTCTGCCTTATCTGAGGCAGGGTTTATTGTCAGCCGTTGTTTAGGACAAGGTTTGCTGGCCCAAGAGCTTCCGCAGAATGGCATCTGCTTCCTAGCTCTTCATAGAAGTTACTTACCCACTGAGCCGTTTCACTTGGCCTCCTTATCCAAATGGTGCGTGTGTGTGTGTGTGTGTGTGTGTGTGTGTGTGTAGTCAAGCTACTATGTGTTTGGGAAATTTATCCAGATCATCCAGTTTTAATGTAAGGTGGGTTTCATTTAGTTTCCTCTTGCTACTGGGGCTACCTGGGATGTGGTAGCCTCTCCTCCAGTAGCCAGCTCTTCCCTACAGGATGAATAAATCACAGAAGGCTCCATATACTGACTGTAATTGGTGATCCAAGGGTCTCCAGTTTCTCGCCTGTGACCTGGATAAAACCCGGCCTTCTTACAAGAGCAAGGATGGACAGAATCATTGCACGTGGTGCCTGGGGTGGAGCTGGCATGTAGTGTTTTTATTATGGGATGGAGATGATTTCTGATGCACTTTCCAGGAAGGTTTGAGGACTCTTAATGTCATAACACAAAAAGGCTAGGGAGAAGAAATGTCAGTGTCCTCCATTAACCTGAATTTAAAGAGTTATTAGCTAATCACAGCTGGTGAGTAGGGGCTCTGCTCCCTACTGGCTGTGTCAGAGACCAAGCTCATGATGGGTCTACTGTAAAACAATAAAAATCTACAGTCTACCAGCCTTGACAGACAAGAGAAGGCATAAGCCTGATTGTGGAGAGACAGAGACAGAGACAGAGACAGTTTGGCCAAATTCCTATGTGTTTGGGAAATGTATCTGTCTTGTTTAATTTTAATGTAAAGTTGAATTTTCTACTATATATTTTCAATGGATACAAGGAAACATTTAGATTTGTGTTCCAATGAGTAAGAGCTATGCTCAAGAAGTTTTGTCGTGCGTTTAAAGGCTTACAGTTATTTAAAAAAAAAAAAAAAAGAATATGGGAAAAGGCACATGAGTCTATTTTTAGATCTTTATGAAAAAAAATCTAAGATTTCCTCTAAATTTCATTGACAGGAGTGCCCCACCCTTTGCCTCCAGGGCCAAAGGGACAAGTTTCAGTTGCTTTTTACTATAAATAACACGAGATACAACAGAGCATGTTGTAACCTGCCCGATGGTTTTGAAACATCCCTTACTCTTGAGGCAATAGTCACTCACGTTGATGATAACCATCCTGAGAACTGACTACAAAACTCAAAATCCCCAAGGACCACGGTGAGATGAAGATAGGGAGCCTGTGTTTCAGAAACCAGTAGAAATTTCCAGATAGCAGGAGAAGAATATTAATCTCAGAACGAAAGCGTCCGAGCACAGGGTCATGGATACATGTGGGCCTGGCCATGATGCTGACCCCAGCTGAGCCTGTGGTGGACTTACTGTATGTCAGTCACCTGGCCTGATTAAGGCATTTCCAAGCTTAGGGCCTTTATTTGGCATACAACAACATCTATCAACATTAATTTTGTTCTCAAAAGAATGTTTGTCAAAATTCATGTTTTAGAATAAAGCAGTCACAACCAACATCAACATAATTCTTAAAAATACAAATTATGGAAGTGTGCTGCTTGCATTTTCTGTGATGTTAAACGAATGCTGTCAGGCTGGTCTGGATTTGGTGTAGACTGAGCCAGGCAGCCTCTTACTCCAGTTGATCTAACCTGCCTCTTCAGTTTACAAAGGCTGTGAGCTCACACAACATGAATTTGAACAATTTACATCAGTTACTGCTGTTGGCCGAAACACCGGATGCCTGTTCAGTTGCCACTTTAGAAGAATTCCTGACGCTGACTTATTAAAAGGGTTCCAAAAGAAATCTTAGGGCTTCCCAGAAAGTAGACCTGAGGAACATTCCAACCGCAAAATGTTTCCACTTCATGTTAGACTCTGTACGAAGCCCTCCATTTCCCACTGTTCTGGTGAAAATTCCCACCAGGTCGGAAGTGAGAGCCCATTGCTCTGCTGTTAAACCCGTAGATTCGAGGAGAAAGACCACTGAGCTAAATGATCATGGCCAAATTAATTAAAGCAAGCTTTTTACATCTGTATACACAGCTGTCTCTTTCTCTCTAAAGTTGGGGTTCAAGAGATTAGCACTGGACATGGGTAAAATAGGGGTTTGTATAGTTCAGGAGTGGGGGGGTTCCAAATGGGGGATTTGGCAGGCAAATGGGTGAGGTCACAGAAGCAGAACATAAGTATAACAGTAACAGGTCATAACAACCTCCTGATACGGAGAAATGTTTCCAAGGTGGTCACAACAACATGGTTATAACAACGTGGTCAGAATAATCTTTGGGAACGAAGGCATGGCTGCCACTTCCTGGAACAGGGCGGTACATAACCCTTTGTAGTGAGAAACAGACATTTGGGCTTGAAAGATGGCTCAGCCGTTAAAGGATAGGCTCACAACCAAAAATATAAGAGAAACAGACATTTAATTTTAAACAGGAATGAACCTAGTTTGTCTTTACTCTAAAATGGCTTTCGAGCCCAAGATGCAAGCAGTCTGGTTTATCATCTGCCATCATCAAGCCTAGAAGCAAACCCGCCAGCTCCATCTACACTAAAGGGAGAGAAACACAGATTCAACTTTCAAGAAACCAGCAGAGCAAGTGTGGGAAGGCTGAGACCCAGGACCCCTCAACAGTTACCTTCCCGAGTTTGTCAAAGTCATGGGATAACAGAGGGCCATGAACTTGTATTCGCATTTGCTGTGGTATGAAGGACCCAAGAAGGCTCCATTCCTCCACGAGCTCTCTGGGTCTCTGCTCCTGAATGATGACACTGGCCATGCGACCCAACTGTTTAAGACCTGTGTAGTGGGCCTCTGTCTAGTGAGCACTCTTCTGGGTACAGGCGATGAGAAAGTGGATCCTAGTCAGATAGCGCTCGTCTTGTAGCACAGGGAAACGGTAAGCTTAAGAAATCACCTAGCATATCAGAAACGGCTATATGCTATGCCGCAGGAAAGGAAGGTTGGGAAGAGGATCTGGTAGTTGCTGGGGGGGGGGGTGCTGTTGCAACGTTAAGCAGTGCAACCTGTGGGGGCCTTGTTGCAAAGGGACATTTTGAGCAAAGGTGTAGTGTACCAAACAGACCCCTGGGGCACAATTCCTGTTAGAATAAACACCAAGAGCAGAAGCCCAAAGTGTGAGGGTGTCTGCAATGCTGCGGGAGCTGCAGAGAGGTAGCAGGGACAAGAAGAGAGAGCTAAGAGCCAGCAGGGGCAGGAAGAGAGAAAGTAAAGGCAAAAGGGAGGGAGACATAAGCAGGAGTCCGATGTCAGATCAAACTGGGCCTCCTTTGGCCTGCTTGTTTTGTTGAGTGAGTTAGGAAGCCACCAAAAAGGATACAGAGACAAGTCTGCTCTGTGTATGGGAAACATCACTCTGGCTTGCAGTGATGCAAGGGAGACAGACGCTTAGGGCAGAGAGAATTGTGTGACGGCAACTGCGGGAAAGCAATCTGGGAAAGGGCAGCTAAAGGTGGTGACCTGTTGCTGGATTCTGAACGAATATATCTGGCGCGGATGGCTACCTGCTCAAAGAGTGCGCTGTTGGAGAGAAGGGGGCATCCGGGATGATCAAAATGTTCTGGCCCAAGGAACCGGAGGGTGGATTGGCCATCGATAGGGATGAGAATGAGGCAGAAGGTTCTGGAACTCTCAGATCCGCAGTTTGGCTTTGGGTGTGTTGACCAGAGATGACGTTGAGCTTCTGAGAAAAGGCCACTCACCGTGTGCCATCATGTGTGATGTAGCAGGTGCTTGGTAGGTCTATATCTGAGCGCATGGATTTGGATCATATCAACAGCCGCGTTGAAGAATGAACTTGGGTTCATTCTGGGCTGTCACAGGAAGTAAAAAATTGGCATTAAGTTTAATTATTCAGCCTTAAGTAATTTTTCTTGATGTTGCTAGATGGATGGAAAGGGGAATCTTCATCCGCAGGAGAAGGCTTTCTTGGCTGTGCTGGGGAACACAAAAATTATAGTCTTTATACATAAAAATACTTTTTAAATACACCACAACATTTTCTAGGAGTTTTTGTTGGAAGATTTTTTTATACTGTATTAAGAATATTTAAACATATCTTGAGGTAGGTTTTTTCAAATTTATGGAATTCTAAAGATTTTTTTTTTCATTTTACAAAAATTTGCTTTGATTTTGAGACCTTTTTATCAGAACCTAAAAACCTATACATTTGCATATCTAAGAAAGGAATGAATTTTAAGCACTGCATATAGTAAGAAATTTTGCACCTAATGGATAATAATTAAGTCAGTATAATTTGGTTTTAGATTTTGAATAACTTTGCATTGTGCAACTACTGGTGAGGTAGTATGTGTGTTTAAGACCGAGTGACTCATATTTGAGATTTTTAATCTCTAAGTTTTAACATTAAAATAATGGTTTGAGTGGTATTTCTGAAAATGTCAGTGAAATCCAAGCAACTATTTTCTATCAATCTGCTCTCATTCGGGACCGACTCAAATCCGCCATAGACTGAGGAACTGTGAAACAACCCAAAGAGACCGTTAAAGGAGACACGGCAATCGCATTTGGATCCAAGAACAGACAGAGCTACTGCTTCTGCCTAAGATGACGCAGCACCACTCCCCGCCACCCTTCATAGACACACAAAGGGCTCTCAAGTACCGGTGTCAGCTGGTATTACCCGGACCTGGTTCACTACACAACTCTAACACCATTTTTATTCAGCTGTAGGGAATTGCAAGTGAGAATTGGGTATAAAAAGTCTTTAAATATAACTGTGACTGGAGGGGTGAGATGGTTTCGTGGGTAAAAGGGTTTACCGCCAACCCGAAGGCCTGTGTTTGCCTCCAGGATCCCAAAATGGAGGAAAAGAGTGGACTCCCAAAGGTTGTCTTCTGACCCTGATATGTGCTCGCTCTCTCTCTCTCTCTCTCTCTCTCTCTCTCTCTCTCTCTCTTTCTCTCTCTCTCTCTCTCTCTCATACACACACATACACATACAAGCAAGCAAGAGTGCGCGCGCGTACACACACACTTTTTTTTTTAAAAATTAAATAGCAAATTAGTCTGATTGTGACAAAAATTCCAAGTATTTTACTACAGTAAATGTACTGTTTAAAAATGGAAGCTTTGCTACTAAACTAAAACTGGCCTGTGTTATATAGTATAGCACATATCTTTTTATGCAGTAATCATGGGGCTTTTGCTGGGGCAAAGGCACTTGCCACCAAACCTGTCAATCAGAGTGGAATCCTCAGACCCCCGTGGTGGAGAGAACTGACTCATGCAAGATGTGCTCTGACCTCCACATGCATCCCATGGCACATTTGCCCATACCCATACACAGCCATATACACAAACACACCGAGAAAAATTAAATACATCTTTAAAAAATAAAATACAGTGATTGCAAAATAAGAATCCATGATGCATGAATCCATCATTTAACAAAATATAGAAAGAAAAACTGAAATGCACCCCAAAATAAAAAGTTCAGAAAGCCTAAGAAGAAATTAAATTTTTTTAAATGTAAAAGGAAATTTTAAATTACGAAATGTAAAATTAAGACTGTGGGTAGCACACTCTTTTATTAATCCAAGAAAAAATTAGCCTGAAATCATTTTGTAAAAATAGCCATCCATTTATGAAAAAAATTCAAGGCCTTTATAAAGAAACCTTAGTTGGGGAGCTGGTGAGAGGGTTCGGCAGGAAAGGGTGCTTGCTACCAAGCCTGATGACCTGAGTTAGGTCCCCTGAACTCGCATAAAAGGGAAAGAAAACAGAGCTCACAGAGTTGACCTCTGACCCCCAGGGTGCCACGGCATGTGTATACCTCATACAACAAATAAATAGAATGCAAAATAAAAAATATTTTAAAAAAAGAGCCATAATTAAATGTGAAGCAAAGGCCTGGATGGGAGCGAGCGGGGGCCGTGGTCACGTGAGACGCTTCATATGAAATACTTTCTCACAGATCAACGTGTTTCCTGTGCTAATCAAAAGCCTCGGGTAACTGTTTTTATAAATCAAGCTGGTTATTAAATTCTTCAGGGGTGCTAGAATATCCAAGAGCAGTTTCTGAAGATAAACAGAGGAGGACAGGCCCTGCCACTTCCATCGGCCACAACAAAATGCAAACCACAGAAATCATTACGACCCACAGACGTCTTCCGGTCCGGGAATTATGGGAGATTGCCTCTTTTCTTACAGCTTTAAAAAAGAAGTCATTCTCTCTCCTCAAAAGGGGAACATTCAAATAAATGTAGTTACTTGTAAAATGAGGACATGGAGAAAAAGAAACTAACGGAAACGTCTTGTTTTATTTTGCTTAGCCAGTGTTTCTCAACTTGTGGGTCATGACCCCTTGGGCAAATTTCTATCTCCATAAAATGTTTACATTGCAATTCATAACAGTAGCAGAATTGCAGTTATGAAGTAATAAGAAAATAATTCCCTGTGTTAAGTCACCGCCTCTTGAGACACTGTATCAAAGGGCTGCAGCCTTAGGAAGGATGAGAGCCAAGGGCTTAGTCCCAGTGTAAGAACAGGAGACCCACACATGGACCCTGGAACTCTCTGGTCAGTCACTAAGGTGAATTTCCTGTAAATTATCAAGGAATGTCCTGCATGATCTCAGAACATATTTTCACACATAGAAAGATACATACACGAATAGGAATAAATATAGCATCAATAGAATTCAGTTTTTCACTGAAATAAAATATCACCATAGCCGCATGCATTAGTTACAAGTCCAAATGAGGCTTACTCACTAAAAATCTTACTTTTTCATTCCATTTTTTTAATGTTAAAACTCGCTGTAGCTGAGTGTTGCAGCACATGCCTTTAATCCCAGTGATGGGGAGGCAGAGGCAGACAGATCTGTGAGTTTGAGGCCAGCCTGGTCTATGAAATAAGTTCTAGGACAGTCTGGTCTACACAAAGAAACCCTGTCTCAAAAAACCCCAAACAAAACATCCAACCCTTTGTAGCTGTTCATGGTGCTGTGGATAAGGCCTGAGCTTCCTGAATTTGGTAAGTGCCCCACCACTGAACACCCCCAGCACCCCACATCCTATTGTTAACGTATATGATACTAAAGTACAGTGAGACAGCTTGTTTTCCAGCCTTGTGCTAGGGATCAGCAGGTTCATTGCAAAAAGCCCTTCGCTGTATCCTCTTGTCCATGAGAGTTGAGACTTCTGGCCTGAGTGCCAGGCAGTGTCCCTTGGTGAAGGCACTGCAGGGTTGGGGGGTGAGTATGACTCTGGAGACACTTCCAAGCTCTCTGGGGAGGGATTTTTTATTACTGAGCTCTGCGAGCGTGGACACTTCTCCCTCGCTTATGAGATGAGGTTACCAGATGTCCCTTAGAAGAAACTAGTAAATGTTTAATGGTAATGTGTCAAGCTGGTTTATTTCCTTAACCGTTGATTTAAAAACTGAAATGAAGCTGGGTGTGGTGGCACATGCTGTAATCACAGCACTTGGGAGGGGAAGGCTAGGGCAGCAGGAGTTCAAGGCCAGTGTTGGCTGCATAGGAAGACTTACAGGAGACCTTGTCTCAAAAAGATAGATAGGGAGATAGATAGATAGATAGATAGATAGATAGATAGATAGATAGATAGTCTGGTTTACACACACACACATATATATATATACATATGCATATACACACATATATATACCCTTGTCTACACACACACATATACATATTCATACACACACACGTATATGTGTGTATATATATATATATACATATATGTGTGTGTATAGATAGATGTGTGTATATATATATATATATATATATATATATCCTTGTCTACACATATATAAACATATGCATAGGCATAGACATATACACGATTTTTGAGACAGGGTTTCTCTGTGTAGCTCTACCTGTCCTCTGTAGTCCAGGCTAGCTTCAAACTCAAAGTTCCACTTGACTCCTCCCAAGTTCTGGGATGAATGTGCCACCACCAACCAGCAAAATAACTATATAAAAACTGGAATTAAGTGAATTTCAGAATAGTAACTCGTGCGTTTTCAAGTCCCTGTTCACTCTCCAGCTCCACGTATTTCCTTGTTCCTGGTCTGTTAAGACAATGCAGATGGTGCAGGTCAGCCCCAGGAGGCGGGAGAGTTGGCTCTGCTATGCTCTGTGACATGGAGAGATGCTCAGCCCGCACCGGAAGAGCTGAAACACAGGAAAAAGAGACACACAGTCTTTGACCACTGAATCAGGTGGACTCCGTAGCAACCTCCAAGTTCTCCCACCTCGGGTTTCACCAGAGTTGGCTCTGCCTGAAGGTTTATGGTTAAGAGAAAAAATAATGTAAATGAGAGGTAGAAGTAAAATATAAGAACCAAAAGCCAAGCTCTGCTTCTCTGCTGAGATGCCCGGAGCGCCCCTGTGGTTCGCAGTCTCCTGGGCATCAGCTGGGAGTCAGGAATGGGGGTACCCGGCCCACTTCCCCTCAGACTGTCCACGTGCCAGGCAGGAAGGGCGGAACCCGGTTTGATTCAGAAAGAGTATGGAGGGACTGGAGGAAAGAAGGCCTTCCCCAAGGAGATCCTTAATGAAGAGTGGATTCTTGCTTGTTCTTACGAGTTTATCTGAAGGTGGATTGAATGCGTACACTTTATTCTGGGTGAACCAGGGATCAAATAGCTTTTTCCGGGAAGGAATGCCCAGGAAGGGAAGCTCATTGGCTGAAGGCTCCAGAGCTATCTAGATACCTCATTAGAATGGAGAAGAACTCCAGGTGTCTCTGCTACGTGACCCATGCCCATAGTCCTCAACGGGGTGTCGTGGTTACATGTTCTTGAGCAGGTACCCGTAACCACTGCTGCTCGACTCTTGCTGATCCCAAGTCTCTGAGACTCCCGCAGTCACTATGCCTTCTTACCAGTTCTCCTGTCTGGAGTCACGGCCCACTTCCCCACACATTTCCTCCACCTCCTCTTCTTGCATAATGGCCATTGAGAAAACTCACCTGGAGATATATATATATATATATATATATATATACTAAATCAAGACCAAAGGTCCTTTTTGGCACAGAAATGAGACAGTGTAGGCAAGGCAGAAACCAAAACACCCCTACTGACCCCCCAAATCTACTTGGTGACCAAGATCACATCACTGCCCCCTCCCCAGCCCCCACAACCCACCCCATGCTTCCCACTTCTTCTAGAACAATTAGCTTTTACACGGACTCACAGGTACCCAAGCTTGCTCATTCCCTTCAAGGTCCATATTACCACAAAGACCAGGAACTCTAAGGCTGACTGGCTCCAGCTCGCTTCCATGCCTCTGAGTCTTCATCACACATCAGTTAAGTACCATGATCCCACCACATCTCCTCCACAAAGCCCAGCAACCAAGTGCTGTGCTAAGAACACTACTGTAGACTCCGACTATCTTCTTTGGGCATTGCTCATTGGAATTACACTTTGCCTTCCCAAGACTTGCTGAGTGTCAGTTCTGGGCCCTGCCCATCTTTATTCTCCATCCGGGAGTTACATAGCTCCCTTACTCCTTTGGCTGAGAATCTGCTTGTTCTTTGAGGGCTCACTTGTGCATGTCATTGCACTAATAAGATGCAACCCCAGCTGCTGTAGATAGACGGAGTGACGTTTCCCTCCAGGTCCCCACAACCTCAGTCTCGCACTGTATAACTGTAGCATTCCACAGGTGCCCCCAGTACGGGCAGACTTGAACTCTCTGGGGCTCTCACAAGCAGGAGCTCCACCAAGCTTCACCAAATAAGTGAGACAGCATTGGCTCAACAGTGCCAATCACACAGCTGCCTCCAGAGGCTTCCAGACGGCTACACCCAGCATCACAGAAAGAACAGACAGACCATTCAGCCTGGACTCAGTTCTAGCCACCAAGATGTCTTAAACCATTAGATGCCAGTTTTCTTCTCTAAAATGTGGATGTCTGTGGTAACAACAATTACCACCACATTACAGTGGTCAGAAGGCTAAAAAAGTCAACACTGGTAAATATACATGACACTCTGGGTCCTGGAAATGCCTCCAAAAACCAACTTTATAAAAAACCGAAGTGCCTAGATCCACCACTAAGTGATTTTATTACTCCTTTTTTCTCCCATTGATCTCTTACAACTAAAAATCCACTGCATAACTACTTTCTTGTTTTGATGGAAGGGTCCCATCATCCACTTCCTGGAAAGGGAGGGTAACCTATGCTTGGTTAGAAGATGGACACCCAAGGATCGGTAGGCCCTGAAATCAGAGGTCTGGAAATCCCATGATTTACCACGGAAACCACAACAGGACCTTCTTGTTGACACCCAACCCTTCCTTTCCCCTCCAGGCCTCTGAGCCCCTCAGCATGGAAGGACCAGCAGGTACAACCGGAAGCCCACTCTGTGGTTTGAGTCGCACTCTCTTCCCCCTTGCTGCTGAGTGGGCTGGACCACAATTACTCAGGGGCCATGGAGGGCAGGGGAACTACGGGCCTGGGCATCTTCTGACTGTCCTGGTGAGCGTTAACTAAGACCGAGACAATTCCCAGCAATGATGTCACTTCGTCACTTCGCATCGAGCTTGGGCACAATCACCCAATTGCTTTTGAGAGCAGAAGACCCTGAAGCAGGTGTGTTCCGCCCCCCACCCCCAGCACTGGTTCTCAACCTTCCTAAGGCTGAGATTCTTTAAGACAGTTCCTCATGTTGCAGTGACACCCCCCCACCACCACCATAAAATTATTCTGGTTGCTACCTCATAACTATAATGTTGATACTGCTATAAATCATAAGTAAAAATTTGATATGCAGGATATCTGATATGTGAAAGGGTCATTCGATCCCCCAAAGAGTTTGTGCCCCATGGGTTGAGGACAACTGTTTGAAACATTAATATTACTATCCTGTTTTAAAGGGGTTCAAGATAGGCTCCAGTAGCTACAGACTTAAGGAAGTCTTTAAAAAAAGTTTTAAAAAATTTTATGAAATTTATTATGAAAAAAAATGCAAATAAATTAAAAATTATATACAAAAAGTAGTCAAATCCAGTCTAGAATTCCAGAGACTTTTATACACTTAGAATAGGCATTTAGAATGGAATCTGGGGAGTTTCACAGTAAATTTTATGTTTTCAGTTTCAAATACATTTTATGCACTTATCCAGATACCATCAAAAACAAGAAGAATGTGTGGCAGAATTAAAACTAGAAAAGCAAGTGGCTCAATCCCCACTTTTATAGCTCAGGTCCATCCCTGCATGCAGTATTCCCAAAGCCTTTTTTCTTCTCTTTCCTTCATGTTACACCACACACACGTGT